>NC_068911.1:110091230-110394260 GCF_023091745.1 Budorcas taxicolor
TTAGGATGATCCTCTGGAGGAGGGCGTGACAACCCACTCCAGTATTCTTGCCTGGAGAATCCCATGGATAGGGGATCCTGGTGAGCTACATACAGTCCATGGGGTCACAAAGAGTAGGACACAACTGAAGTGACTTAGCAGGCACGCACGCACATGCACTACATAAGCCAAAGAGGGAGGTGAGCAAGAATGGTGGTCAGAATGACTTGAAATAGCTTCTCCTGAAGGGTTATTTCATGGACCTGGGCTGCACAGTAGCTTCTCACTTCAGTCTCAACATCCTCTCACCTTGATGCCACAGTCAGCTCCCAGCGCTGATGGCCTAATTCATAAGGAAGCACACAGCATAGTCCCTGGTGCCTGGTATTAATAACACTTGATTGTGACTGTTGAGAACTGGAATTTGATGGCAGCTTCTTATACTGGTTTCTCCAAGATTTATTTTCAGAAATTTTCCACCTAGGAAATCGTACTCAAGTCCTTTTCTCTTATAAATCAATTTCTCTAAAAATGGAAGCTTGCAGATTCATATCTTTTTCAAGGTTCAACTTTGCTTCCAAAGAATTATGATTTGCTCTGATGTATGAAACCTTAAACATACAAAACTAATTGCAGACCGGATTTTGCAGTAGTCACTAAAGTCCAAAGTTTTAAATTATTTTCATAAGTTATAGTGGAATGAAGGAAGGGAAATGATGTGAGGGCAGAATAGTTATTTTTGTGACTTCTTGGAAGAAAAGTGTTTTATTCTCCACAATTACTCATCCTTTGGAAGTAGGGCTGATCCTTTATTGGGGAAAGGCAACCAATCACCGTTTCTGATTGGAAGGGCACGGAGAGGTCTCTTCTCCACTCCAGTAAGAAAAATAGTCTTCTGACTGGTCTGCCACTGTGTCTGAAATTCCAACCATGATGTCTTAGTCTAAAGACAAGTCTCTATTATACAAATGTGAATACATTCACCAGGAAAGGTAGTATTTACTATATGTACAGATACTAAATTTAAAAAAAATTGAACTGGTCCATTAGTTTGTCCCAGAAGAAATGGCTGCTACAGAGTATTCCAGTCCTTACAGTATATTCAGTCACAGCTGGATCACCATTTGTTAGTAACATTACAAAGGGGACTCTTAGATTGATCAGGGCCCTGTCTGTGATTATAGGAGCACTATAATGTGTGCTTCCTGGGGCTGGAATCCTGTCTCCCTCGTGGAATCCCCAGCATGTGGCCTGTGGCCTGCTGGCATATAGTAGGCTCTTTTGTCCTCCTGCCCCTTTATTTAAAGACTGTTTTTTAAATTTTAATTTCAGTGCTCAGTCATTCTGTTGCGTCTGACTTTTTGTGGCCCCATGGACTGTAGCCCGCCAGGCTTCTCTGCCCATGGAATTTTCCAGGCAAGAATACTGGAGTGGGTTGCTATTCCCTACTCCAGAGTATCTTTCAACTCAGGGATAGAACCTGAGTCTCTTGTGATTCCTGCATTGGCAGGTGGATTCTTCACTACTAATGAAGACCCAATTTTTATTTTATTTATTTAGTTTATCTTTTTTGGTTGTGTTGGGTCTTTGTTGTGCTCGGGCTTTCTCTAGTCACGAGCAGGGGCTAATTTTGGTTTCAGTGCCTGAGCTTCTTATTGAGGTAGCTGTTGTTGTGGAGCACAGGCCCTAGGTACACAGGCTTCAGTAGTTGCCATGTGCAGGCTCTGGGGAGTGCAGGCTTCAGTAGCTGTGACTCATGGGCTTAGCTGCTCCTTAGCATGTGGAATCTTTCCAGACCAGGGATGAAACCCATGTCCCCTGCATTGACCCACTGTACCACCAAGGAAGTCCAAGACTACTTTTTTTTTTAAAGAGCAGTTTTAGGTTGACAATAAAATTGTGAAGAGCCTTCAGAGGTTTCCCATGTACTCCCACCTCCACCTATCCATAGCCGCCTCTCTTTACCAACATCACTCAATAGAATAGTATCTTTCTTTCTTTTCTTTAACCAAGGATGAACCTGGCTCCGCGGTCCATGGGATTTTCCAGGCAAGAATACAGGAGTGGGCTGCCATTTCCTTCTCCAGGGGATCTTCCCAACCCAGGGATCAAACCTGGGTCTCCTGCATTGTAGACAGACGCTTTACCGTCTGAGCCACTAGGGAAGCCCTTGACACATCAATTTACTCTTAAATCTGTAAGTTGATCTTAGTGTTGACTCTTCATATTTTACATTCTGTAAGTTTGGAAAAATGTGTAATGACATGTATCCATCATTATGTCGTGCAGAGTATTTTCATTGCCATCAGAATCCCCTGTGCTTTGCCTATTCATCCCTCCGCCTACCAGCAGCCATTGATTTTTTTATTATCTCTATAATTTTGCCTTTTCCGGAATGTCTTATCATTGGAGTTGGAATCATACAGTATGTAACTTTTTCAGGTGGTCTCCTTTCACTTTAGTAATATATGTTCAGTTCTATGTCTTTTCATGGTTTCCTTGCCTTTTTACTGCTGAATGATATTCCATTATCCAGACGTGCCACTGTGGTGCTTTTTACTCAAACAAAAATGAAACTAGGAGATTCACTTGGGCTGTATTATTCTTCCTCCTTTAAATAAACTTGTTGCTTTTAGTCAAACTGGTTTGTAAGCATGTAGATGCAGTCTCCTATTCTTTGCCATGCCACACTTCTATGCATAAGTTAGATACATTGATGTCAGAAAATTAGATACAGTTAGAAAAACTTGACAGTGTTGTTATATTATTTGTCACATACTTTAAGGTCCTTTGGTATAAGCAGTGTGCTGGATAGGTGGTTGGTTGCCATTAGAAAAAAAAAAATCTTATCAGGAACCCACTTTGCAGAAATGCGTATTTCAAATGCTCCCAATATTGTTATTTCTGACCTGCACTGGCCGGGGGTGGGAATGTTACAAGCAATGTTTCATTGGAGAAATGATCAGTGTTCCAGGAATGTGATTGGCTAGAACATACAAGAATCTGGCAAACCTAGTAATACATCACTCGACAAAGAGCCCTAAAATGAAAAACTGCCCAAGTGAAACTAAAGGGTCTTCACTCATTGGTAGCTGGAGATTGTCTGAAAGGGAACCTGCTCTGCCTTCTTGCAGTTAGCAGAGTTTTATGGGGATACAGGCTCCCAAGTTAGGAGAAAAAGAAACAAGCAAACAGTATGTGTTGTGGGGAACATGTCAAACGTTCATTTCCCAACTCTCAGAAGCAGATGGTCTATAGAAAAGAAAATTGAGAAATTATACTTAGTGGGTTCAAGTCTAGTGAGGAAAATGGGCATTTCAGGAAGTCCAGGAGAGCACTTTTTTTTTTTTTTTAGTTTGGGATTGCAAGACTGGGGTCTTACAAATCTTGGTGGTTGAGGTGGTGGTATTGTTCAGGGGATTGCGTATATGTATTTTAACCCTTTATGCACCTGTGCAAATGTGTTCTGGGCCTGGATTTGACTTGGTCTTTGTGCCTTCTTCCCTTGCTGCCATTGTTACCTGATATGACAAGGAGACTAGCAAATCCTGCTTTCAGAGCATTGTTGAGTTATCTGGGAGCTCTGCTTTGTATCCTGATGATAGATTGTTCTAGGAGAGAAGCAGGGACATCCCCAGGCTTACATAAACACTTAGTAGGATCCATATTGTGTTTACCTACTTTATTTATTTGTATAAGTAGCAGAATTCTACTTGAATTTTTTTTTTCTATAGCACAGCAACTGTTGGCAATATATCTGTAGTGGCAGGCATATTCCTAATTCCTGGAAGTTCCTGGTTTTAAAAGAAAATCTACATATGGATTTAAGTCTATTCATAACCAATATGGACAGGAAAGGGAAACTGGGTTTAATTGGGACTGACATTGTACTTGGACTATTGGCATCTTCATAATAACCCTATGAGATAATAATTATAACTCAATTTTGTAGGTGTGAAAATTCAGACAAAGAGGTTAAGTCATTTTCTCAGGGTCAGTAGCAGAGTTAAAATCTGAAACAAGCTCTGTTTAACTTTCTCTTATTCCAAAAGCCTAAGCATTTCCAATAGCAACATCTTCCTTCTCAGTATATGGAAGAAGGGATGCTTGTGGTTTCATCTTGTAAAGTAAAATTTTACAAAGGAGAAGGCATTTTAATTTAGTGTTCATTCTTACTTTTAAAATATTTGTTCTCCATCTAAATGAAAAATACACTCTGCTCAATGCTATGAAAAATAAAGTTGAATTAATTTCAAGTTTGTTAGCCTGTTGAAATTTCCAGATGTGGTTAAAAATCAAATGTGTCATTTTGCTATTTAGGGTTTGAAATGTGAGCTGTTTGGGAAGTCTGCCTTGTTTGGGGGTTTCCGAAGCTCTTGATTCTTTCTTGCTCATTTACACTGGGTTTGCAATTGAAATTATCCAGAGCAGCAATAGCCTTGAAGTATTTTCTGTATTCCATCAAGAAACCCAACATGTCCTTTCAAAACTTAATTGAGCAGCACAAAGCTAATTAGCTGTCCGAAGACACGCCATTTAATTCACAATCCAGCATTAATTTGTTCAACACAATGAGCTTATCTTCCATATAAATGCCTTGCCCTATGGCTTCTCAAGCAGCTGCAATATACAAGAATGACTGATAACTCTTTCCTTTAAATGTGATGGGTGCTTTTATTCTCTCTTTCTTCTTTTGGCCAAAAGAAGGATGAATAGCATGCCAATTGTAATGGGAGTGTTTTTTGTGGATGGCAAATTTGAAGAAAATAGATGGCTAAAAGACCCATAACATGTAGTCATCAAAGAATTACCAAGTTGTTAGGGAATGCAACCATCATTGAATCTCAGTCCTGAGTTTCACAGACTAGGAAATTAATGCTCAAATAAGTTCTGAGTGTTGTTCAAGGTCACTTATTAGGGTAACATGTGCACATTACATACTTTTTCCCCTCAGTAATAAGGAATTGCTTTATTCTAAAACAAGGGCCTTGTTTGCTATTAATCAGTTGGTAACTAAATAGATACATATATTGAGAAACTAAGAAGAATAGTCCAATAATGTTCCTACCCAAATAAGTATGTCTATCAAATGCTGTGTGTTCAAACCCACACATCCTTCAAGTCTCAGTTCAAGCCTTCCTTAGTCTCTGACTCTTCACAGACCTCACCTCCCTAATGTTTTAACCACTCACTTCAGATCATAATCCCTGATTCCTTTAATAACTCATGTTATTAAAGGCATGTGCATGTGGACATGCATATTAGATTTTAGAAGTTTTGATTTTATATTACACATCATTATAACAAGCTCTTAGGAATAGGTTTTGGCACACATTTTATGTATGCCCAAGCCCCTTGGTGAGCTTAGCATCTCATATCCAACAATTAGAGGGAAAGCTCAGGGTTGACACACAGGTGATTTGTGCTTATGAACCAGCAGGGGTACACTCAGCAGAGAAGGAACACAAGCCTGCTGTGGTTCTGCCTACACAAGCTTTTCACCCAGGTGGGACATTTTTTTCTTACTGAAGTAATAAAATAATTGAAGTCAACTATTATCTGCTGATAGCCTAATTCAGCAGAGATTTCCAAGTTCTTATTTTGCTTGCCACAAGCTGGGACTTTCTCAATAAGATGTCTATAGTTATGTCACTGAGTTTGTGTACTTTGCAGAATTCAACATGCCTCTGGGTGCATAGGTTCTGAAAGACCTGGTAGAACTGAGCAGGGAGCTGATGAAATATATTAACAACCTTCTATCAGTGTGGTCTGTTCAAAGTTCAGTTAGTTACCAAAATCCTTGTTTGCATCATGCCAGGTAACTGAACTGAATACCTAGTAGGCAGAATTGAGAGTTTGGTTTTGCTTTTCTGAAGGCACTGTTTAAGAACCCATTGGTGGGAGACGGGATAAAGATGGCGGAGGAATAGGACGGGAAGACCACTTTCTCCCTCACAAATTCCTCAAAAGAACATTTCAACTCCGAGCAAACTCCACAAAACAACTTCTGTAGGCTGGCAGAGGTCATCAGGCATCCAGAAAAGCAGACCATTGTCTTCAAAAACAGGTAGGAAAAAATATAAAAGACGAAAAAGGAGACAAAGGAGGTGGGGAGGGAGCTCCGTCCCGGGAAGGGAATTTTAAGAAGAGAGGTTTCCAAACACCAGGAAACACTCTCCCTGCCGAGTCGGTGGCGAATCTTGGAAACACAGAGGGCAACATAACAGGAAGGAAAAATAAAGAAATAATTAAGACCAAGAGATTACAAGCCCAACAGTAACTCCCCCAGCGGAAAAGCGGCACAGACGCCTGCATCCGCCACTGGGAAGTGGGGGCAGGGCAGGGACGCGCGGGAGGCGCGGGCTGCAGTGCTTTGTAGGAATCGGGCAGGAACGCCCCACGCGCAACCAGAACGATCTAACTTGCGCTAGCAAACCAGACTGTGGGATAGCTACCACGCGAAAAGCTCGATCATAAGATACCGCCAGGACCGAGCACAGAACAAAGGACAGAACGGAAAAAGCCGGCTGCAGACCATCCCCCGCCGGGGACAGGCAGCCAGAGCCGTAAGGACTGGAAAGGGGCAATTGCAGACCCGGAGAGACTTTACTTACCTAACTGCAAGCAGGCCTCTTTGCTAAGACTTCTGGGGGTGCTGGACACTCACAATCTGCCTCACGGGGGACGCCAGCGGTCCACCCAGAAAGCTGAGAAGCAGCGGCAGAAAAGGTGACACGCCGCGGCGATCGCGCTCGCCAAACTCCTGAGCTACTCGGACCTGGGAAGGGCACAAAACGCAGTCCCAGCCGAATCTGTGCCTCTGAGGGCGGCCTGAGCGGCTTGGACCGGGGAAGCGCACGCAGCCTAGGGCCGGCCCCAGACGGTTCCCGGCTGAGCATCGTAGAGCCGGAGCGGTTTGTACGCCGCAAGAAGGGACAAGTCAGGCGGGGCTGAGACACTGTGCACACGACAGTGCTATTTGTTTGCAGCATCCCCCCTCCCCACAGCGCGACTGAACTAGTGAGCCTAAAAAACCAGCAAACAGAAGAAGTTAAACAGAGGGAACCACCTTGGAAGTGATCCCACACGGCCCAAAACATCAGAGAACGGCCAGATATATTTTTAATAATTTTAAAATCATTCCTTTTTTTTTTTCCTTTTTTTCTTCTTTTTTTCTAACTATTTTTTTAATTGTTAAGTCTTCTATTTATCCTCTTATTTTTATTTCTATAACCTACTATTACTATTTAAAAAAAAAAAAAAGACTTTTTTTTTTTTTTTTAAGGCAAACAACATATATAGCCTTTGGATGGTTGTTGGTGGTTTTTTGGTTTTTTTTTGTTTTGTTTTGTTTTTTTGTTTGTTTGTTTTTTAAATAATTCCTGTGTGTTTTTTTTCTTTCTTCCTTTTTCCTTCTGCTTCTTTTCTTTAATATTGTATTTTCTAAAATCCAACCTCTACTCTAGATTTTTAATCTTTGCTCTTAGGTTTCTGTTGTCAATTTTGTACATTTAAAAACCCAAACTTCACTACCCATGTTTACCTGAGAGCGAGATTACTGGCTCGACCACTCTCTCCTCCTTTGGACTCTCCTTTTTCTCCACCAGGTGGCCTCTGTCTCTTTTCTCCCCCATCTCTTCTCTATCCAACTCTGTGAATCTCAGTGTGTTCCAGACGGTGGAGAACACCTAAGGAACTGGTTACTGGCAGGATTTGTCTCTCTCCTTCTCATTCCTCTCTCTTATCCTCCTGGTCACCTCTGTCTACTTCCTCCCTCTCCTATTCCCCGTATAACTCCGTAAATACCTCTGAGCGGTCCAGACTATAGAGCACACATAAGGAAGTGACTACTGGCTAGCTTGCTCTCTCCTCTTTTGATCTCACCACATCTAATTCCAGTTACCTCTAACTACCCCCTCCATCTTCTCTTCTCCTTGTAACTCAGTGAACCTCTCTGAGTGTCCCTCAATGTGGAGAAACTTTTCATCTTTAACCTAGATGTTTTATCATCGGTGCTGTATAGATGGAGAAGTCTAGAGGCTACTGTAAAAATAAAACTGAAAACCAGAAGCAGGAGGCTTAAATCCAAAGCCTGAAAACATTAGAGAACTCTTGAATTCAGGGAACATTAAGCAATAGGAGCTCATCAAATGCCTTCATACCTACACTGAAACCAAGCTCCACCCAAGGGCCAACAAGTTCCAAAACAAGACATACCACTCAAATTCTCCAGCAACACAGGAACACTCCCCTGAGCTTCAATATACAGGCAGCTCAAAATTATTCCAAAACCCTTGATGTCTCATAACCCATTACTGGTCACTCCACTGCACTCCAGAGAGAAGAAACCCAGCTCCACCCACCAGAACTCCAACACAAGCCTCCCTAACCAGGAAACCTTGACAAGCCACTGATAGAACCCCACCCACAGTGAGGAAGCTCCATAATAAAGAAAACTCCACAAACTACCAGAATATAAAAAGGCCACCCCAAACCCAGCAATATAACCAAGATGAAGAGACAGAGGAATACTCAGCAGGTAAAGGAACAGGAGAGTTGCCCACCAAACCAAACAAAAGAGGAAGAAGTAGGGAATCTACCTGAGAAGGAATTCCGAATATTGATAGTGAAAATGATCCAAAATCTTGAAATCAAAATAGAATCACAGATAAATAGTCTAGAGACAAGGATTGAGAAGATGCAAGAAAGGTTTAACAAGGACCTAGAAGAAATAAAAAAGAGTCAAAATATAATGAATAACGCAATAAATGAGATCAGAAACACTCTGGAGGCAACAAATAGTAGAATAACGGAGGCAGAAGATAGGATTAGTGAAATAGAAGATAGAATGGTAGAAATAAATGAATCAGAGAGGAAACAAGAAAAACGAATTAAAAGAAACGAGGACAATCTCAGAGACCTCCAGGACAATATGAAACGCTCCAACATTCGAATTATAGGAGTCCCAGAAGAAGAAGACAGAAAGAAAGACCATGAGAAAATCCTTGAGGAGATAATAGTTGAAAACTTCCCTAAAATGGGGAAGGAAATAATCACCCAAGTCCAAGAAACACAGAGAGTTCCAAATAGGATAAACCCAAGGCGAAACACCCCAAGACACATATTAATCAAATTAACAAAGATCAAACACAAAGAACAAATATTAAAAGCAGCAAGGGAAAAACCACAAATAACACACAAGGGGATTCCCATAAGGATAACAGCTGATCTTTCAATAGAAACTCTTCAGGCCAGGAGGGAATGGCAAGACATACTTAAAGTGATGAAAGACAATAACCTACATCCCAGATTACTGTACCCAGCAAGGATCTCATTCAAATACGAAGGAGAAATCAAAAGCTTTACAGAGAAGCAAAAGCTGAGAGAATTCAGCACCACCAAACCAGCTCTCCAACAAATTCTAAAGGATATTCTCTAGACAGGAAACAGGAAAAGGGTGTATAAACCCGAACCCAAAACAATAAAGTAAATGATAATGGGATCATACTTATCAATAATTACCTTAAACGTAAATGGGTTGAACGCCCCAACCAAAAGGCAAAGACTGGCCGAATGGATACAAAAACAAGACCCCTCTATATGCTGCTTACAAGAGACCCACCTCAAAACAAGGGACACATACAGACTGAAAGTGAAGGGCTGGAAAAAGATATACCACGCAAATAGAGACCAAAAGAAAGCAGGAGTGGCAATACTCATATCCGATAAAATAGACTTTAAAACAAAGGCTGTGAAAAGAGACAAAGAAGGCCACTACATAATGATCAAAGGATCAATCCAAGAAGAAGATATAACAATTATAAATATATATGCACCCAACATAGGAGCACCGCAATATGTAAGACAAATGCTAACAAGTATGAAAGGGGAAATCAACAATAACACAATAATAGTGGGAGACTTTAATACCCCACTCACACCTATGGACAGATCAACTAAACAGAAAATTAACAAAGAAACGCAAACTTTAAATGATACATTAGATCAATTAGACCTAATTGATATCTATAGGACATTTCACCCCAAAACAATGAATTTCACCTTTTTCTCAAGTGCTCATGGAACCTTCTCCAGGATAGATCACATCCTGGGCCATAAATCTAAACTTGATAAATTCAAAAAAATCGAAATCATTCCAAGCATCTTTTCTGACCATAATGCATTAAGATTAGATCTCAATTACAGGAGAAAAACTACTAAAAATTCCAACATATGGAGGTTGAACAACACACTTCTGAATAACCAACAAATCACAGAAGAAATCAAAAAAGAAATCAAAATATGCATAGAAACTAATGAAAATGAAAACACAACAACCCAAAACCTGTGGGACACTATAAAAGCAGTGCTAATAGGAAAGTTCATAGCAATACAGGCATACCTCAAGAAACAAGAAAAAAGTCAAATAAATAACCTAACTCTACAACTAAAGCAACTAGAAAAGGAAGAATTGGAGAACCCCAGAGTTAGTAGAAGGAAAGAAATCTTAAAAATTAGGGCAGAAATAAATGCAAAAGAAACAAAAGAGACCATAGCAAAAATCAACAAAGCCAAGAGCTGGTTCTTTGAAAGGGTAAATAAAATTGACAAACCATTAGCCAGACTCATCAAGAAGCAAAGAGAGAAAAATCAAATCAATAAAATTAGAAATGAAAATGGAGAGATCACAACAGACAACACAGAAATACAAAGGATCATAAGAGACTACTATCAGCAGTTGTATGCCAATAAAATGGACAACGTGGAAGAAATGGACAAATTCTTAGAAAAGTACAATTTTCCAAAACTGAACCAGGAAGAAATAGAAAATCTTAACAGACCCATCACAAGCACGGAAATTGAAACTGTAATCAGAAATCTTCCAGCAAACAAAAGCCCAGGTCCAGACGGCTTCACAGCTGAATTCTACCAAAAATTTCGAGAAGAGCTAACACCTATCCTACTCAAACTCTTCCAGAAAATTGCAGAGGAAGGTAAACTTCCAAACTCATTCTATGAGGCCACCATCACTCTAATACCAAAACCTGACAAAGATGTCACAAAAAAAGAAAACTACAGGCCAATATCACTGATGAACATAGATGCAAAAATCCTCAACAAAATTCTAGCAATCAGAATCCAACAACACATTAAAAAGATCATACACCATGACCAAGTGGGCTTTATCCCAGGGATGCAAGGATTCTTCAATATCCGCAAATCAATCAATGTAATTCACCACATTAACAAATTGAAAAATAAAAACCATATGATTATCTCAATAGATGCAGAGAAGGCCTTTGACAAAATTCAACATCCATTTATGATAAAAACTCTCCAGAAAGCAGGAATAGAAGGAACATACCTCAACATAATAAAAGCTATATATGACAAACCCACAGCAAACATTATCCTCAATGGTGAAAAATTGAAAGCATTTCCCCTAAAGTCAGGAACAAGACAAGGGTGTCCACTTTCACCGCTACTATTCAACATAGTTCTGGAAGTTTTGGCCACAGCAATCAGAGCAGAAAAAGAAATAAAAGGAATCCAAATTGGAAAAGAAGAAGTAAAACTCTCACTGTTTGCAGATGACATGATCCTCTACATGGAAAACCCGAAAGACTCCACCAGAAAATTACTAGAGCTCATCAATGAATATAGTAAAGTTGCAGGATATAAAATCAACACACAGAAATCCCTTGCATTCCTATACACCAATAATGAGAAAGTAGAAAAAGAAATTAAGGAAACAATTCCATTCACCATTGCAACGAAAAGAATAAAATACTTAGGAATATATCTACCCAAAGAAACTAAAGACCTATATATAGAAAACTATAAAACACTGATGAAAGAAATCAAAGAGGACACTAATAGATGGAGAAATATACCATGCTCATGGATTGGAAGAATCAATATAGTGAAAATGAGTATACTACCCAAAGCAATTTACAAATTCAATGCAATCCCTATCAAGCTACCAGCCATATTTTTCACAGAACTAGAACAAATAATTTCAAGATTCGTATGGAAATACAAAAAACCTCGAATTGCCAAAGCAATCTTGAGAAAGAAGAATGGAACTGGAGGAATCAACTTGCCTGACTTCAGGCTCTACTACAAAGCCACAGTCATCAAAACAGTATGGTACTGGCACAAAGACAGACATATAGATCAATGGAACAAAATAGAAAGCCCAGAGATAAATCCACACACATATGGACACCTGATCTTTGACAAAGGAGGCAAGAATATACAATGGAGTAAAGACAATCTCTTTAACAAGTGGTGCTGGGAAAACTGGTCAACCACTTGTAAAAGAATGAAACTAGATCACTTTCTAACACCACACACAAAAATAAATTCAAAATGGATTAAAGATCTAAATGTAAGACCAGAAACTATAAAACTCCTAGAGGAGAACATAGGCAAAACACTCTCAGACATAAATCACAGCAGGATCCTCTATGATCCACCTCCCAGAATTCTGGAAATAAAAGCAAAAATAAACAAATGGGATCTAATTAAAATTAAAAGCTTCTGCACAACAAAGGAAAATATCAGCAAGGTGAAAAGACAGCCTTCTGAATGGGAGAAAATAATAGCAAATGAAGCAACTGACAAACAACTAATCTCAAAAATATACAAGCAACTTATGCAGCTCAATTCCAGAAAAATAAACGACCCAATCAAAAAATGGGCCAAAGAACTAAATAGACATTTCTCCAAAGAAGACATACGGATGGCTAACAAACACATGAAAAGATGCTCAACATCACTCATTATCAGAGAAATGCAAATCAAAACCACAATGAGGTACCACTTCACACCAGTCAGAATGGCTGCGATCCAAAAATCTGCAAGCAATAAATGCTGGAGAGGGTGTGGAGAAAAGGGAACCCTCCTACACTGTTGGTGGGAATGCAAACTAGTACAGCCACTATGGAGAACAGTGTGGAGATTCCTTAAAAAATTGCAAATAGAACTCCCTTATGACCCAGCAATCCCACTGCTGGGCATATACACCGAGGAAACCAGAATTGAAAGAGACACATGTACCCCAATGTTCATCGCAGCACTGATTATAATAGCCAGGACATGGAAACAACCTAGATGTCCCTCAGCAGATGAATGGATAAGAAAGCTGTGGTACATATACACAATGGAGTATTACTCAGCCGTTAAAAAGAATTCATTTGAATCAGTTCTGATGAGATGGACGAAACTGGAGCCGATTATACAGAGTGAAGTAAGCCAGAAAGAAAAACACCAATACAGTATACTAACACATATATATGGAATTTAGAAAGATGGCAATGACGACCCTGTATGCAAGACAGGAAAAAAGACGCAGCTGTCTATAACGGACTTTTGGACTCAGAGGGAGAGGGAGAGGGTGGGATGATATGGGAGAATGGCATTCTATCATGTATACTATCATGTAAGAATTGAATCGCTAGTCTATGTCTGACGCAGGATACAGCATGCTTGGGGCTGGTGCATGGGGATGACCCACAGAGATGTTATGGGGAGGGAGGTGGGAGGGGGGTTCATGTTTGGGAACACATGTAAGAATTAAAGATTTTAAAATTAAAAATAAAAAATAAAAAATAAAAATAAAAAAACAAAACAAAAAAACAAAACAAAACAAAAAAAAGAACCCATTGGTGACGACACTGACATTTTAATGCCTCGTGTCTGTTGAATTAGGTGACATCATTTGGAGGAACCTCCTGAATCCTAGAGGTGTTCAAATGCAAAAGGTTGGCTTGTTAGTGCCCTACCTCCACTTCAGGTAGCTGGGTGCTTCACTCCGCAAGTCATGTGGTCTGCCCTAGAATGAGGGAGCCAGAAATCCTAGGAGGCCCTTGAGCCCAGGAGGCAGAAAGCGGGATGTATTTGATTAGCAGTAGTAATGGTTACTGCACTGGGCACACACTGACTATGGACTAGTCTCTTGTGGACTAGTAATGTTACCGACATTGATTACGTATTCAGTTGCTCAGTCGTGTCCAACTCTGCAACCCCGTGGACTGTAACCCACCAGGCTCCTCTGTCCAAGGGATTCTCCAAGCAAGAATACTGGAGTGGGTTGCCATTTCCTTCTCCAGGGAATCTTTCTGACCCAGGGAATGAACCCTAGTCTCCTGCATCACCTGCATTGGTAGGCAGATTCTTTACCTCTGAGCCACCTGGAAAGCCCCACCAACACTGATTGCCTTCTCCAATCAATAGAAATTGACTAAAGGCCAGACAAGAAATTCAGGCAAGGCTTTACTGGGGCCCCTGCTGCAGCAGAGGGGAGAGAGGACAAACAACAATTTCCCTTGCTTGCTCCCTGAGGGTGTAGTGAACTTGTTCCTTATTGGGTTGAGGGTATGGGTGTGTTCAGGGGTCTGGCCAGAGGGATGGCTTAAGTGTTTCGTGCACCCCTTAGGAGATGTTGTGAGCAGGGGGCATGCATAGTACCTTGCTTTTGCTCCCAACACCGAGGTTTTGCTCCTGGTTCTTCAGAAGTGGAAATAGGGTGTTTTGGTCTTTTTGTGTCTTTTGTTCAAAATTTGTCCCAACTGCACAGGCATGCAGTTATTTTTAGTCCCATGTGGTTTCTTTGTATTTTGTTGGTGGTGGAGAGGTTTGTTCAGGAGCAAGCATTGCAGCACTTGCAGCAAAGTGTCCCAGGTCCCATAGCTAGGCTCTCGGTACCCCAGTCTTCCTGCCTTTGAGAAAGAAGTGAGTGTTGTAACTACCACAACTTTTAAGCGACACCACTGGAGCCCTAGCATCTGGAGAAGGCAGGGGAGCTGGCAAGTCAGAATCAGTTCAGGCTCAAACTAGGGCACTGGATTTCTTGGTTGGGTTAGTATTCAAGAAACACATACCATCATTATCGTATAAACAGGCAGACCAAAGCCTGATTTTTGTCTCAGTCCATTAGGCTGGAGAGCAGAGTAGACACAATATTGTCCCCCAAAGTTGATGTTTTTATATTCTGTTGCAAAAATCAAGTAAATAAACCTCGTTATTTCTTCATACATGAAAAAAAATACAGATTGAGAGTGTTTTTTATAAAGGTAGATTTCAAATAGTTATTGCTGTTACAGAGATTATGTTAAAATGTCACTATGGAAGTTGCCCATTGGTTTTTCTTCATGAGTCATACTTTCCACGTCCCAGGACACTTGAGGATAAAAACCACAGTGTGTTACTTAACCTAACCAGATGTGTCACAGCAAAATTGGTTGTTAAGACACTGGTGATTTAACAGTTCTCTGATGTCAAAGTCTGTTTTTCTTTGTGTTCAGCTGATCCTATGATGCTAATTGCAAGTGATTTTTGGCAATTGTCAAGATTATTTGATTTGGGCAGGTCATTTTGTTAAACCAAGTTAACAAACATTTCATCTTGTTAAACCAAGCTCTTTCCATCTCTTAATCTCACATTTGTCCTGATAATTGCCTCAAAATTGGATTATCTGGGTATTCTTTAGTACACATTCTAATATAAACCCATAACTCTAAAGTGTATTATATTGATTTGAACACTGATCTGTTGCTTTGCCAGTTCTTCCATCATATTTATGAATGATTTGGATTCTTCCTCCAATGAGATGCTCAGTTTTGCAAGCTTGCCTTTGGTTGATCCATATGTCTTTGGGAATCTAAAATGTGTCTTGGTCACCCAGAAGCACAAATCATGTTGTTAAGTGTATTCCTAGTTTCAGAGCAGCAGATACTCTGTCTAACTTCAATAGAAAAGTAATTTATCACAGAGATATTGGATATCCTATAGGAATAATAGAAAAAACTGGAGAAGAAGGATAGGTAGGATAAGGCAGGAATTGAGGTAGGTTTGGGGATTCATGCAGCAGAAATAAGTCAATTGTCTTTGTAGGGCCCCACTGCTAAAATGAATAAGATTTCTAACACCGTTTTATTTATTTTTTTGATATATAAGAAGTGGATTTATTTAGAGATAAACACACTCCAAAGATAGAGTGTGGGCCCTTTCAGAGCAGCCTTGAGAGAAAAACTCCATAGACACAGTGTGGGCTGTTGCAGAAGGCGAGAGTGGCCCACATTCTTTTTTTTTTAACTCTATCAAGATTCAAAGTCCTAGTTCAGCATGTCTGCTCAGGTCAACTGCTCATACTTCGTTTGGGGCAAGGGAGGTACCTTGGTTTACAGCTCCTCCAGGACTGCCCACAATGAGGGAGAGGTGAGACCCGCCCACACAACCTCCCCAATCCCCCCCCACCCAATCCCCCCCAACCCAACACCTCCCCCCCACCCCAACCCTGCTCCCGCAAAAAAAAAAAGAAAAGAAATTTGGAGTACTGTTACTTTTGAAAAAAGAGAAATAAACAAAAACGATATGAACCTATATAGGGACTGAGTGGGTTTCCCAGGTGGTGCTAGTGGTAAAGAACCCAGCCTCCCTATGTAGGAGATGCTGGAGGTGCAGATTCAATCCCTGGGTCGGGAAGATCCCCTGGAGGAGGACGTGGCCACCCACTCCAGTATTCTTGCCTGGAGAGGAGCCTGGCAGGCTATAGTCCATAGGGTCGCAAAGAGTCAGACAAGACTGAAGCGACAGCATGTGCGCAGGGAGTGAGTGCTTTGAAGACAAATGATTTAATTTGACTGCATGATTGAAGTAACAGGATTGAAGCACCTTCCTTCGCTGTGTATACTGCACTGGGGAAAATTAGTGGGCTCCCGCCCAAACCTGGTATTTAGCCAGATTTGATTTTCCAATTAGTGCAATCTTCTATTGGTCTGTGATTTGACTTTGCTGCCACCCTTCTGATTAATTTATATTAGTGACGGTAATATCTAGAAAGCTTAAAAGTTCCTCAGTTATAAATGAACACTTTTCATTAATATTTAGAGATTTAACTCATTTCTTATGAGCAGATGGAAACAAATGATAACATGGCCTTTACTGTACAAAATTAATAGCAATTTATCAACATTTAGGCAAACTCTAGGCGAGTTTTAAGTGTTAGAATTTGTTGATTAACGTTGCTTTCTTTCGTTAATTGACTTTTAGACAACAGAGGTCCATTTAAATAACTGTTTTCTGAGGATGTGGCTGCATCAGAGTCTCTATTGTTTCCTGGAAATCACAGCTGTGTTGCTCCCGAGATTAATGAGTGGAGAGAACTATTTCCAACAAAGGCCCTGGTGGCTGTTTCGGCAGGTCCTCGCTGTGACAGAGAACTTTAGATTTAAGGCTGATTGTCATAAGCTCTGGGATCTGCATATGGCCTGCTGTTTCCCATACACACAATAGGGAGCGTGCATGCATGCTAAGTTGCTTCAGTCATGTCTGACTTTTTGTGACCCCATGCCCTTTTGCCTACCAGGCTCCTCTGTCCATGGGATTTTCCAGGCATGAATACTGGAGTGGGGTTGCCATGCCCTCTTCCCTTCTCAACCCAAGGATCGAACCTGTGTGTCTTGAGTCTCCTGCATTGACAAGTGGGTTCTCTACCACTGGCGCCACCTGGAAAGCATGCACAATATGGTAGTACTGTAACAGTCCATTTGAATTTTGGCTTGTGTCAACCATGCTGTCTTTATAGTCCTACCTTCTGATTTTTGGGGGGGGGGGGGGGAATGTTTATTTGATCAACAGAAATTGATTTCTATTGCCAAGATAAAGATACTTTACAGGAAATAGGGCCAGCTTCATGGGCTGGAGACCTGTGCTACCACATGGAGCCTGAGTTCAGAAGGGTCTCACTTGTTTGTTCTCTATAGTTTTGAACTTTTTGTTAAAAATGTCTTAAGTTTTCACTCTGTCCATCCATTCACCTTCTGAGTTCTTTGATTATCTTTACAATCATACTCTGAACACTTTTTCAGGTAGTATCTCCCTTTCACTTAGTTCTTCTTCTGGGGTTTTATCTTGTTCTTTTGTCTGGAACATATTCTTCATTTTGTCTAAGTTGCGTTTGTTTTTATGTATGTGGCAGGTTAGTTATGTTTCTCCACCTTGGAGAAGTGGCCCTCTGTAGGAGACATCCTATGTGTCCCAGCTGTGCATTACCCTCTGGTCACCTAAGCTATAAGCTCCAGAGGTTCCCCATGAGAAGGCTGCATGGGTCCTTCTGTTGTGGTGGACTGACTATGTGGGGGGTCTGGCCCCTGATCTGGTTGGTTGCCAGGCCCTGCCTTGTGCGGATGCTGCTGGCTGCTGTTTATCGGGACCTGGTCAAGAGTTGGGATTCTCAGGTGGTTCAGTAGTAAAGAATCTGCTTGCCAGTTCAGGAGATGCAAGAGATGTGGGTTTGATCCCTGGGTCAGGAAGATCCCCTGGAGAAGGAAATGGCAACCCACTCCAGTATTCTTCCCTGGGAAATCCCACGGACAGAGGAGCCTGGCAGGCTACAGTCCAAAGGGTCAAAAATACTTGGATACAACTGAGTGACTTAGCACATATGGTCAAGAGTTTGCTGGTGTGGAATCCTGGGGGGCCCCAGGGCTAGTAGCTGGCTAGTCATGGAGAGAGTCAGGGTCCCAGATGCTCTTGGGCTGTGGCCCACACACTGGTTGGTGAAACCAGATCCTGGGCTTGGTTGGTGCCAGACTACTGCTAGGCAGAGCTGTTCCCTGAAGTCTGGCTGCAGGGCCAGGGATCCCAGAGCTTGTTTCAAATCAGTGGTGGTGGGAGCAGGGGAGGGGTGCGCTGGGTCCTGACACAGATGGGTATGGCGTCCACGGTGTCCCGGTTATGTTGGCCTGCTGTTGGGTGTGGCGGTTATTCAGCTGGTCCCAGGGCAGGGTCTGGCCTGCACTGGGGGATCAGCATCATATTTTTTTGCATCTAGTATCTGCCCTCTGGTAACAGGCTAGAAGGCTTTCCTGCTGGTTCAGTGGTAAAGAATCCACCTGCCCATGCCTGCCAGTGCAGGAGACTTGGATTCGATCCCTGGATGTGGAAGATCCCCTGGAGAAGGAAATGGCAACCCACTCCAGTATTCTTGCCTGGGAAATCACAAGGACAGAGGAGCCTGGCAGGCCACAGTCTATGGGGTCGCAAAAGAGTCAGATAGGACTTACCAACTAAACAACAGTAAGTCTAGAGACAGGTTGAGAGGCTTGTACAGGCTTCCTGGTGGGAAGGGCGTGTGCCGCCTACTGGAGCTGGGTCCTGGCCCTCTGTAGGCTGGCTATGTCTAGGGGTGTGTCTAGGAGGGTATGTCCAGAGAGGGCCCTGGGCTCTTTGGTTTTCAGGTAGCCTGTCTGCTGATGGGTGGTGCTGTGTCGAAGCCCAGTTGGCTGTTTGGCCTCAGGCATCCAGTCTCAGCACCTTCTCCTGGAGCCAGTTTTGTGTGGGGCAGGTTTTTGGTGCTAACGGGCCAAGATATCAGCTGCCAGGGTTATTGATTCTGCTGAATGTCCCCCAGTCTGACTGCTGCCCGTGTCCGTGTTCCCCAGCTCCCTCACCCTCCCATGTGAGGTAAAGCTGCAGCCCCTGCTTCCCCCGAGACCCTGCAAGACCAGCAGGTAGGTCTGGCTCAGGTTCCCATCAAGTTACTGCTGTTGGCCCTGTTCTAGTGTGCATGCGGTTCTGTGTGCACCTTTAAGGGTGAAGCCTCTCTTTCCCCCAGTTCTGTAGGCTCCTACGACCTTATGGAAAAACCTGAATGAACTTTCTGGCCACTCCAGTATCTTAACCATAGCACTTTTGTCAATGCCCCTCACATGGGAGAAACCTCTTTTCACCCCAGCAAGCAGGGAAAAGAACACCTCTGCCCAGCTCTGCTATGGTTAAGATGTCTATTCAGTAGAATACCATACAGAAGAATTGAGAATCAGTGGTCTCTGAGCAAGTCAAGCTTTGAGCAGCTGCTAAAATTAGTCAAACAAGGGAGAGAGAGAGAGCGCTCATCACTTTTGTATGGTATTTTACTGAATAGATATTCTCAATTATTTGTGATAGGCTTTTTATGGACTTTTCAGATATTCTCAACAGGGATGAAGGAAGCTGAAACTTCACTTATGAATAGGGAGCTAAAATATCTGCTGGCTACCCAAGTCTGCATAACCATTGTTTATGCTACATTCTAAGTCACTTCAGTCGTGTCCAACTCTTTGCAACGCTATGGACTGTAGCCCGCCAGGCTTCTCTTTCCATGGGATTCTCCAGGCAAGAATACTGAGTGGGTTGCCATTTCCTCCTCCAGGGGATCTCCCTGACCCAGGGATCAAACCCATATCTCCTACATTGGCAGGAGTGTTCTTTACCACTAGCGTTACCTGGGAAGCCCCTAACCTTTGTCTGCCAGTTGGCTTTCTAAGGAACAGTGCTATTTCATGGCAAAAGTGGGTAGTTCATTTGCATCTTGAACAATCATGCAGTTTTTTTTTTTTTTTTCTTCCTGGAAACAACTATTGTAGTTTGGTATGCAGCTGAAGTGCTTTCTGCGAACTGCCTGTCTTGATATACAGAATATTAAAAAGAGGTCTTTTGAAGTTGTGACTTAATATAATGAACAATGTTTACAGCTTCATCATAGTCATTCTTAAGTGAAATTGGCATTTTTGTTCTACTATATATGAATACTAGTGAAGAATGAAAGCTACTAGTTCAGCGCCCTCACCTTTGTTTGGGCTAAGGCATTGGTGGTTTTATTCACCACTGCTTTGGGACCATCAGTGTAAATGTGGGCACAGTAGGTAAATTGCATTTCTGTGTGACTGTGAAAATATTTTTGACCCAGGTACTCCTTGAAAGTGTCTCAGTGGTTTTGTGGGGTTTGTGGACCACACTTTGAGAGTAACTACTCTAGGAAAACAGTTTTATCAGTATTCACGGGGTAGAACAATTTTTTATTGGTTTTAGAAAACTAACCATTCTGTGTAACAAATCTTCATGGAAAAAAGTACACTCTGAATTTCCAACCTCTGAATTACTAAGAAACTGTGAGAACCTACCCTATTTATAAATTGAGGACAGCCTATATGTTGATAGTTTGCATAATACACCACTCTCCTAGTTTACGTGATGTTCAGTTTCTTGAAAGAAAGCAAATAATTAAAAAACACTTAAAACAAAATTAGTTTTCTTATAAGAAGAATGATATACATTTCAGTGAGTAAGAAACCATCAAATTTTGTCATGTTACTATAATGAATTAATATTCTATGTAAACACTTCTAGACAGAATGAATATGGTGAAAAAATGATTTATTTATGAAATGAATAATAACAAAAATAACTGAAAAGCCTCCCTCCCAAGACATTAACCCACAGTCATTGCTAATTCTATTCTCCATCTTTTTCGTTTTCTTTATAAGAATTCTTCTTCTTATTGCTGTTATTATTTGCACTGAAATATAGTTGATCTGTTATGTGTTAATTTCAGATGTATAGCAAAGTGTTTCAGCTATATATATATATATATTCTTTTTCAGATTCTTTTCCATTATAGGTTATTATAAGATATTGAATACAATTCTCTGCGATGCACAGTAAATCCTTGTAATTTAGCTTTTTCATTTATAGTAGTATGCATCTGTTAATCCCAAACTCTTAATTTATTCCTCCCTCTCCCTTTCCCTGGGCTTCCCTTGTGGCTCAGCTAGTAAAGAATCCGCCTGCAGTGCGGGAGACCTGGGTTCGATCCCTGGGTTGGGAAGATCCCCTGGAGAAGGGAAAGGCTACCCACTCCAGTATTCTGGCCTGGAGAATTCCATGGACTGTATAGTCCATGGGATCACAAAGAGTAGGACATGACTGAACGACTTTCAACCCTTTCCCCTTTGGTAACCATAGTTTGTCTTCTATGTCTGTGAGTCTATTTCTGTTTTGTAAATAAGTTCATTTATATCATTTTTAAAAAAAATTCCACATATAAATTATTTCATAGGTTATTTGTCTTTCTCTTTCTGACTTCACTTTGTATGAGAATCTCTAGGTTCATCCATCTTGAAGCAAATGGCGTTATTTAATTTTTCATTCCATCATTACAGGAATTCTTGTAAACCAATATTTTTTTTTCACACTCTGGGTTGGGCGGAGTTTGAAATACTAGTTGAAATATATTGGTTTAGCATATTCTTTAATCTTGGCTGTGTATCTCATTGTGTTCTCCCACCTCCCATATTTAATGAATATCCTCTAAATGTGTAATCATCAGCTGAACTGATTCATTTGGCCAACCAGTGAATCTGCAGGTTGTCAGATGATGCTGGTCCATACACATTAGTTCAGCTACCAGCTATGCATTAAACTCTCCTTGCGAGGGCATTGTCATCACATATGCATTTTCTAACTTCCAAAGGAAAGGTGGCATATATCCAGCAGGTGGATGTTTGCTTTTCTTTTGTAAATTTTTATTTACTTTTGAAAATACAAATTATATGTCTTTAAAGTGTACAGTGGATGCTTTGACATTCATATACATTGTGAAATGATTACCTCAGTTTAACTAATTAGCATATTTACCATGTATGATGTGTCCAGAATTCATCTTGTCACTGACTTTGCACCCTTTGATCGGTATCTCCCCTTTTCTTCCACCGCCTTGTTTCCCCTGCCCCTACCCCACCCCCCATAAGTCTTTGGTAACCACTGTTCTACTCTCTGTTACTATGCATCCAACTTTTTTAGATTTCACACATATGTGAGATCATGTGATATTTGTCTGTGTCTGGCTTACTTCACTTTACATTGTGTTCTCCAGGTTCATCCCTGTTGTCACCAATGGCAAGGTCATCTTCTCTTTAAGAGCTGAATAGTATTCCATTTTGTGTGTGTGTGTGTGTGTGTGTCTCTTCTTTATCCATTCATCTATTGATGCACACTTAGGTCATTTCCATATCTTGGCTGGAAGATTATTTATATTTATAATATATATATATTATTCCATATAAATAATGCTGAAATGAACATAAAAGTGCAGTGACAGTGATTTTATTTCATTTGGCTCTGTACCCAGAAGTGGAATTGCTGGCTCATATGATAACTCTAATTATAATTTTTTGAAGAACCTCTGCTGTTTTCCATAGTGACTGTACAATTTATATTCCCACCAACAGTCACTTATTAGAGACTCTTTTTTTCCTGCTGTATATTCTTGGTTCCTTTGTGGAAAATTAGTTGACCTTATATGTATGGGTTTATTTCTGGGCTGTCTATTCTGTTCTATTGATCTTTTATATCAACACTGTACTGTTTTGATTACCATAGCTTTGTAACAGTCTGAAATATGGAGCTATGATGTCTCTAGCTTTGTTCTTCTTGCTCAAGATTGCTTTAATTATTTGAGCTTTTTGTGAATCCATAAAAATGTTGGGATTTAAAAAAATTAACCTATGAAAAATGCTACTGGAATTTTGATAGGGATTGCACTGACTCTGATCACTTTGGGTAGACTGGACACTTTAACAATATTAAAACTTCCAATTCATGAACGTGGAATGTCTTTGCATTTACTGTGTCTTCTGTAAGGCTGGTGCTAGGGATTCAGACTGTGACCTGACATTGTGCATGTACGCAGCCACAGAGGCCAGGGCTGGCTGCAGGCAGGGTAGTCCTGCAGGATCCTGGGGCTGGGGCACTTGTAGGCTCTGATTAAGGTGGTGAATGGGTATGGAGACGGACTCAGGCAGCCAGAGTGTGGAAATGCAAGAACATGTGGGGCCTTCAGCAGGGAAAGGTGTAGGGAGTCCTTGGCAGCTGTGCTGGCTGTTGTTTTGCTAAGTGGAAAAAGCCTATGGAGTCTTTCTCAGTGCAGGCCACTGGGAGCATTGTAGCACCCTCCACACAGGTGGTACTGGAAGAACCTGCCTGTCTTTAGTGTTCCTTGCTGTCCCCAGAGGTCTCAGATTTGCTCGGTGCATGGGGTGAAACCAAACAGGTCGTTTATGCAGTAACATGAGAGGCTTGGGATGCTGGTTGCTCCTTTGCCCAGTGAGGGACACTGTCTTGGGCCATGGTGATCCCCCTTGGTGCTGAGCAGTGCTGTATGGGATGATGCAGGTAAAATGAAACTCCTCTTTCTACACTTTTGACGCTGTTGTTCTCAGGTTTTTGTTCCACTGTGTCTCAGGAGCATCTGAGGCAGCTCCTGAGCTCTCTTAGGCATGTTTGCATTCATAGATAGCTATCTGTTCTACTCTGTGGAGATGGAAGCTGGGGTTCCTCCTCCACCGTATCGAGGGTGTCCTACTTTACCATGTTGGTGATATCACTCCTTGATTCTTTTTTTTTTGCTGCACTAGGTCTTGTTGTGTGCAGGCTTTCTCTAGTTGCGGCGAGCTACTCTCTAGTTGTGGTGTACGGGCTTCTCATTGCCGTAGCTTCTTTCATTGTGGAGCATGGGCTATAGGGCACACAGGCTTGAGAAGTTGTGGAGCACAGGCTTAGCCGTTCCACAGCATGTGGAATCTTCCCAGACCAGGGATCAAACCTGTGTTCCCTGTGTTGGTATGCAGATTCTTAACCACTGGACCTCCAGTAAGTCCCTTAATTCTTGAAATTAAAACCAGCTGGCTGGGTCAGAAGAGTGCATGAGGATGTTTCTAGTTTGGGAGGTCATCTTCTTGATTTTCTTCCAGAACTTTGGGATGAGTTGGGCTAACACTGATCCAAGTGGTATGTCCATCTTTTTCTCACTTCCAAGTGGAAACACTAGTGTTCTGGTAGTCCCTCATTTCCTGCTGCTCATGTTTGGGGGGGTGTGTGTGTGTGTGTGTGCATGCACACATGCAGGAGGGGCCTCAGCAGAGTCAATCTGCTGTGCCCACTCCTCAGAGCAGCAGTGGAGAGAGGTTGGCCTTGTTCCAGAGGTGCCAGCCGTGATCAGTGGTCCTCCTCCATTCTGCACCACATGCCCTGTCATCACTCCCAGGGCGAAGATATGGGACGAAGGACTGTCAGAGTATCATCTATATGCTCTGTTCTGACAGCTCGCTGCATGAACCCTGTGTCTTTGAATCCAGTCTAGCCTTCTCACCATACATAAGTCATACTTATTTATGGAGCCTCATTGGCTTTCCTTGTCACTGAATCTTGGTTGGGGAGGGTCTGCTTCTACTTAACCTCCTGTCTTGGGGTGCTGGGGTTGACATGGCAGCTCTTTTGTTTCCAAATACTGCCTACTCTACACTGAGATGAATTGCTGTTTCTATAGTGAACATCTTTCTGTAACAGTGACCGGGGGGATAATATTCTGATTGGAGTGCATAATATTTTGTGACACTCAATCCCAACATGCTGGCTGCCTACTCTTCCTTTGCCTTAGGTGTTTCTTCGCAGAGCAAAGAAGTTGAATTTCTTTACATTAAAATGGGTATAAGAACCTATCTGCACACAAATAAGTGAATAACCAAATGCATTTCCAGAATACACATAATTTATACACTTAGAGGTGGACGTATCTCTTCTCAATAACTTGACACAAATGAGAATGTGTTGTCTAGGTAGTGAACTCATCAGAGATTGACTGAGGCTGTCTCTTGTTTGCTGGAATCCCCTAGGGCACCTCATAGTGGAACTCTGATAAACCTTGGTAACTGACTGCCTCTGGTAATGAGTTTGTCAACTCTGAAAGGCAAGTAACTCTTTGGTGGCTCAGATACAATTTTGTCACTTACAACAGAGAGCTCACTGCAGAGTTCTGAAAGACTCAGTGCCTAATCTCTAGGAAAGGGGTTGCTAAGCAACCGAGAAGCTGGGTGTTGTGAAGCTTCAGTCCCCTGCACACCTCTTTTCCTGTACTTCCCCTTGCAGCCCACATGGCTCCTGTTATCATCTCTTAAATCCACATTCAGGCACCCTTGTCATTTCAAAACCCCGACTGAAATCTCAGCTTCCCTAGTGGACACATCTGTCTTGCTACATGTCCTTGAAGTTAATATGTATCATCTCAATATTTTACTGATTTCTGGTTTTTATTTATTTAACCTTTCCAGTGGAGGTAGAGTGGGTAATCTTTGTTTTTCTCAGGTTTCCCCTAACTGAGGATATCTTAGGATCATGAAAACAGGACCTACACTTTTTTCTCTGCCTTTGACATGAGTAGAATTGATGCAAATATACACTTCCTCAGATCTTCCTGCTAGTTCAGCAAGTCTCTGGAGGCATCGTCTATGTGTTCTGAGAAGTGCTCTTTGTGGCCTCTTGGCGTCTACTGTTTTCTCCTTTCTTGTGCTAGAGGTTGAACTTGCAGGTCTGATTTGCAAAAGGATTCTTCTGTCCTTTGCAGGTTAATGACCTTTGCCATAAGGCCTGCCATGTTCCTGGAAAGATGCCTCCCATTCCAGTATATGAAACAAGTTTGGGTGTGAGAGTGCTGCTCCCTGTTTCTTAATAGAAACCTATTAGGACTGTACCCTTTGCTCTCAAATTTGTGGTACACTGAAATTTTTTAGTTCTAGAAGGGATCACATTAACAGAAGTACAATTTAATATCCATAACATAAAGTGCAAGGAACTCCATGCTTTACTTCTGTCTCCTGAAGAGCGTGAACCACCAGCAGCACTTCTCAGATCCAGTCCTTATTTCTCTTGCATCCCACCTGGCCTGGAGTCTCTCATTCATCCCTGGCTTTTCTTACTAGACCCATCCATCTTTCCTTTTCTCATCCCTCTCCTTTCTCTACTATTCTTTGTTTTGTAGCTCAGCATAAGAGTGTCCTTCCTTTCATTCTCCTTCCAAATCCAGCTAGACCCTGCCCATTCTCAAGGGCAAGTGAGGATAATTTTTCTTTTCCCCTGAGGGCAAATGATGGGACAGGGGAACTGAGTTGGCAATTACAGAATTTTCTTGAGTGGGCTGGAGGGAGAATGCTTGCATGAGGAAGTATTAGCCTGCCGCCCAGAGATTGCTCCAGTGGTGGAGCATCATGTAACAGAGATTATGAGCAAGAGCCCTGAGACTAACCTTCACTGTGACACCCTCCCTTCACCACAGATGTTCATCTAAATGGGGACAGGTTGCTTAACATCTTTAAGTCTATTTCAGTTTCCTCATCTATAAAATAGGCGTCGGTGATGTTGATTAAGAAAATGTATGTAAAATGCCCAGTGAAAGTTAGTTGTTTTATTTTTGGTGGCTACCTTCTCTCTCTAAGATTCTGACAATGCTGGTCCAGGTGTGGGGAGAAGAGGGCATTGATGTGGGACCAGAGGGCAATTGAAGGCATATAGACCCTGCTGCACTTGAACTCTCCCCTTTCCATTTGGCTGTGGCTGGGATTCTGCAGGCGTTGAGCTCTTCTTTCCCAGGAGAGCTGCCCCCAAGTTTCCTAGGCAGAGACATGCCTGGAGCAAGAACTGCACACGCCCTGATGGGGCTGGCCCAGCAGGGGATCTACAGCTCTGTCATTCTCAGAATGCATACTGCAAATGGGAAAACACTTCTTGTTCTGGGTCCACACTGATTAAATCGACAGATCACTTTTCTTTGGGTCTCAGTTTCCCAACCTATAAAATGAGTACAGTAAGTCACCCACATAACGAATGTGTTCCATTCCAAAAGCGTGTTCATAAGTCCAACAAAGTTAACATACTCAGCTAACACAATTGGCTGTATAGTACTGTACTATAATAGATTTATAACACTTCTCACACACATACAAGAAAAAACAAACCCCAAATACAGAAAACACTTTTAATTTTACAGTACTTTGAAAAGAAATGCAATAGTACAGTACAACAGCTGGCACACAGGGGCTGGTAGCAGTGCCAGCTACATACTACTGTTTTACACTTTCTTCCAGACACTTGAGCTTGAAATAAAGATACTGTACTACTTACCGTACTCTATACAGTCCTGTACGGTAAAGTACACAAAAACAACCACTTGCAGGGGATGCATGCACGTGATGATGTACACCAGAAGTGTGAACTAACGTAAGTGATTGGACATGTAAACACATGTTCACATCTTTGAAAATTAGCAACTTGAAGGTTCATGTGTAGGGTGTTTACTAGTATGTAGGAACAGAACATTTATAAAATCTATCTTGAAAATCATTATGATCCTTTTTGTTGTGGGAGACACTGGATGTTGAGTCCATCTCTGGTTTATTTGTGTACTATTGTTATAATCTTGCAGGTGAGCAGACCCCATGGGTTAGGTTAGTCAGTCTGTGTAGATTCTGTCTTCCCTCTGAATTCACTTAATCCCAGCACATGATCAGAATTGCTCTATGCATACATTTATGATCTATGACTGATGATCAGAATTGCTGTATGCATACATTTATGATCTATGACTGATGAACCTAGCCACAATAACTGAAGACAACCCAGGAAGCTTTTATTAAGTGAAGAATAGAAAGTAATTTGGTGCAAAGCACTTTTCCTCCTGCTCTGATATTTCTCAGCCTCTGTTAGCTCCACTGGGCAACTCATGCACTGACTTCTGCCTGGAGCCCACCAGCCTCACCACCTCCACTTTATCAGGGCTACTGAAAGCTGGCCACTGGCACTTCCTCATTGTTACTGTGCCAGCAGTGAATAACGGGCAACTGGAATGTTCTTTCTCCTCCAAATGGTCACAGATGGCCTGCCACACTATAATAATGTGTGTGAGCTTTTCCCTAATGGTCAGAAAAGGTGGTTTAAATTTTGCAATCAATACTTTGTTTGCTTGTGGCATTTTCCTCTATTAGAACCTTTCTTTCCAGAGGATGTCCTCATCCACAAAATGAATTCTGCACTAGTCCTTAGCTACCTAAAGCTCATCCATAGCTTTCTCTGACGACTCCGGCCTCCTTATTTTACACCATCCTTCTATTACTCTTAATCTTTCACGGTTTTACATTATAATTTTTTCTTTCATTTATAAATCACTTTTCCTCAAACTGGACTGTCAATTCTATGAGTAGAAACCATATTTTCTACCTCCTTGTACTGGGTAGATGGTTGATAGTCAATAAATACCTCCAAGCTTATAGATTAACATTTGTACCCATAATTATAGGTGGATGGATAGAAAACCAAGATGAGGTACTTGTCAGTTTTGGCTATATCACCAGCCATCTCAGAATCCCAGTAGCTTATAGCAGTAAGCATTTACCTCTGTCTCATAAGTCCGTGGGTAGACTGTGGTTTGGCTGATGGAGGCTGGGCTTGGCTGGGTCAGTCAGGATGGACCCCAGGCTTCTGGCTGGGCTCAAGTATTTTCTTCATGTCTCTCTCTCTCTCTCTCTCTCTTTTTTTTTTCCTGGCCTTGTGGCATGTGGGATTTTTGTTCCCAGACCAGGGGTCAAACCTATGCCTCCTGCAGTGGAGGGATGGAGTCTTAACCACTGGACTGCCAGGGAAGTCCCTCTTCAAGTCTTCATTCTGGGACACTGTCTGAAGGAATACAGAGTTTTCATTAATTAGCATCCCTAAGATGTGTTCTTCATCTGTGAAAATCCCATGGCTCAAAGGAAGTCACATGGCTCAGCTGATATCAATGAAGCAGGGAAGTTCCTCCACCCACTGTGGGTAGTATCTCATTGTTCCCTATTATAAGAAAGTCAAGAGCTGGGCACAAGAATCAAGCTTTCACAGATGGCAGTCATTGCCCTTGGAACTGGAAAAGACCCACAAAGATGACCTACTTCAGCCCCCTTCCTCCTAGTCTATAAATTTGTGTTCCAAGTGTGGTCCAAGGACCAGCAGAATCAGCATCACCTGTCGCTTGTTAGAGACACAGAGTCTCAGGCCCCACCTCACATTTGCTAAATCAGAATTTTTATTTTAATAAAATCTTTAAGGGATTCACATACACATTGAAATTGAAAACGGTCTTAAGTAGCATTTTCATAAGATGTTCTGTGAAAGACTAATAGGTGTTATATGGGGAAAAATCCTTCCATAATTAAATAAATTTGGGGGTACTTGAGGACATCTCAAAGCTTTTAACCTACTAATAAAGACTTCAGATCTCAGAGATGGTTTTTTTTAAAAATAACAAGTGACACAAACTGAGTAGCCTAAAACAACACAAGGTTATTCTCTCACAATTCAAGAGACCAGAAGTCTGAAACCTAGAGGTTGTCAGGGTTGATTCTTTCCGGAGGCTTTGTTCTTTGGTTTTCCTTGGCTTGCAGCTTCATCACGTCAATCTTTTCTTCTCTCATTACACAACCTTCTTTCCTATGTGTGTCTCTGTGTGTCCTCCTGTTTCAAGAACATAATCAGTGGATATAGGGCCCACTTTAACCCAGTGTGACTTTATACTCACTCCTGCTATGACCCTATTTCCAAATAAGATCACACTCTGGGTGGACCTCATATTTGAGGAGGAACACCATTCACCCCTCCTCCCCCGCTCCTCCCTGTAATGGTTTTGAGGGATGGATACGAAATGTTGCATTCCCTTAACATAAGTCCTTAGGGAACACTTTCTTTACAGAAGAGCTCATGACACAGACTTAGATGAGACTCTAAACCATCCTAGATCTATGGCTCTTGATTTTCCTCTGAGAGTTTTCTAAGAGTGAAACTCTGTAGATTCACTTTATAACCTATTTTAAAATGATCCCAAGTCTTGAGGGTAATTATTTATCAAGGTGGAAAATCTGTAGCCTAAAGGCTAAATGTAACAGTCAGGTAAATTTTGTTTGGCTATCTCATAAAATTGCATTGAGAAGTAACTCCATTTTCAGATGAGGATTTGATATGATTAATATTCAGGATGATTGATATTTGAAAGATGCTAAAAAAACCCCCTAGTTCCCATTTTTTCCTTTGCGTGAAAATCTAAATATTAGGGTTTCACCATTAACTCACCTATGAGACTGTAATAATATCTAATATGAGCAAAATTGATGGGATTAGAGAAGGGCAAATTTGAATAGCCAACTCCCTTTTTGGAAACAGAGGCCTAGTTTCCAAGTCAGAGGAACTGTGACCCTAGGGCACTAAGGTGTAGTCTTTGGGAACCATTGAAAGTGCTGAATTAGGAATTGTCTTGGGAATACAGGTTTATTCTACTTGGTGGTGGTTGCTTAGTCGCTAAATCATATCAGACTCTTGTGACCCCATGGACTGTAGCCTGTCAGGCTCCTCTGTCCTTGGGATTTCCCAGGCAAGAATACTGGAGTGGGTTGCCATTTCTTTCTCCAGGGCATCTTCCTGACCCAGGGATTGAACCTGAGTCTCTCGCATTGCAGGTAGATTCTTTACTAGTGAGCCACCAGGGAAGCCCACTAGCCATTACCAAAATATGTACATTCTTAAGAAAAAATTTATGGGTAAAATAACATTTCATATGCAGTTGTAAGAAATAATATATAGAGAATCTCCTATGCCCTTAATGTAACATTTTGTAAATAACTTTAGGACGGTATTTCAGCTAAGATTTGCCTTTGATGCAATCCACCAATCCTCCTCAAATTGCCCCAGTGTTGCTTGTACTCACTTTTCTATGTGTATGTGTGTGTTGTGTGCATGTTTGTGCATGTATTTAGCTCTGTATAATTTTATCACATGGTAGGTTCATGTATCCACCACCACAGCCAGAATACAGAAGAGCTTCATCACCTCAAAAAGCTCTCATATTCATTTTGTACATGCATTTTGAATTTAAATTCTCCCAGCAAATTTTCCTAAGTCATCTATGCTCATGGAACCCTGAAAATTATTCTGCTTGGAATGGACAACCTCCCACATGGACTGGCTGGCTAGGAGTGCCAGTCAGCAGTTGTGCAAACTTACAAAGTCAAACTGGACAGTGGAGAAGGCAGACCCATGTCCTTGGCCTCCTTTGTATCAGGCACTAACTGAACTAAATGGCCAGAGATAAGGACTTCGTTTCAAATAACAAATTAACAGTTTCCCATAACTCCATTAATGCATGGCTGTGATCCCATGAAATTGCATCTCTGACAAACTGGCTGCACTAAAATTTACTCTATGTAAAATGATTGTGCTAATTACTTTCTCTTTATGCTTGTCTAATCGGCTGGCTGGCAATAACATTTTCAGTGTAGTCATACACTAATGAGAAAAGCCATCCAATCTCATGCTGCAGGTCATTAGCAAATGGCTTCAGGGGTCAAAGGGTAACTTCCTCCTTTGGTTTAGTTGAAGTGGCTGGTGTAGAAAATGTCTTTTCTTACTTTTTTAAAGCTTCAGATGTCAACCAAATCTTGATATTGATAGAAGAAAGAGTTTGTCAAGGTCTGCGGGCTCTTATAAGCACCCCTACTCTTTCCCTCTTTGGAAATGGGACTCAAAAATATAATGAAGTGGGCAGTTTCTCTTAGTTGTTCTCACATCCCATTCCATTTTTTTCTCTTCTTCTCCCAACATACCCGCCCCCCCACACACACACATGCACATTCTAGCCCAGTGCTGACTTGCTATTTTATTTTTTAAACTTTTTATTTTATACTGGAGTATAGCCAGTTACCATGTTGTCATGGTTTCAGGTGGACAGCAATGGGACTCAGCATGCATCCGTTCTCCCCTAAACTCCGTTCCCATCCAGGCTGCCACATAACATTGAGCAGAGTTCCTTGTGTTATACAGTAGGACATACGTGTTGAGTCCATACTTCCTAACTATCCCTTCAGCTCATTCTTCCCCTCCTGGCAACCAGAAGTTCATTCTCTAAGTCTGTGAATCTGTTCCTATTTTGTAAATAAGTTCATTTGTATAGTTTCCTTTTATATTCCACATATAGTGGACATGATATGATATCTCTCCTTCTCTGAATGATTTGCTTCACTCAGTATGACAATCTCCAGGTGCATCCATGTTGCTGCAGATGGCATGGTTTCATCCTTTTTAATGGCTGAGTAGTAGTCCATTGTATACATGTACCACATCTTTATCCATTCCTCTGACAGTGGACATTTAGGTTGCTTCTGTGTCCAGGCTATTGTAGACAGTGCTGCAAGGAACACTGGGGTGCGTGTAACCTTTCAGACCATGTTTTTCTCTAGGTATATGCCCAGGAGTGGAATTGCAGGGTCATGTGGTAGCTCTATTTTTCGTTTTTTAAGGAATCTCCATACAATTCTCCATAGTGGCTGTACCAATTTAAATTCCACCCGCAGTGTAGGATGGTTCCCTTCTCGCCACTCCCTCTCCAGCATTTATTGTTTGTGGATTTTTGGTGATAGCCATTTTGACTGGTATGTCTTCTTTGGAGAAACTTCGATGCAGGTCTTTTGCCCATTTTTTTGATTGGGTTGTTTGTTTTGATGATGTTAAGCCTCATGAGCTGTTTGTAAATTTTCGAGACTAATCCCTTGCTGGTCACATCATTTGCAACTGGCTTTCTATTTTAGATTCTGCTTACTTTATACTAATGATTCTCAACAAAACGGTAGTATCTAATACTGTATTTTATGACTTTGTTGGGCAATATTTCTGGACTTCACAACGAAAATCGACTAGGTCCAGGGAGGTCAGATGTCCTGCAATGCATGGGGTTGTGAAACACCTCAATAAGTTGTTCCCCAGCCTTTCAAGATGCCACACAAGTTACTCATATATATGAAAAATCTGATTACAGTGATCAGAACCTGGAACTTAACATCGTTATGCTTAGAACACCAAATATTTCTGTATGCTTTTAATAGACACTGACTTTTCCAGGAATATACCTGCTGGGAAAATGGACAAAAGGTTGTGTTTTATCTTGCTTTGGAATTTGAGTTGTTCAGTATTTTGGAAAATTCCCAATTACAATGGCAAAGGTTGTTGAGGAATTTAAGTTGCTAACTTAGCACATTTGTGTCAGTCTGCATTTGAAGCGTTTACCTTCACAGTGATTCTGCATCTGGTGCTGACTACTCATTCCATCTTCTAGTCTAGCTGTGTCTGGGTAATGGCATTTTGAAAGACATATGATCTTACTCAAAGTTGACTTTAAATTTCTTTTTCTTCCTCTAAAGATGGAGGTAGGTTATATCACCATTAAATTTTGTCTCAGGATGATAAAGTGGGTCTTGTAAAATATTTAATATTAATAAAGGTGCTGGGCTTCATAGAGGTAAAAATCACTGCTTTAGAAGAATGATGTAATAAATAATGATAATGATAATAATCATCATCATTGTAATAAAATAGTCCTCATGACCCTTTCACCAAGACCTTCTCACTCAAGTTACTCTTAACAGGAGCCCAACTGGTCCTCCCACATCTACTTTCATCTCTCACTATCACCCCCCTACCTCTACCCAGCTTTTGAGTGCTTTCTCTGAAATGAAAATTAGATTGTATGACCTATCACTCTCTACTACTTTATTATTGTCCGTTTTTTTTTTTTTTAACCTAGAGTATTCCTCAGGATAGAGTTGTATCCTAATAAAGTTGAGTTCCTTTATAATCTTACATATTGCATTTTATACATATAAAAATATTTTTCTGAGAAGGTGTCCTATAGATTTCATCAGTTTGTAAGGATCTATGGCACAAAAAAGGATAATCATCTAGTTCAAGTGTATAAATACTTGTGTGTATAAATACAAGTGTGTATAAACACCTTACTTTGTGCATATAAACACCCTACTATTAGTGTGTATAAACACCCTTTGTGTGTATAAACACCCTACTATTAGTAGTTGAGTTCTGCCCACTTGCCCACTCTTTCCTTCTATCTTTCTTTTAAAATTTTGGCTGGGCTGGGTCTTCATTGTGGCTTCTCTGTTTCTGGTATATGGGATCTTATTTACTCGACCAGGGCCTGGACCCAGGCCTCCCTCATCAGGAGCTCAGAGCCTTATCCAATGGATTACCAGGGAAGTCCCTGCCTACTCCATTTCTCACCCCCTTCCTCCCTCATCTTTTTCTCTTCCCCCTTCTTTGCCCCCACATACACTTGGCTATCACTGGATGGTCCTGAGGAGACCATACTCTTAAACTTGGTGGGCATAAAACTGTAGGCTTTGAAATGCTCTCCTGATTGCCCTCACCTTCCTCAAGTGTCAGTCTGAGTGGCCATCTTCACTGAAAGCTTTCCTTCACCATCCCAGTATGCCAAGATGCCGCTCCCTCCACCCACACTCAACCTGGTACAGATAGAGACTAGACTAACTACAGCATTTCATAGTAATTGATTCAGCTCCTTGAAGTCAAGGTTCATGTCTTCTGACCCTGGTGTCTTTTATGCCCAGAAGAGAGCCTGCATGTAGTAGATTTATAAAAAAATAGGCAGTCAAATGACTGTCACACACATTAATTTAGGATAAGCTATACCACACCTTCGTTAACACAGAGGAAGGGAGTCTGCAACTGCTGACTACAGACTGTGCAAAAGCAGAAGTGCCTTTGCATCCTCGTAGTGACAATGTCATCTCCAGACTTCAGACTCGTGGATTTCTCTTCTCCCCATAGTCTGGTATTTTATTCCTTTTCCTCATCCTTGGCCTCCATAGCTAAGACTCTTCTGTTACACCAGGGGATGGTAAGGGAGGGAGTGGGAAGAAGTACTGGGGAGATCCTGGGACATGACTAAGGCCAAATAGGATGTCTCAGTGTCATGTCCCAAATATTTTTTTGCTTTGTTTTTAGGATTTTTTTGATGTGGACCATTTTTAAAGTCTTTATTTGATTTTGTTATAATACTGCTGACTTCTGTTTTGGATTTTTGGCCTCCAGGCATGTGGAATTAGCTCCCTGATCAGGGATGGAACCTGCTCACCCTGCACTGGAAATCGTAACCACTTAACCTCCAGGGAAGTCCCAATGTCCCAAATCTTTAACAATGTTTCTAAACTGGGGAGGGAAGGGTGGTGTCTTAGGAGAAGGTGACTGTTTATTGGTTATTTTGGGAGAGGCTGAGCTTTACGTCTAAGTTGATATGAAATGAAATCAGAGCCCTGAGCCGTAATACAGGCACTTAAAGCCTAGAAAAATGGGAAGAAGAAATCCCCAGGAATTCACAGAAACTTGAGAGAAAGTTCTGTGTGTTAGTTGCTCAGTTGTGAGAGAAAGTTCTGGGCTCCTATTAAGTCTTGGAAATGAGGTCCCAGTCAGTCTTTAAAAAAAATTTTTTTTTAATTCCATTGGAATATGGTAGCTCTACAAAGTAAATTAACTATATGTATACATATACATTCCTCTAGTACATCCCTCCCCGCTGCCATCCCACCCCTGTAAGTTGTCACAAGGATACCAAGCTGAGCTCCCTGTGCCATATAGCAGGTTCCCACTAGCTATCTATTTACATGTGGTAGTGTATATATGTCAGTTCTAATTTCCCAGTTTGTCCCCCTCTTCCCCTCTCCATGTCCACGTATTCATTCTCTTAAGTCTGTGTCTCTATTCCTGCTCTTCACTTAGGTTCATTTGTACCATTTTTCTAGATTCCACATATATGTGTTAATATGCAATATTTGTTTTTCTCTAAGTTATATATACCCTGAGAAAACCCATAATCAAAATGACACGTGTACCCTAACACGTACATGTGTACTATGTAGCAATATGCAGCACCTGGTGCAATAGCCAGAACATTGGAACAACTTCAGTGTCCAGTGGCAGGTGAATGGATAAAGAAGATGTAATGGCACCCCACTCCAGTACTCTTGCCTGGAAAATCCATGGATGGAGGAGCCTGGTAGGCTGCAGTCCATGGGGTCGCTAAGAGTCGGACACAACTGAACGACTTCACTTTCACTTTTTCCTTTCATGCATTGGAGAAGGAAATGGCAACCCACTCCAGTGTTCTTGTCTGGAGAATCCCAGGGATGGGGAAGCCTGATGGGCTGCCGTCTATGGGGCCACACAGAGTCGGACACGACTGAAGTGACTTAGCAGTACATATAGGGAATGGAATATTTGTCTATAAAAAGGACCAAAATTGGGTCATTTGTTGAGTCAATTTTAACCAGATTCGAAAGGGTAAGGATTGCTTCCTGACATCTGGGTTGGAGAATAAAAGATACACTTGTAATAATGTCCTTCATGATCAGAAATAAAAGATTGTAGTCCCTTTGGGACTTGTCTTTATACTTTCCTCAAAGGTTTTCCCTGTAGGTGTCTGATAGAGAAACTCACCAAGTAGATTATTTCCTCCCTGCTAGTCAGGGGAAGGCTAGCCTGCTCTCGTAGAGAGACTCAGCAGTAATTGGGTGGCTTAAAATAGGAAGATGTGGGTTTTTCTCTCGTGGAACAGTTCAGGTTGTTGGGCAGCTCTGCACCAGAAATCGTGCTGAGAGGGAGTCCACGGGCCTCTTTCAGCTGGTTTCTCGATACCCTCTAGTTCAGTGCTCCTCAAACTCCAGCAGGCAGGTGGCCCATTTGTAGAACTTGTTAAATGCTGGTTCTGGTTGTGACATGGGTCCAAGTTTCTGCAGTTCTGGTAAGGTCTGAGAGTAATGAAGTTGGGAGTCCAGCTGTTTGAGCTTCCATGGAGGGGGCAGTATAGGGAAGCCTAGGTCCAAAGTTTCAAGACCCATGCCTGCAAGTGACAGCCACACCACTGCTTGTGTTTCATCAGTAAGATGTTTGCTATGTGGCCACACCTGGTACAAGGGAGCCCTGAAAACAGACTCTTGGCGAGTGGCCACGGTCCTTACAGTCTGTAACCCTGGGAGAAAGAGAGAAGGGATGCCCGTGGAGAACCAGTACCTTCTGCTACATCATCTCTGCTGGATCCTTCCCTCGTAGGCATTGCATAAAGGAACCGGCCTCTGTTCTTTCAACTATAGTGTTACAATGTGCTGTTCACTAATAGTTGGTAGAATAGAAGTACATTGAAGTTGAGAATACACTTAAATTTGTGGATGCAAATTCACATTTTTTCTTATAAGAATTTCCCTCTCACATGCTGGTATGTCACCTTAGAAGGAAAATGGGTGGAGTAAGAGATGGTGTGTCAGCAAGATCTCATGTGAGCCTTACTCAACCATTTGACAAATATTTGAATCCCAACTACTTGAAAACCATTGTTTTTGATGTTGAGAAAGTAGCACTGAAAGACAGGTATGGGAAGTAGTTTGGGTGGTCATTGAGGGTGTTTACTCATTTAACAGTCTCCCTGAGTTCTAATTCCATCTCTACTTCTTAATCCTGGGTAACTTAGTATACATCTTTGCCTCAGCTTCCTCGTCTATAAAACTGTATCATAGAGGTATCCTATTGGTTATTTGAGGATCCCATGAGGTGATGTATTAATCATTGTTGTTATTATGCCTGTTCTCAGAATCCTTACACTTTAACATTCCTCATCATATATATCCTGGCAGAAAATAAATCAAGGACCCCTCTATAGGGATTGTAAGAGATGTGACCCCAAGATATTCCATGTCCCCTTTAAAGCAAAAAGTGACAGTTGGTTGGGGCTAGGGCCTGCCCCCACTTTCCACCATTTTCATTGAGGGAAATCTATTCCTTTGGGAGGAACAGGCTCCATTTAACCCCCAGCTTTCAACTTTCTTCCTTTGATGAAGTGTAAACAATTTGTCAACCTTTGACATCACCTCAGTTTTGACTCTGATGTAGGAGATTACTCCATCAACCATACAGCGAGCTTACAGATGATCTTGCATTGCTTCTCTATCGCTGAAGAATTTCCCCTTATTTACAGGAGTGAAGTGACCTTGACCTGTATAGGTTCTCACATCTGTTTGAACTCAAGGCTTCTTTACACCACCCTCTGTCTTACTGACACTTAGAATTCTGTCCAACGTGTCCTTCTATATTATAACTCCAGAGATTTGGAATTCTCATTTGGACTAGGGTTACAGAACAAGGCACAGTGTCATGATAGGTGGCTCTTAAATGGAGCACTTCAAAATTGTGTGTTAATTTTAAGGCTGCTTGGTAATTTTATGAATTTTTTTAAACTTACCTAGAAAATGCAAAAAATGATGTATTTAGAGATGTGTGTATATGTTGGGTATGTCTTTTATGGGCTACATACTGATGTGACAATCAGATGGAAACTTTGGGTTCCCTCCTCAGAAATACATACATATACAGCAACATAAAAAAATTTGCATAAAATTCCAGGGGTTTCTCTTTAAGTTCATGAACTCCACGCCACAAAATATCAAAGTGGAACATCGTTGGAAATGTGAGGGCTTCACTGATGGCTCAGAAGGTAAAGAATCTGCCTGCAATGCAGGAGACCTAGGTTTGATCCCTGGGTTGGGAAGATCCCCTGGAGAAAGAAATGGAAACCCATTCCAGTGTGCTTGCCTGGTGAATCCCATGATCAGAAGAGCCTGATGGGCTACAATCCATGGGGTTGCAAAGAGTTGGATAATACTTTCACTTTCATGTTTAAATGTGAGCTCATATGTCAAAGCTTTTATATTAAGCAAAAGAAGTCACTATAGATTTTATCAAAGCAATTGTCAACATTTATTTATTTCAGTATATTTTTAAGCAGTCTTTCAAAACCCACTCTTATTGATTGAACTCTATTAAATAGTATTCTGCCCACATAAAATTTCTGTATGACTATAGGCCAATCATGGGTGTTATACAGCATTGTACAAGCTAACAATGCAAGCTCCATTAGTAAGTGTATTAACAGCTTTCATACTTGTTCTTTTAACTGAATCATTTTGTTTTATTTCCTGGATTAACCTATCATCATCCATGCCTTTCATCAAGTGGAGAAAGCCTCCTTTGTGTGGATCAAAACCTGTAGCTTGTGTAGTTGGATAATTCATTGAAATTTTTTTAAATGTAATTTCTTGTGTACATTCAAAGGTATAGGTAGTATTTTGACCTTCAGTGCTTTAGGGGGGATATGCTGGCAGGGCAGACAGTGGAGGTTGCTTGCACAGTGTTTTTTCTTGGGTTTGGTGTTCTGAAAGGTCGAGCAGGGGAATTATACTGGGGGTGGGAAAGGTGAGAGAAAGCAAAGCCATACAATAGAGCAAAGATGATTTCCAAGAACTAGGAAAGTGTGCATGGCCTTTGGTCCCTGTAGTCTCATCCTTCTCAGTAATCTGGAGAGAAGACAGGAGCTTAGACACTGAGAGTAGGGCAGCAATAGACAGTTACTTGGTCTGATTTCCACAAGACAGATTTAGGATGCAGATTCCTGCCCCGGACAGAGCTGGACTTTAAAAAGCATGTGCCTATCAGCAGTGACTCATAGAAATGCAAACCAAAGGACTTACAGGAATGTCTTCCTCATGCCAGGGACATTCACAGGGCTCTAGGGATGAAAGATCTGTAATAATAAACATACTGACTTTCCTACCAGAGTGACCATAAGGGTGGGGTGAGGTGTCAGAATCAGATCTATTGTAATTTAAAGTAAATAAGGTTCCACGGCATAGCTTGCACACCTGCCTGTGCAGTAAGAGTCACACACATTCAGAAGACGCAGATGCAAGTGGAACTCACAATAGGGTGGGAGAAGTAAGACGGAAGCACCAATATAGACAGTAATAGGAGTTACAGAAAATAAGAAGGCAAAAAAATTGTTGGAGGGAGTAGAAAAAAGTTTTATGAAAGAAGTGTTTTTTTGATCATATATTAAAGGACTGGTACAATTTAGATGTATGAAAAAGGAGGAAGACTTCTTTCCAAGTGTAGGAAATAAGTGAGTAGAAGCATAAAGAGGGGCATTGTGAGGAATGAGAGGAGTTTGGTTAAATTGTCAGTTGTAACAAAAGGATAAGTGGGAAATGTCCTTGTAAAGGTAAGCTAGGACCATGCTAAAGATTTTAAAAAGAGATAGAATCCTCTAATACAATAAGAAATAAGGGATCAATATCTTGAAATCTATATGACTTCATATAAATTTTTTAATCTCTTGGATCTCAGTTTTCTTTATCTATGGAGTGAAGATAATATTACCTTGTGGGATTGTGCTTAGAATTAGAAAAATAACGATGATGACAATGATCATAGCTACCATTTACTGAGCACCAAGGTATGTGTCTGGTGTGTACTGGTGTTCAATAAAAGTGGCTGATGTTATATCAGTTCAGTTCAGTTGCTCAGTCATGTCCAACTCTTTGCAACCCCATGGAATGAAACATGACAGGCTTCCCTGTCCATCACCAACTCCTGGAGCTTGCTCAAACTCATGTTCATCGAGTCAGTGACGCCATCCAACCATCTCATCCTCTGTCATCACCTTTTCCTTCTGCCTTCAGTCTTTCCTATCATCAGGGTCTTTTCCAATGAGTCAGTTCTTCACATCAGGTGGGGTTTCAGCTTCAGCATAAGTCCTTCCAATGAACATTAGGGACTGATCTCCTTTAGGATGGACTAGTTGGATCTCCTTGCAGTCCAGGGGACTCTCAAGTCTTCTCCAGCACCACAGTTCAGAGGCATGAATTCTTCAGTGCTCAGCTTTCTTTATGGTCCAAATATCACATCGATACAAAACTACTGGAAAAGTCATAGCTTTGACTAGACAGACCTTTGTTGGCAAAGTAATGTCTCTGCTTTTTAATACATTGTTTAGGTTTGTTATAGCTTTTTTCTCCAAGGAGCAAGTATCTATTAATTTCATGGCTGCACTCACCATCTGCAGTGATTCTAGAGCCCCCCAAAATAAAGTCTCTCACTGTTTCCATTATTTCCCCATCTATTTGCCATGAAGTGATGGGACCAGAAGCCATGATCTTAGTCTTTTGAATGTTGAGTTTTAAGCCAACTTTTTAACTTTCCTCTTTCACTTTCATCAAGAGGCTCTTTAGTTCTTCTTCGCTTTTCATGTGTCATATGTATGATTCAGCTACTCAGCTATTTAGACTGTGAGAAATCTTCAGAAAATATTTACTAGTACTAGACTTTTCTAGGACTCATCAAAATTTCTAGTTCTTTCCTCTTGGGAACATAATTCTTTGAAATTAGGCATGGTGATGTGATTTGCAATGGCCAATGAAATAGGAAGAATAATGTGCTACTTCCATGCCTTTATGTGATGGTGTACAAGCCTCCATTTTTTCTTTTGCTACTGCGGCAAGCTGTAAAGCATTGTTTTCAGGTGGTGGTATCAGGTGTTGGAGCTTCTGACAATTGGAGTCGCTAAATCATTATGATGAGCAGATTTCTCTGCCTTCTGCTGATCAATGTAGACATGTAGCATGAAAGAGAGCTAGACCTTTGCTGTTTTAATGTACTGAGATTTGGGGGATGTTTGTTACTGCAGCATAACTTTGTATATCCTAACTAATGCATCTCTGGTCCAGTTCACCAACACAGAGAAACAGCAGAGCTTAGTTTGGCTTGAACGATAACTGGCTTTTTTTCTTAGCTTCAGTTCAGTTCAGTTCAGTCGCTTAGTTGTGTCCGACTCGTTGCAACCCCACAAGTTGCAGTACGCCAGGCCTCCCTGTCCATCACCAACTCCCGGAGTCTACCCAAACCCATGTCCGTGTGTCGGTGATGCCATCCAACCATCTCATCCTCTGTCGTCCCCTTCTCCTGCCCTCAATCTTTCCCAGCATCAGAGTCTTTTCCAATGAGTCAGCTCTTCACATCAGGTGGCCAAAGTATTGGAGTTTCAGCTTCAACATCAGTCCTTCCAATGAACACCCAGGACTGATCTCCTTTAGGATGGACTGGTTGGATCTCCTTGCAGTCCAAGGGACTCTCAAGAGTCTTCTCCAACACCACAGTTCAAAAGCATCAGTTCTTCGGTGCTCAGCTTTCTTCACAGTCCAACTCTCATATCCATACATGACCTCTGCAAATACCATAGCCTTGACTAGACGGACCTTTGTTGGCAAAGTAATGTCTCTGCTTTTTAATATGCTGTCTAGGTTGGTCATAACTTTCCTTCCAAGGAGTAAATGTCTTTTAATTTCATGGCTGCAGTCACCATGTGCAGTGATTTTGGAGCCCCCAAAATAAAGTCAGCCACTGTTTCTACTGTTTCCCCATTTATTTCCCATGAAGTGATGGGACCAGATGCCATGATCTTTGTTTTCTGAATGTTGAGCTTTAAGCCAACTTTTTCACTCTCTTCTTTCACTTTCATCAAGAATCTCTTCAGTTCTTCTTCACTTTCTGCCATAAGGATGGTGTCATCTGCATATGTGAGGTTATTGATATTTCTCCTGGTAATCTTGTTTCCAGCTTGTGCTTCTTCCAGTCCAGCGTTTCTCATGATGTACTCTGCATAGAAGTTAAATAAGCAGGGTGACAATATACAGCCTTGATGTACTTTCCTATTTGGAACCAGTCTTTTGTTCCATGTCCAGTTCTAACTGTTGCTTCCTGGCCTGCATATAGGTTTCTCAAGAGGCAGGTCAGGTGGTCTGGTATTCCCATCTCTTTCAGAATTTTCCACAGTTTATTGTGATCCACACAGTCAAAGGCTTTGGCATAGTCAATAAAGCAGAAATAGATGTTTTTCTGGAACTCTCTTGCTTTTTCAATGATTCAATGGATGTTGGCAATTTCATCTCTACTTCCTCTGCCTTTTCTAAAACCAGCTTGAACATCAGGAATTTCACGGTTCATGTATTGCTAAAGCCTGGCTTGGAGAATTTTGAGCATTTCTTTACTAGCATGTGAGATGAGTGCAATTGTGCGGTAGTTTGAGCATTCTTTGGCATTGCCTTTCTTTGGGATTGGAATGAAAACTGCCCTTTTCCAGTCCTGTGGCCACTGCTGAGTTTTCCAAACTTGCTGGCACATTGAGTGAGCACTTTCACAGCATCATCTTTCAGGATTTGAAAGAGCTCAACTGGAATTCCATCACCTCCACTAGCTTTGTTCGTAGTGCTGCTTCCTAAGGCCCACCTGACTTCACATTCCAGGATGTCCAGCTCTAGGTGAGTGGGAGTGATCACACTTTCATGATTATCTAGGTTGTGAAGATATTTTTTGTACAGTTCTTTTGTGTACTCTTGCCACCTTTTCTTAATATCTTCTGCTTCCGTTAGGTCCATACCATTTCTGTCCTTTATCGAGCCCATCTTTGTATGAAATGTTCCTTTGGTATCTCTAATTTTCTTGAAGAGATCTCTAGTCTTTCCTATTCTATTGTTTTCCTCTATTTCTTCGCACTGATCGCTGAGGAAGGCTTTCTTATCTCTCCTTGCTATTTGGAACTCTGCGTTCAAATGGGTATATCTTTCCTTTTCCCCTTTGCTTTTCGCTCCTCTTCTTTTCACAGCTATATATATGGCCTCCTCAGACAGCCATTTTGCTTTTTTTCATGTCTTTTTCTTGGGTATGGTCTTGATCCCTGCCTCCTGTACAATGTCATGAACCTCCATCCATAGTTCATCAGCACTCTGTCATATCTAGTCCCGTAAGTCTATTTCTCACTTTCACTGTATAGTTATAAGGGATTTGATTTATGTCATATCTGAATGGTCTAGTGGTTTCCCCACTTTCTTCAATTTAAGTCTGAATTTGACAATAAGGAGTTCATGATCTGAGCCACACTCAGCTCCCCGTCTTGGTTTTCTTAGCTTAGCCCAAGTCAACTGTTGTGACTCCTAAGGCCCTTCCCTTTCATACAGTACTGCGATACTAAGCTTTTTTTGTTTTGTTAATCAGTCTTTTTTTGTTTATCACACCCAGAAATCCTGCCTCTATGGGTTCTTTTCTAACATATCAAGCTCATTCTTTAAGCAGGTCTTATGTTAGTTTCAAAACCTACTAGTTTTATTATTTTTCTTTCTCATTAGTTATAAACCCAGTCTGTTTCTGTTTTACTTATTTGTCAGTTGATCTTTCTATAGCAAAAACAATGGACTCTGAGTCCCATATCACTAGAAGAAGTGCTATTAACCCAAAGCAAAATGATAATAGTAACATTTGTGGAATGCTTAGTATGTAATAGGCAAGTGCTAAGTTCTTTCCCTGTGTCAACTTATTTCATCTTCATCACCCTCTGTGAAGTTAGTACAACTGTTATTCCTATTTATAGACATTATAGAAACTGAGGCACAAAGCAGATAACACTCTAAGGAAGGTGGTTAGCCGGAACCCAAACCCAGAGGTTCTGACTCTGGAGCCCTCACTCCTGAATGCTATATCAGATTACATTTCTTCAGGGTTCAGCTATTATTTTATCAAAAGAATTTCTTTGGGTACCCCTGTCAAGGTGTCCTACCAGGTGTTCTTCAAGATCATCAGTTAAGCAACAAGTATTGTGAGTTTCCTCTCTCCCTCCCTTCTTTTCTCTCCTTTTCTTCCACAGATATTAAGCATCTATTGTGGATTCATATATAAGAAGTCATGCTTTTAAAGTAGCAAAGAAATCATAATGTAGTTGAAGGTACTTCTATTAAGTTTTATGAAATTGTTAGAGAGCAATAGAATTCCAAATATATAGTCAAGTGCTGAATTATCTGCAACAACCAGAGTCTGGACGAACTGCAGAAGCAGAGATCAGCATGACCTGGAGCAAACAGGACATGCTTCCTATATCTGGGCCTTGAAGGATGGGTGGAAATTGGTCAGTAGCAGGGAGAGGGGAGTGAGAAGTTGCAATTAACTTGAATCTGTGATTGATAAATGGATAATTGGAGTCTTTGCTGAGAAAACATGGTGGTAGTTAACTCTATCAGCATGCAGATCTGCTGGTAAGAACTATTTCTTTGAAACTATTTTTCACTGTATCTTAAAATAACAACAAGGCCCCAAATTATAGATACAGAAATTATAGTAATAGAGCTCAGGAAGACAGATTTTTATGGGAAAGTATTATTCACAGGGAGTTAAAAGCTTTTATGCTTTATAGAAGCTCTTAGGGTTGAAGCAAATCTCGTGTTCATTTATAGCCTAACTCACTTATGCATTGCTGGGAGATTTTGCAAATGTAACCTCAATTCTGCCCTTGCCTGAACTCTGAGAATACCCCAGGCTGTATTTGTTCATAAAGGTGAATTTCTTTTTGAAGAGCGATTTGATGTGATTTTTGTTTTTCATGAAGCCTATTACTGTGCGTGTACGATTTGCAAGTATCCAGGGCTCTGTTTTCTCCTGTAATGAGAGAACTGTGCAGTCATCTGTGCTTCTTTGACTGTCTGATTTCCAATCACAGTCACGTTTTTGGAAAGAAAAGCAGCCACAGTGGGAAGCAAAATCTCTCTCTTTTTTTCAGTTTTCCATCACGATCTGCCACCCTTTACCACTTCACCTAGTTGCCACTGACGGTCTGAGTGTATTTACTGAGTCACCCTCCAGGATCCAGTAAGTTGCCTCTTTCAATGCCCTACTTTTATTGCATTTAGAATGACAAGGGGTTCTTGGAAACCATCTGATCCAACTGCTTTATTTTGTAGGCAAGCTCTGAGGTCTGTTAGAAGAGATTCCTTCCCACTCGTCCACAGCTTGCAGTGACAAAGATGAGCACCTGGGTATCTTTGCCTGGATCTCCTGGTGAGATAATTTTCTGGGAATTGGGGATAGATTAACGACTGTTAAAAATTTCCACCAAGAAGGTAACATGGATGAAACAGCAGACTAGGCAGTCAGCAGTTTCCTTTGTTTGATCCCACAAATCAAGCCTTTCTTTCTCTTGATTGCTGCTCTTTGGAGACACAGGACCAGGTTGTTAGGGGATTAGAGAAAGCTTTGTGTAAAATGTAAAATTCACTTATTTCTATACAGCAGAAAGTAATACAACATTGTAAATAAACTATACTCAAATAAAGATTAGAAGAAGGAAGAGAAGAAAAAAAATGATGTATCAATCAACAAGCACCCACCAAGCATGAATTCTGTTCGCAGCCCACTGCTGGGTGCTAGGAGTCATGTAGAAGGACAAACCATGACATTGACTTGAAAAGATGGTACGATGCATTTCAGAGAGGCATAGCTAAGCCATAGCAAAGAAGAGCATGTGTAATGAGACAGTTAGTTCCTTCAGAAGGAAAGATCAGTGTGGTTGAATCAAAGGCAGCTGGGGGAACCTTCGTGGAAGAAATGGGACTTGAGTAGTATCTATTGCTGAACACCTAAAGATGGTACTAGGGTGCCCTCAGCCACCCTCAGCTTCTCTAAATTCCATCATCCCCATGTCTACGCACACTCACCTGTGTTCATGATTTTCCAGAGCAACTCTGATTTCAACCAACTTTCATTTAATAATTATGTAATTTGTTGTTAACCCAAATGTGCTTAAATTTTCCATACGACTCAAGACATTCTGTATAATGTCTTGAAGAAAATGCTTTGGTAGAACAAATGGAACATTTTCTTTGATCTGAAGAATATGGTTGCAGTCCTCCCCATTTGCATTCACTATCTTTAAAGTCTAGTATCTCACGTTTTTACATTTTCTAATTTACAGTGTGATTTCTCAAACATCATTTTATTTAATCATAAAAGTAGACTGTAAGGAAAGGAGAATATTGTTAATATTACTGTTTTAGAGATGAGAGGACTGAGATTCAGTGAGGTAAAATGTTAATGTGAACACAGACCTTCTGAGTTCTACCTGGGGCTCTTTTTCTCAAACTACTTGGTTGCTCATTTTAATTGGTATTTTTATCCTGTGGTTCTTATTCTCTGTTTCCCTGAAGAATCCAGTGCAGATAAAACCAGCCAATAGTATTGTCTTCATGGTACTATTCAAAGTAAATTTTTTGAAGTCTGGAGGTGTCAATGAAGCTTTTAGAATGAAAATAGTTATTAGTTCCAGTGCCTATTTTTGGCTGGCTTTAGTCTACCATAAACTGATCTTTTTTCATAAACTTCAGTTATTCTGAATCTAAATATATATTCCAGTTGTAAATGTTCTGATAATTTCCCATTTCATTGTTTTTACTGAGGCTCCTAAGAAAGTGAAAAGTCACACATCTCTTTTTATATTTGTGTCAGGTGAGTATATTCCCTTCAGTTCTGTCTCGTCTCAACAAAAATTTGAAGCGATGGACGTTTGAGCCCTCAGCATGTCATAGCTCTCAGAGACTGTGTTATAGCTCTTAGACAGATCAGTCTTACAGCTCTGTGTTACAGCTTAATTTTATTTAGGAAATAGTAGGAAAATACATCCTCGAGGCATGAGGGCATGCTGAGCCAAAGACACAAAGAGAAAAGAAGGGGGCCCTGGCCCTTTGGCTCCTGTTTTTATGCGTTTTCTCCTCCCCCGGGCCCGCCCTGTGTAAACTGGGCTAGCCAGGAGCGCTGTTTGTTCTACCTGAGGTCCTCACTCCAGTCCTTGGACCTTCCTTTGTTCTATTTTCATGGGCTTTTCCCTTCCTTGTCTTTTAGCCACCACCATTCTGGACTCCTGTTTCCTCTTCTAACTACCTAACGTATTCATGGCATGTGGTAGAATATCTTTATTTTTTCAAAATAAATCACCAGTGCTACTTTCTGCAATGGTTGACATTACAAAAATGTTCTGTCTGAAACTTCAAAAAATTAACATTAGAAAAAATGTGTGCTTTCTCAATGTTCCCTATCATGTATGATCTCTGGAGCCATTTTTAATCTTGTGACAGAGTCATGAAATAGATTTTTTGTTTATTGTTCTAGACCAATTGAGTGCTATAATTCACTTCTTTCATATAGAGTTCTAAACTAGGCCTTGTTTGTGTAGAGTGAAAGTTGGAACAGAAATTGAATACACAGTCAATATTCTTGAAGAATGCAAGATCTAGTTGGGGAGACAGAATGTACCCTTTTTCAAGTGGCATAAAAATTGATAGTTACCACTCTGTTTACTTAGGTAGAACTCGTTTAGTCTTTCAGATATAATAAATAAGGTCTTGCTGTGTGACAAAACGCATAGATAATATCTTCCTTGACTTCTTGGAGCCTAGGTTCTAACTGGGGAGACTTCTCAATCAATTTACAAATAATTATAAGACAATAAGAAATGAGTTCCTTAAGAGGGGAAAAAAATGCTCAAATGAGGAAAAGAATATTTCTGACAGCTAATCACAAAGGTCTTGGGAAAGTTCAGATTTGCAAAGTATCTTGAAGAATGGATAGGATTTTGGTAAATGAATTTGGAAAAAAAAATGTTAGCATATAGAGAACTCTGAGTGAGTGAATGGACCAAATGGAAGAAGATCAAGGTAAGCTCTGGGGCCACTGTGGTTGGGGCACAAGATGTTTGCTGGGGAGGCATGCGAAGGAAATGTAGATATTAGAGCTTCTGTGGCTCAGGGCTTTCTATTACCATTCATGATTTTGATGTAGTCAAAAAACAATGACTATATTTGTTGTCTATTTATTTTTTAAGGAAAATTGTTGCCTAGGTTAAGCTGACTAGTTTGAGATGACTGGCACATATACTCTGTGTTTTTTCTAGACATTCATGATTCTATTCATGTATTCATCTATTTGCAAAAGCTTTCAGTCACCCAGAAATTCCTCCCTTTGTGGCCAAATTCAGAAACAAGTTTCACTGTTTACATTCAAAAGGGTTCCAATGTGATTTAATAAAAAAACAAAAAAACAGAGTACTCATTTCATGTTGGGTTTCACAGGCATGTATATAAAGTTTGATGATGTGCATGTGAAGTCTGAGTATAGATACAACCTTTCAAATTTGGGTGACATTTGGCTGGTATGTTCCAAAATAGTTGTTCTGGATGCTTGTAGGCATTTGTTCTGTCTGGTCACTGCCCGTGCCTATCAGTTTTTAAATATTTGTAATATCTTCCCCAAATATACAGAAGAGAAATACTTTTTACTAGTCTGGACCAAGACCATTTGTTTAAATAAAATGCTGCATTGGTGATATGTCATGGTCAGTAATATATTAAATGGGAATCATTTATATTAAAATCCTGGTTGCTCTGTGGGGAAATCTGTTAGAAATTCGTCATTGTGAAATCAGGCCTGATACTTGAGCAATGTAAACAGATTTTAATTTGCTGTGACTTAAATATGTGTCATTAAATCTTATCTTAATGTGACTAAGATAACCAGTGGAAGTAGTCTTTCCCACACCTATGACCTATGACATGGTGTCTGAGGCCCTGGAAGCAGATGGCCTGAGTGCAAATCCTGACTCTGCCATTCATTAACCATGGCTCTGGGCAAGTTCCTTCAGTTCAGTTCAGTCATTCAGTTGTGTCCAACTCTTTATGACCCCATGGACTGCAGCATGTCAGGCTTCCCTGTCCATCACCAACCCTGGAGCTTGCTCAACCTCATACCCATCGAGTTGGTGATGCCATCCAACCATCTCATCCTCTGTCCCCTTCTCCTCCTGCCTTCAGGGTCTTTTCCAAGGAGTTGGCTCTTCTCATCAGGGGGGCAAAGTTTTGGAGTTTCAGCTTCAGCATCAGTCCTTCCACTGAATATTCAGGACTGATTTCCTTTGGGATGGACTGGTTTGATCTCCTAGCAGTCCAAGGGACTCTCAGGAGTCTTCTCCAACACCACAGGTCAAAATCATCAATTCTTCAGCTCTCAGCTTCCTTTATAGTCCAACTCTCACATCCATACATGACTGCTAGAAAAACCGTAGCCTTGACTAGACAGACTTTTGTTGACAAAGGAATGTCTCTGTTGTAAAATAAGTCTAGCAATCAGACATACTTTTAAAAACTGTTCAGATCATTAAATAATTTAATATGTGTGAAACCCTTATAGCAGTTTCTGGTACATAGTATGTGTCTTATAAATGCTAGTAAATATCCTATTTTCATGATTGCATTTATTTTTTTTTTTGGATACAAATAGGAAATACTGTTGTTCTAAAATACACAAATTGATGAGGAGTAGTGAATGTTTGTTTTCCAATGATACTTTTTATAATTGCATCATGATTTTTGTTATACACAAATATCTTGAAAAACAATTGCTTACATTCTTACTAAAATTCTCTGAATGAATGTAAAGAGCTATTTTTTTAATCTCACCCTCTGTTCTCTATTTCCTGTGCATGAGATGATAGCTTGGCATTGTGTAAGGTTGCTTTCTCACACTTGGGGGCTTAAACTGTCTAGTCAGCATTGTGTAACCCATGCCCAAATATGCAATGGAGTCTTCCCACCTTAAAACGAGTGGACTCTAGTGCTCTCAGGAGAAGGAAATGGCAACCCACTCCAGTATTCTTGCCTAGAAAATCCCATGGATGGAGAAGCCTGGTGGGCTACAGTCCATGGGGTTGGAGAGAGTCAGACACGACTGAGCATGCATGCACGCTAATGCTCTCTGCCACCAGGTATGACGCAGAATACCGAGTTGACTGATGAGAGACCAGGTGGCTGATGAGGGCCAAGCATCTAGAAGCCATTTTCTGGCAATAAGTGAAGGAGGAGGTCAACTTTTCCCAAGTGTGTGAGGTCAAAGCAAACTTGCCCTAGCAACCAGGTGATAAAAATTCAGTCTTTAGGTTAACTTTTAGGAGACTCACAGAATTTAAGCTTTCTCCTAGAAGGGTGAGATTCTAGGCAGAGGGAATTGAAAGTGTAAAAAATGCTTAAGTGTAGCTTTTTGGGGAGGGATTGGAAAGACTTCTCTGTGGTTGGAACATAGACTGAAACATTCAAAGGGAGACAGGAGAGGACTTTAAAAGTAGGCATGGGCAGGTTCAAGTGTAACAACATTGCCAGATAGTAATTGATACGAACTAGGTGCCAGGGACCGCATCAGTAAATAAGGTGGCCACAGCCTCTTGTTTTTGTGAGCTTATGAAACTGGAAGAGCCTTGACTAGCAGGCTAAGCAGTTTGGATTTTACTTTGCGATTGTGGGGATGATGGAAGTGTTTGAAGTGATGGAATGACATCTTTAGAAAAGTATTTTGGAAGATCACTCATGGACGTGCAGCTAAGGGGAACCGTGCTGGCTAGAAAAGAAAGTGTTTGACTTTTGCAACCCCATGGACTGAATCCTGCCAGGCTTCTCTGTCCATGGAATTCTCTAGGCAAGAATACTTGAGTGGGTGGCCATTTTGCTGGCTAGAAGGCCACTGCAAATGGTAAAGGCTTAAATGGCAGTGATGCAAAAATATTTAGGGAGCAGAATTGATGGGATTTGGTGATCAATTTTACGTAGGTGTAAGTTAGAGAGGAATGAGATAATTTTCTGGATTCTACTATAGATAACTGGTTATACATTGAGCAAACATGAGGAATCAGTGACACATGAAGTTTCCGAAAGTCCAGTGCAGAGCCTATTGAGGACTATATACCCAATAACACTGGCTTTGGTTAAACAACCTGCCCAGGGCTTGACCCAGAGTAGATGCTTAACACTTGCTGGTCAGGGGAAAATTAGAATTCCATGTTTATTAAATTTTAGAAGTTCTGGTTCAACCAAGGACCAAAAACTAAGCACCGTATTCCAATATTTAAGAATGAAGCAATGCAACCAGAAGAGAAATTGAAGACATGATCATTATTCTTGAAAAGTGGACAGTTCAGTAGGAGAAACACAATATACCCTTTGGCAAGTGGCATAAGAATCAATGGTTATTACTCCATTTATTTGGATAGAATTCAATCGGTCTTGCAAAATATAATGAGTAAGTTTCTTCCATGTGACAAAAAGCCATAAATATGCTGAGCACTTATAGGAGCTCAACATGTATTAATTGGATCTAAAATGAAATCTGGTCAATATCACAACCATTTCCTTTTAGACTTTGCCCTGAAGAATAATGTTTCAGCCTCCTCTTTTTGCTGTACTTGCTTGTTCCCCGGACTTTTCTTGCTTAGACTCCAACCCTATCCTAACACAGTTCCTCTACCAGGAGTGCTAACCAATATTTCTATTTTGCTCGAGAGTTCACAAGATCCTTTCAGCATTCATTAGTTACCTTGCCATTCATTTAACAATTTTCCCACCATCTGGTAGTACGTCTTCCATCATTCCCTGGATTTTGTTTTTCAAGTTTTCTTGATATTGGCTTTTCAGAGGTTATCTTCTGTTCACAATCAGACATTCAGTATATAAAAGAACCAATCTGGGGTGTCCAACTCAGGTGAAGCTTCCTAGAACTTTTTGAGTTTTTTTTGCAATGCTACAGTTTATAAACCCCTATTCTACCAGGTGGCAGAGATTTAATCTCAGTCACCTTGAGGATGCCCCTGCATCTCAGGTTTAGGGGAAATCCCTGGGTTCTTGTTGCGTTCTCCCTGCACTAGGATATTCTGAAATGTCCATTGTCATATTTGGTCTTGAGTCTCAGTCATCTGCCTGCCAATGCAAGAAATGTGGATTCAGTCCTTAGGACAGGAAGATCCTCTGGAGTAGGGAAGAGCACCCACTCCAGTATTCTTGCTTGGAAAAGCCCATGGTCAGAGGAATCTGGCAGACTACAGTCCATAGGGTCCCAAAGAGTTGGACATGACTAATTGCATGCACACGCACGCGCGTGCGCACACACACACACACACACACACACACACACACACACCGAGTCATACAGGTTGTTACTGCCTCTTCTCTTACACCCTCCGTGTGTATGCTGTGTGTGCTCAGTCACTCAGTCATGTCCAACTCTTTGTGACCCCATGGACTGTAGCCTGCCAAGCTCCTCTGTCCATGGAATTCTCCAGGCAAGAATACTAGAATGGGTAGTCATTTCCTTTTTCCAGGAGTTCTTCCTGCCCCAGGGATCAAACTTGTCTCTCTTGTGTCTCCTGCATTGGCAAGTGGATTCTTTACCAGTAGTGCCACCTTGTAAGCCCTCTTACACCCTTTAAGACCCCTCAGATCTGGCAGTTGTCCTTGAATAGGACACGAGATTCAAGCTCCTGCACATCATGCTTGGTCCTAAAACACTTGGTGAAGCTCTCTAAGCCACATCTGCCAGACACAGCACACAGTCACTTTGCTCTGGCGTCTTGCCCACCTCCTTGAATTTTAACACAGAGAAAGGGACACAGACCCTCTGTCTCACGGATCCTCTCAACCTATGTAGAGTTTCTACCAAGACTCCAGCCCTGCCCAGGCATGGTGATCAAGACAGAACAAGGAACTTTCTTTCTCAAGAACCCATTATTAGGTAAATACATGTTGCTTTGTTTTTGCCTCTTTTCTTTCTCTCCTGAAAGAAACTTTCTGTAGTCTTTGGGTCTCTAAGTCCTGTCCTTCTCTAATTTGTTATGTATCTGATTTGGAAGTCTCATATTTCTCCTCTGAGTTCTCTTTGTTTACGTTGAAGGGGTTGACTTTTGAAATTCTAAAAGAATCACCTCTGTTTTCCTTTTTCCACTTTCTGTAGCATTGTCCAGTCTCTTAATACAAAGTGCTTCCACTTGGCAAGGGGAGCCAAGGGTACTTGGAAATGAAAATTTTTTTAAAATTTGGGTTTATATATCAGAATAGTATCTTGCTTGTTTATCTTCCTTCTCTTTCTTTCAAGAAGCACCAGCCTGGTATTAGAAGGGATTGAAACATGGTGATGGTTTTGGTGGTCACATTCTTAAGATCTTTAGAAAACTGATCTCATCTATAAGACCTACAGCAGTGATTTTCAAATACACCCAATTTTCTAAGATTCCTTAGGAGATACTGACTCAGAGGAATGGAATGGGGTTTTGAATTAAGGAATTTTTTTTTTTTTTTAATCTTCCTAGGGCTAGATCCGTGATTCTCAAACTTTGGTGTGTATCAGAATCATGGTTTCTAGTCTAGCAAGTGTGGAGTAAACCTGGGGTTTTGCTTTTCCAATAAGTTCTAAGGAGATGTTGAAGCTGTTCCTGGTCTGGAGACCCCACTTTCAGAATGGCTGTCTATGTGAATGGTTCTCACACTTTGCTGCATTTCAGTATCATCTGGTTAGCTCTGACTATTTTTAGTGTTGAGATTGCACCCCATATCAAATCTGTCACCATCTCTGGGAGTGGGAGACAGGCACTAGTCCAGTTCAGTTGCTCAGCTGTGTCTGACTCTGTGACCCCGTGGACTGTGGCACGCCAGGCCTCCCTATCTGTCACCAACTCCTGGAGCAGCTCAAGTCGGTGATGCCATCCAACCATCTCATCCTCTGTTGTCCCCTTCTCCTGCCTTCAATCTTTCTCAGCATTAGGGTCTTTTCTAATGAGTCAGCCCTTCACATCAGGTGGCCAAAGTACTGGAGCTTCAGCTTCATCATCAGTGCTTCTAGTGAATATTTAAGATTGATTTCCTTTAGGATTGACTGGTTTGATCGCCTTGCAGTCCAAGGGACTCTCAAGAGTCTTCTCAACACCACACTTCAAAAGCATCAATTCTTTGGCGCTCAGCTTTCTTTATAGTCCAACTCTCACATCCATACAGACTACTGGAAAAACCATAGCTTTGACTAGACGGACCTTTGTTGGCAAAGTAATGTTTCTGCTTTTTAATATACTGTCTAGGTTTCTCATAGCTTTTCTTCCAAGGAGCAAGCATCTTTTAATTTCATGGCTGCAGTCACCATCTGCAGTGATTTTTGGAGCCCAAGAAAATAAAGTCTCTCACTGTTTCCATTGTTTCCCCATCTATTTGTCATGAAGTGATGAGATCAGATGCCATGATGTTAGTTTTTTGAATGTTGAGTTTTAAGTCAACTTTACACTTCACTCTTTCGTTTCATCAAGAGGCTCTTTAGCTCCTCTTAGCTTTCTGCCAAGAGGGAGGTATCTTCTACATATCTGAGGTTATTGATATTTCTCCCAGCAATCTTGATTCCAGCTTGTGCTTCATTCAGCCTTGCATTTTGCATGATGTACTCTCCATGGAAGTTAAATAAGCAAGGTAACAATATACAGTCTTGATGTACTCCTTTCCCAATTTTGAACCAGTCTGTTGTTCCTTGTCTGATTCTAACTGTTGCTTCTTAACATGCCTAACAGGTTTCTCAGGAGGCAGATAAGATGGCCTTGTTTTTCCATCGCTTTAAGAATTTTCCACAGTTTATTGTGATCCACACAGTCAAAGGCTTTGGTGTAGTCAATGAAGTAGAAGTAGATGTTTATCTGGAATTGGTTTAGAGCTTTCCAGGCAATTTCAATGCACTCCTGAGTTAAGTTCTCTAATTCTTTGATTCTCAAACTTCATAAGTGTCCAGATCATCCTAGTGTTTAGTTAAAATGCAGATGCCTGTTCAGTAGTTCTGAGATGGAGCAAAGGTTGGACATAATTTATATACAAGAAAATGCACTAATTGTAAGTGAACAGTTTGAGTTTTGACAAATGTATGCACCTGTGTCAGCACTGCTTCTGTGAAGGTATAGGATGTTTTCATCACTCTAACAAGTTCACCCAAGCCTCTCACTCACCAGTCCTGACTCCTAGCCCCAGGCACTCACTAATCTGCTTTCTGTCAAAACAGATTAATCTCGCCTGTTCTAGGCTTTCACATAAATGGAATTATACAGCATGTATTCTTTGATGTCTAGCTTCTTTGGCTTGCTCATTAGAGATTCTTCACTTTTAATAAGATCTCAGTTATGTAGACCACATTTACTTCTCCAAAGCAAGGGATTTAAGGATTTAGGCAGGAGTTTTTCATGTAGGATATTTATCCCAGAGACTTCAGTGTGATTGGTATTGATTAAATAGGATGTATTAAAATGATTTAAAATGTAAAATATTGAATATACAGAATCAGAGTCAGTGATGACTAGAGGTTTTATAGGGCAGAGGTCCCCAACCTTTTGGCACCAGGGACCAGCTTCATGGAAGACATGTTTTCCATGAACAGGGAAGGGAATGGTTTGGGGATGATTAAAACACATTATGTCTATTATGTACTTTATTTCTATTATTATTACATCAGATTCACTTCAGATCATCAGGCATTAGATCCAGAGGTTGGAGACCAGTGCTGTAGGGAACACATCAGGTACAAACTGTTGCAGGCATGAAACTTCTGGGAGAAAAGCAGGGAGTGGTTGTGGATGGAGCAGCCGGAGGGGATGCAGCAAGGCAGCCAGTCTACAGGGAGCTGGAGGTTTGGCTACCTCTGCAGTTACACCAAATCTCTCCACCCTCAACATGGCACAGGTTGCCTTTGTTTTCACTTTATGCCTCTATATTTGAGTGATAAGGTGTTCCTCTTCTTGGCTTTGACAATTTGGGGAATTGCAAAGCTCAGGAGGAGGTAAGATAAGATGCCTGCAACTGCATTTTAGAAAAATGATGTGTAATATCCACTTTATGACATCTAAATGAGGTCTTTTTTTAGCTGTGTCCCTGGGTCATGCCCACTGCTAACTTTAATACACCTACCTGCTTGTACCCACCTTTCATTTTGTCACCAAATTTAAAGAATACTGTGTTTGTTTTTATCTGTCGTGTGTTCCTTTGTTAGATGAGAGTATATTTTATATTTCTTATTAAATGGCAACAGTTATTTTTGAAGGTTGATAATTTATAGCTTCACTACTGGGAACAAACTAAAGGGGGTTAGTGGGAGAAATAAGCTTTTTGTTTTATTATGCTCTTGGAACTGATTATGGGCATAAAAAAATAAAACAACTCATACATTCTCCAGAGCTTATTGTATTATCAGGTAATACACCTGCCTTTCTGATAAATAGGACTCAGTAGAACAGTTAATAAAAGCCTGCGAGTTATTTGGTACAGAAATACAACAGTATAAAGCTGCTCAAATGGGGTCTATAGCATTTTTTTTTTCACCATAAGGAAGGCCTTGAAATTCTAACAGTAACTGAAGACAATGCTTTGTTCACCAGCAGAACATGGGTGGGGGGCATTTACCATTTCACGTGAAATCTTTCAGGAAATTTAAGCCTTTGGGGTTGGACACTTTTGCAAACAAACCAAAAATAACAATGCACCACAAATCCCACGCACGCATGGCTATGCATTTCTACAGAACTCTTCAATTCAGTTCAGTTCAGTCGCTCAGTCGTGTCCGACTCTTTGCGATCCCATGAATTGCAGCACGCCAGGCCTCCCTGTCCATCACCAACTCCCGGAGTTCACTCAAACTCACGTCCATCAAGTCTGTGTTGCCATTCAGCCATTTCATCCTCTGTTGTCCCCTTTTCCTCCTGCCCCCAATCCCTCCCAGAACCAGAGTCTTTTCCAATGCGTCAACTCTTTGCATGAGGTGGCCAAAGTACTGGATTTTCAGCTTTAGCATCAATCTTCCAAAGAAATCCCAGGGTTGATCTCCTTCAGAATGGACTGGTTGGATCTCCTTGCAGTCCAAGGGACTCTCAAGAGTCTTCTCCAACACCACAGTTCAAAAGCATCAATTCTTCAGTGCTCAGCTGTCTTCACAGTCCAACTCTCACATCCATACATGACCAATGGGAAAACTATAGCCTCGACTAGACAGAACTCTTCAGTGAACTCTATATATCTGGATTCTCACAGTAACCATGAGTGTTAGGCTATACAGGCATCATCTCTATTTGGTGACATGAAGCCCAGAGACATCAAAGGATTTACCCAGGCCCCACAGCCCACTGGAAGAAGTTGGCTCTGGAACTCTATGGCCAGTTACCATCTCCAAGCTATCAGGGAAAAGCATCTTTGTGATAAACTTAAACTACTATGGTGTTGTGTTTTATAAAATGGTAACTCATAGTATTTAAAAATTTTTTTTAATTGAATGATGTTGGATTTACAATGTGTTAACTTATGTGTTATAGCAAAATTGATTCAGTTATACATATGTAAACTTTCTTTTTTGTTTTATAATATCAGGATTTGAAGAAGAACTAAAGAGCCTCTTGATGAAAGTGAAAGAAGAGAGTGAAAAAGTTGGCTTAAAGCTCAACATTCAGAAAACTAAGATCATAGCATCCAGTTCCATCACTTCATGGGAAATAGATGGGGAAACAGTAGAAACAGTGGCTGACTTTATTTTTCTGGGCTCCAAAATCACTGCAGATGGTGATTGCAGGCATGAAATTAAAAGACACTTACTCCTAGGAAGGAAAGTTATGATCAATCTAGACAGCTTATTGAAAAGCAGAGACATTCCTTTGCCGATTAAGGTCCGTCTAGTCAAGGCTATGATTTTTCCAGTGGTCATGTATGGATGTGAGAGTTGGACTATAAAGAAAGCTGAGTGCTGAAGAATTGATGCTTTTGAATTGTAGTATTGGAGAAGACTCTTGAGAGTCCCTTGGACTGCAAAGAGATCCAACCAGTCCATCCTAAAGGAGATCAGTCCTGGCTGTTCATTGGAAGGACTGATGTTGAAGCTGAAACTCCAATACTTTGGCCACCTGATACAAAGAGCTAACTCATTTGAAAGACCCTAATTCTGGGAAAGATTGAGGGCAGGAAGAGAAGGGGATGATAGAGGATGAGATGGTTGGATTGCATCACTGACTCAATGGACATGGGTTTGGGTGGACTCTGGGAGTTGGTGATGGATAGGGAGGCCTGCTATGCTGCAGTTCATGGGGTCGCAAAGAGTCGGACATGACTAAGCAACTGAACTGAACTGAATATCAGGAGTTATAATCTTCCTTTATTGTCATTTCTTCCTCCCATCCTTTTTTCTTTTTCGGTTATACCACCAGGCATCATGTGGGGTCTTAATTCTCCAACCAGAGATTGAACACATGCACCCCTGGAGTGGAGGTGTAGAGTCTTAACCACCGGACAACTAGGGAAGTCTCTCCTTTTTTTCTTAAATAGTAGACAGCAAAGCCTGGTTAATGATGAACTCTGATTACTGGATTACTAGATTACTAGAAGGGCTTCCCTGGTGGCTCAGTGGTAAAGAATCTGCCTGCCAGTGCAGGAGACTTGGGTTCTACCCTGGATCAGAAAGATCCCTGGAGAAAGAAATGGCAATCCACTCCAGTATTGTTGCCTGGGAAATCCCATGGACAGAGGAGCCTGATGGGCTACAGTCCATGGGGTAGAAGAGTTGGACACAACTTGCCAACTAAACAACCACCACCACCACCACTACAAGATTACTAGAATCTTAGCAGCCTAGACTTACAGGTAGATGACTCAAAAATTATATTGTTCAAACTGGAATATTTTAGAAAGTGGAAGGTGGTATTCTTAATCATTACATTGGGCTGAGATAGACATGAGAACTATCTACAGAAAGAAGGTTGGACGGTTACCCTGTCTAAGACAGCTTGTGGAGATTCTATTGTCTTAACCTACATGAGAGAAAAGTCCTCTTTAATCAATTGAGCAGTGTAATTTCCCTAAGGAATATAGAAAAAAGCATTCCTGAAGGAAGCCTCTTGTTTCTCCCCCACCACCACTTTCAGAAGTATTAGCTCTGATGCCTATCATGAGCATTGTATCTAGACTACTTCTGCTGGTTTCCTAGAGTACCTGTAACAGAGGACCACAAAATACATGGCTTAAAACAGCAGAGGTGTGTTGTTTCACAAATCTGGAGGATAGAAGTCCAAAATTAAGTGGCTGTCTCAACCATGTTACACCCGAAGCTTCTAGAAAAGGATCTTTCCCGGCCTCTTTCAGTTCCTGGTGGCCCCAACATTCCTTGGTGTGTGACAGCATCACTTTAATCTTTGCCTCTGCCTTCATATGACCATTTCTGCGTGTCTCTCTCTTCACATGGTATTCTTTTCTTATTAGGACACCAGTCACATTGAATTAGGGCCCACCCTAATAATCTCAGCTCTGATAAAGGTCCATAGAGTCAAACCTATGGTTTCCAGTAGTTATGTACTGATGTGAGAGTCAGACCATAAAGAAGGCTGAGCACTGAAGAACTGGTACTTTCAAACTGTAAGGATAAAGATTCTTGAGAGTCCCTTTGACTGCAAGGCGATCAAACCAGTCAATCCTAAAGGAAATCAACCCAGAATATTCATGAAGGACTGATGCTGAAACTGAAACTCCAATACTTTGGCTAATTGATGCAAAGAGTAGACTCATTGGAAAAGACCCTGATGCTGGGAAAGATTGAAGGAAGGAGGAGAAGGGGGCCACAGAGGATGGGACGGTTGGATGGCATCACCGACTCAATGGACATGAGTTTGAGCAAACTCCAGGAGATACTGAAGGACAGGGAAGCCTGGAGAGCTGCAGTCCATGGGGTTGCAAAGAACTGGACATGACTCAGTGACTGAATAACAACTAATAACATCATGTTAACTTAATTACATCTACAAAAATCTGTTTCCAAATTGGCTCCCACTCACAGGTACTGGAGAAGGCAATGGCAACCCACTCCAGTACTCTTGCTTGGAAAATCCCATGCACGGAGGAGCCTGGTAGGCTGCAGTCCATGGGGTCGCTAAGAGTTGGACACGACTGAGCGACTTCACTTTCACTTTTCACTTTCATGCACTGGAGAAGGAAATGGCAACCCACTCCAGTGTTCTTGCCTGGAGAATCCCAGGGACAGGGGAGCCTGGTGGGCTGCTGTCTATGGGGTCGCACAGAGTTGGACACGACTGAAGTGACTTAGCAGCAGCAGCAGCACAGGTACTAGGGATTTAGGACTTCAACATACCTTTTGGGGGGACACAATTTAACCTAGAACTTCATCCTTCTTGAACAGAAACATTTCTTTTTCTGCTTTTTTAGCACAGCTTAAATGGGATAGTATTTCAAAAGGAACTTTTGTGAAATTTAAATGGGAAGATAACAGCACTGTTTCCAAAGAACTATTTTCAGTAAAAGCAGTAAAGAGTTCTTTATGTCAAGATAATCAGATTATCAGGGATGATGTCAGAGAGGTTTGCCACATTCTTGCCACCTGAGCTTCTGTCTGCTTCAAAAATGAGACCTGTGGGAACCGTCTTGTTTTTCTAAGACTGGAAGCTCTTGTTCTTTGATAGATCACCTTGTTCACAGTTAAATCCCAACTTCCCCTAACTAATCCTTTTTATCTCTTTCAAATATTCTTTTCCAACCAAGGACAGCCCGCTCAGTGCTGTGGGATGAATCTGTCTAGGTTATCATTCATTGACACACATAAGTCCAGAGTGAATGATTTTGCTTTTCCTTACCCAGGGTATAAGTGTGTTTTTATCTGGAAAATTCTGAGATACTATACTTTGTTTTTTCCCTCTTTTTCTCTCTCTAGTCCCCACACTGAAAAGTCTACATCATAATATTGTAGAACAGTAGGTTCTTTCTTTTTTATTGCAATTGGGGCTGGTAGCTGTAGTTCAAAAAAGGAATTATAAATATATGTATACACACACAACTTTAAGATAACTATATAGGAACATTTTAACTCAATAAAACACAGAATTTTACATTGCTTAGAAGAAGTAACCTAATTTTTATAGTATAGTCCAACATTAAAAAAAAATGATAACATCAACTCAGTGTGTTGAATATAAAAAGTAAATCCTGTGTATTTTATATATTACATTAATAATTTTGGGTCTATAATATTGATTCTATTTCTCTTATTATCCTCCATCTTTCTCATCTTTAGATTCATTTGTTTCTGTCATGGATAATGCAATTTCTGTATTATCTCTGGTTTTACTTTCCAGCATATAATGTCCATTAGTCATTTGTTGCCTGTTATTTTTCTTTCATATGTGACATATCCAGAAAACTACTCTAAAATTTCTCCCTGTTAGCACTGAGTAAATGGATATTATGCCTTTTTTTACATAAAAGTTGAAACCTATCACATGCTGTAAAACTTTTAGTTCTGACATTTTTTTAACATATGGATAATCTTTTGATTATATATGGACTTATTTCTTTTTTATTTTTTAAATATTTATTTGGCTGTGATTGGTCTTAGTTGCACGTGTGATCTTTGATCTTTGTTGTGACACTTGGTATTGAACCCAGGACCCCTGCATTGGGAGCATGGAGTCTTAACCTCTAGACCACCGTTGAAGGCCCAGCCATGGATTTCTTGGGTGGAGTTTCACCTCAGCTTTATTGGCTTTACCCTGCCTACAATGCATCCTTGATTATTTGCAATTTGAATTATAAAGTGGGTCTAGAGTTGATAAAATTATACATACATCAATGTCTAGTTTTTAATAGTATACTGAAATTATTCAAGTTATTGTCATTGGGGATGTGGGTGAAGGATATAGGAGAATACTTTGTACTATTTTTTTTACAACTTAGTATGAATCAAATATTTCTATTAAAATTAACAAAGTGGAATTGGAACTTGAAGGCTCATGTGAAGACATTTGAGTGACTTCTTCTGAATTTGTATATGTTTTATAGCAAAACTTTTTCAGTTTTACTCATACCTATTTCAATAATAATTTTTTGAATCTCATCTTTATCTTATTGTAGAGATTTAGCTAAGCATTTAACTTGTAAATATCTGAGGAAGAACTCTATTCTTCCACTAACTAGTACAAGGTAAAAATTAAAGGCTGTATTTATAGTTATAAACACAACTAGCATAAATAGGTTTATAAACAAATGGTACTCAGTATTTAAGTATGGGTCTCCAGTACTTGGTATGCCATGACTTACTGTAGGAATTCAACTACATTTTCTCAAGCTAATATAGAGAAAATTTATCCCACAAGCTGATTACATGCAGGACAGTTAAAAATGCTTCTACTGTATAACAGGCACAATCATTCGATAGCAGTTCTCTCACACTCCTCTCACAGATGAGGAAATTAAGGCCTTAAAAGTTATTTTGCTGGCTTGCATGCTCAGCAAAATTGTTGTGTCCATCTCTTTCTGACCCCATGGGCTGTAGCTGGCCAACCTCTTCTGTCCATGGGATTATCCAGGCAAGAATACTGGAGTGTGCTGCCATTTCCTCCTCCAGGGGATCTTCCTGGTCCAAGGATCAAACCTGCATCTCCTGTGCCTTGGGACTGGCTAAAGACATACTGCCTTAAAAGCAACACTGAGCTTAGAATAGATTTTCCTAAGCTCTGAGTTCACGAACATTCCCACACTGCTACCCTTTTAAGAAGGTTTTGACTGACAGTCTGTGGGACTCGAATTGACTAAATTCGATTTGTAGGTTGAGTGACAACTCTAATTTTAGCTTGAGGGAATTTGTAATCTTTTGTTTATTTATCTATTTATTTATTTTTTTGTGAAAGCCATGTTCCTTCTTGCTCAATATTAGAAAACTCTTCAGGTTTGAAGCTTAGACATTCTAGAAAACGCTTCTCAATCCACTGGAAAAAGAATGTTAAGCAGTTTGCAAGTCCTCTGGGTCTCTAATCAATTATTCTGGACTCCTTCCACTGAACAAAAAACTTCAGCAGAGATGAATTGCTTCTTGGCAGGTTTTATTCCCACTTTGTTTTGGTAGGATTTACACTACTGCCTTTTCCAGGCTGTCAATTCTGAGAATTCCCAGAAAGAGAAGGATGTGGGTGAAATCTTGGGGAAGTGCATGAAAACACAGAAACACTTATGTTTGAAAAACAAGATTTTGTTTTTCCCTTCTAAAGGAATTTCATAAAGCCAATAGTTTTATCAAATAACAATATACAGAACATCTACCAACAATAGCAGGGATACGTACATCTTCCTATGTATTTTTAACATTGTCGACCTGTTTGCACAAGAGTTAAACATCACTGAAAAGTGAAACATCCAGCCTGTTATCCAGAAGTTCACAGAATCCGGGTAGAGAACAGGACAGTTTTTTTTTTTTTTTTTTTTTTTTAACCCTGGTTTAACCCTACTCCTTTCATAAAGTAGAGTTGTTGTTGTTTAGTCACTGAGTTGTGTCTGACACTTTTGCGACTCCTTGCACTGTAGCCTGCCAGCTTCCTCTGTCCATGGGATTTCCCACTCAAGAATATTGAGGTGAGTTGCCATTTCCTTCTCCAGGGGATCTTCCTGACCCAGGGATTGAACCCATGTCTCCCTAGTCTCCTCCTTGGTAGGCAGTTTCTTTACCACTGAGCCACCAGCAAAGCCCCCATAAACTAGCATACCACCTGTTAAAATGATTCTAGGGAACTGTTCAGTTCAATTCAGTCCAGTCACTCAGTCATGTCTGACTCTTTGCGACCCCATGTATTGCAGCACGCCAGGCCTCCCTGTCCATGACCAACTCCCGGAATTCACTCAGACTCATGTCCATTGAATCGGTGATGCCATCCAGCCATCTCATTCTCTGTTGTCCCCTTCTCCTCCTGCCCCAATCCCTCCCAGCATCAGAGTCTTTTCCAATGAGTCAGCTCCTCGCAAAAGTACTGGAGTTTCAGCTTTAGCATCATTTCTTCCAAAGAAAACCCAGGACTGATCTCCTTCAGAATGGACTGGTTGGATCTCCTTGCAGTCCAAGGGACTCTCAAGAGTCTTCTCCAATACCACAGTTCAAAAGCATCAATTCTTCGGTGCTCAGCTTTCTTCACAGTCCAACTCTCACATCCATACATGACTACTGGAAAAACCATAGCCTTAAGTGAAAGCAAAATTCACAGGCTCTCTAGAAGCAGAACTTCTAAACTGGAGGATATTGAGGTTCATTTGTTATCTCTGAGAGGAGATTGCATTATAAAGATTCCTCAATTATACTTGGTCAGAGAAAGGTAAGCCATTATTTCTCATGAGCTCATGCAACTACTATTTTGAGGACTACCTTTTGCATGACTTCTGGTTAATTAGTTGCTACACTTAATTTGAAGCAATGATTCATCAGTCTAATATTTCCTTTGTAAAAAATTACCTCTGAAATGATAATATTTTGTTACTCAGAAACTCACTCCCACCTTGTAACTTATTTTAAAGATGAGATTGCACACATATTTGTCAGTCTTTTATGAAAATAAAATAAAAATGTGCTTACTAGAATTGGGCTGTAATCTGAAAAACAAAAACTATAATGCTGCTTGTGGGAGGGTAGTAATAGGATGGAGGCTCTATTAGGTATTATTCCGTGAAGCTATGTTGTGCCAGAGTAGGGGTGGCCTGGAGGTTATGCCTTCACAGGTTCTACTGTAACAGTTCAGTTCAGTCACTCACTTGTGTCCGACTCTTTGTGACCTCATGAACCACAGCACACCAGGCCTCTCTGTCCATCACCAACTCCTGGAGTTTACCCAAACTCATGTTCATTGAGTCGGTGATGCCATCTAACCATCTCATCCTCTGTTGTCCCTTTCTCCTCCTGCCTTCGATCTTTCTCAACATCAGGATCTTTTCAAATGAGTCAGCTCTTCGTATCAGGTGGCCAAAATACTGGAGTTTCAGCTTTGACATCAGTCCTTATAATGAACGCCCAGGACCGATTTCCCTTACGATGGACTGGATGGATCTCCTTGCAGTCCAAGGGACTCTCAAGAGTCTTCTCCAACACCACAGTTCAAAAGCATCAGTTCTTCGGCATTCAGCCCTCTTTATAGTCCAACTCTCACATCCATACATGACCACTGGAAAAATCGTAGCCTTGATTAGACAGACCTTTGTTGACAAAGTAGTGTCTCTGCTTTTTAATATTCTGTCTAGATTGGTCATAACTTTCCTTCCAAGGAGTCAGTGTCTTTTAATTTCATGGCTGCAATCACCATCTTCAGTGATTTTTGAGCCCTCCTAAATAAAGTCAGCCATTGTTTCCACTGTTTTCTCATCTATTTCCCATGAAGTGATGGGACCAGATGCCATGATCTTCGTTTTCTGAATGTTGAGCTTTAAGCCAACTTTTTCACTGTCCTCTTTCACTTTCATCAAGAGGTTCTTTAGTTCCTCTTCACTTTCTGCCATAAGGGTGGTGTAATCTGCATATCTGAGGTTATTGATGTTTCTCCCGGCAATCTTAATTCCAGCTTGTGCTTCATCCAGCCCAGTGTTTCTCATGATGTACTGTGCATATAACTTAAATAAGCAGGGTGACAATTTACAGCCTTGACGTACTCCTTTTCCTATTTGGAACCAGCCTGTTGTTCCATGTCCTGGTCTAACTGGTGCTTCCTGACCTGCATACAGGTTTCTCTGATGAACTATGGACGGAGGTTCATGACATTGTACAGGAGACAGGGATCAAGAACATACCCAAGAAAAAGAAATGAAAAAAAGAAAAATGGCCATCTGAGGAGGCTTTGCAATAGCTGTGAAAAGAAGAGAAGGGAAAAGCAAAGGAGAAAAGAGAGCATATACCCATTTGAATGCAGAGTTCCAAAGAATAGCAAGGAGAGATAAGAAAGCCTTCTTCAATGATCAGTGCAAAGAAATAGAGGAAAACAATAGAATGGGAAAGACCAGATATCTCTTCAAGAAAATTAGAGATACCAAGGGAACATTTCATTCAAAGATGGGCTCAATAAAGGACAGAAATGTTATGGACCTAACAGAAACAGAAGATATTAAGAAGAGGTGGCAAGAATACACAGGAGACTGTACAAAAAAGATCTACATGACCCAGATAATCACAGTGGTGTGAGCACTCACCTAGAGCCAGACATCCTGGAATGTGAAGTCAAGTGGGATACTTAGAAGTATCACTATGAACAGAGGTAGTGGAGGTGATGGAATTCTAGTTGAGCTAATTCAAATCCTTAAAGATGATGCTGTGAAAGTGCTGCGCTCAATATGCCAGCAAATTTGGAAAACTCAGCAGTGGCCACAGGACTGGAAGAGGTCAGTTTTCATTCCAATCCCAAAGAAAGGCAATGCCAAAGAATGCTCAGACTACTGCACAATTGCACTCATCTCACACGCTAGTAAAGTGATGCTCAAATTCTCCAACTTAGGCTTCAGCAATACGTGAACCGTGTACTTTCAGATGTTCAAGCTGGTTTTAGAAAAGGCAAAGGAACCAGAGATCAAATTGCCAACATCTGCTGGATCATCAAAATAGCAAGAGAGTTCCAGAAAAACATCTATTTCTGCTTTATTGACTATGCCAAAGCTTTTGATTGTGTGGATCACAATAAACTGTAATAGAGCATAATAGAAAAAGACGATGCCACATTTGCTTTGCTTCTGCCTGTTCCTGTCATTCTTATAAGTTACCTATAGTAACGTATCTTTTGTGTTACTTGCTCAGTCATGTCCGACTCTTTGTGACCCCATGGACTACAGCCTGCCAGGCCCCTCTGTGCATGGAATTTCCCAGGCTAGAATACTGGAGTGGGTTGCCATTTCCTCTTCCAGGGGATCTTCCTGACCCAGGGATCAAACCTGAATCTCCCTTATTGCAGGCAGATTCTTTACTGTCTGACCTACCAGGCAAGCCCCAATGTATCATTGTCATTGTTAGCATTTAAAAATTTTTATTGATTGCTTTATTAATTTAGTTTCGGCTGTGGTGGGTCTTTGTTGCTGCATGAGCTTTTCTCTAGCTGAGGCAAACAGGGGGCTACCCTTTAGTTGTGGTGTTTGGGCGTCTCACTGTGGTGGCTTCTCTTGTTTTTGGAGTACAGGTGCTAGAGCCCTCAGGCTTCAGTATCTGTGGCATGTGGACTCAGGAGTTGCAGCTCCTAGGCTCCAGAGTATAGGCTCAGTAGTTGTGGTGCATGGGCTTAGTTGCTCCACAGCATGTGGGATCTTCCTGGATCAGGGATTGTACCCATGTTGCCTCCATTAGTGGGTGGATTCTTTACCACTGAGCCACTAGGGAAGTCCTAGTTGTTGACTTTTTTTTTTTCTTTTTACAGTTCAGTTCAGTTGAGTCGCTCAGTCGTGTCTGACTCTTTGTGACCCCATGACTTGCAGCACGCCAAGCCTCCTTGTCCATCACAACTCCCGGAGTTCACTCAGACTCACATCCATCGAGTCAGTGATGCCATCCAGCCATCTTATCCTCTGTTGTCCCCTTCTCCTCCTGCCCCCAATCCCTCCCAGCATTAAAGTCTTTTCCAATGAGTCAACTCTTCACATGAGGTGGCCAAAGTACTGGAGTTTCACCTTTAGCATCATTCCTTCCAAAGAAATCCCAGGGTTGATCTCCTTCAGAATGGACTGGTTGGATCTCCTTGCAGTCCAAGGGACTCTCAAGAGTCTTCTCCAACACCACAGTTCAAAAGCATCAGTTCTTCGGTGGTCAGCCTTCTTTATAGTCCAAATCTCACATCCATACATGACCATGGGAAAAACCATAGCCTTGACTAGATGGACCTTAGTCAGCAAAGGAATGTCTCTGCTTTTTAATATGCTATCTAGGATTGTCATAACTTTTCTTCCAAGGAGTAAACGTCTTTTAATTTCATGGCTGCAGTCACCATCTGCAGTGATTTTTGAGCACCAAAAAGTAAAGTCTGACACCATTTCCACTGTTTCCCCATCTATTTCCCATGAAGTTATGGGACCAGATGCCATGATCTTCGTTCTCTGAATGTTGAGCTTTAAGCCAACTTTTTCACTTTCCTCTTTCACTTTCATCAAGGGGCTTTCTAGCTCCTCTTCACTTTCTGCCGTAAGGGTGGTGTCATCTGCATATCTGAGGTTATTGATATTTCTCCCAGCAATCTTGATTCCAGCTTGTGTTTCTTCCAGACCAGCATTTCTCATGATGTACTCTGCATAGAATTTAAATAAGCAGGGTGACAATATACAGCCTTGATGTACTCCTTTTCCTATTTGGAACCAGTCTGTTGTTCCATGTCCAGTTCTAACTGTTGCTTCCTGGCCTGCATACAGATTTCTCAAGAGGAAGGTCAGGTGGCCTGGTATTCCCAACTCTTTCAGAATTTTCCACAGTTTCTTTTGATCCACACAGTCAAAGGCTTTGGCATAGTCAATAAAGCAGAAATAGATGTTTTTCTGGAATTCTGTTGCTTTTTCCATGATCCAGCAGATATTGGCAATTTGATCTCTGGTTCCTCTGCCTTTTCTAAAACCAGCTTGAACATCAGGAAGTTCACAGTTCACGTGTTGCTAAAGCCTGGCTTGGAGAATTTTGAGCATTACTTTACTAGCGTATGAGATGAGTGCAATTGTGCGGTAGTTTGAGCATTCTTTGGCATTGCCTTTCTTTGGGATTGGAATGAAAACTGACCTCTTCCAGTCCTGTGGCCACTGCTGAGTTTTCCAAATTTGCTGGCATATTGAGTGCAGCACTTTCACAGCATCCTCTGTCAGGATTTGAAATAGTTCTACTGGAATTCCCTCACCTTCACTAGCTTTGTTCGTAGTGATGCTTTCTAAGGCCCACTTGACTTCACATTCCAAGATATCTGGCTCTAGATAAGTGATCACACCTTCGTGATTATCTGGGTCATGAAGGTCCTTTTTGTACAGTTCTCCTGTGTATTCTTGCCACCTCTTCTTAACATCTTCTGCTTCTGTTAGGTCCATACTATTTCTGTCCTTTATCGAGCCTATCTTTGCATGAAATGTTCCCTTGGTATCTCTAATTTTCTTGAAGAGATCTCTAGTCTTTCCCATTCTGTTCTTTTCCTCTATTTCTTTGCATTGATCACTGAGGAAGGCTTTCTTATTTCTTCTTGCTATTCTTTGGAACTCTGCATTCAGATGCTTATATCTTTCCTTTTCTCCTTGGCTTTTCACTTCTCTTCTCTTCACGGCTATTTGTAAGGTTTCCCCAGACAGCCATTTTGCTTTTTTGCATTTCTTTTCCATGGGGATGGTCTCGATCCCTGTCTCCTGTAGAATGTCACGAACCTCATTCCATAGTTCATCAGGCACTCTATCTATCAGATCCAGGCCCTTAAATCTATTTCTTACTTCCACTGTATAATCATAAGGGATTTGATTTAGGTCATACCTGAATGGTCTAGCGGTTTTCCTTGCTTTCTTCAATTTAAGTTTGAATTTGGTAATAAGGAGTTCATGATCTGAGCCACAGTCAGCTCCTGGTCTTGTTTTTGTTGACTGTATAGAGCTTCTCCATCTTTGGCTGCAAAGAATATAATCAGTCTGATTTCGGTGTTGACCATCTGGTGATGTCCATGTGTAGAGTGTTCTCTTGTGTTGTTGGAAGAGGGTGTTTGCTATGACCAGTGCATTATCTTGGCAAAACTCTATTAGCCTTTGCCCTGCTTCATTCTGTATTCCAAGGCCAAATTTGCCTGTTACTCCAGGTGTTTCTTGACTTCCTACTTTTGCATTCCAGTCCCCTATGATGAAAAGGACATCTTTTTTGGATGTTAGTTCTAAAAGGTCTTGTAGGTCTTCATAGAATCGTTCAACTTCAGCTTCTTCAGCGTTACTGGTTGGGGCATAGACTTGGATTATTGTGATATTGAATGGTTTGCCTTGGAAACGAACAGAGATCATTCTGTTGTTTTTGAGATTGTATCCAAGTACTGCATTTTAGACTCTTCTGTTGACCATGATGGCTACTCCATTTCTTCTAAGAGATTCCTGCCTGCAGTAGTAGATATAATGGTCATCTGAGTTTAAATCACCCATTCCAGTACATTTTAGTTCTCTGATTCCTAGAATGCCAATGTTCACTCTTGCCATCTCCTGTTTGTCCACTTTTTACAGTACAGGTGGAAAAATGGAAATAGTGAAATGACTAAAGAGTTTGACAAATATAGTCTTCATTCAACAAAGTGTTTAGTACCAGAAAATAAAAAACAATGTTATTCAAGACAATAGTACTCTTCTTACAGTCCAGAAGGCTTTTTCTTAAATTTGTGGAAGTAAAATTTAACAACTGCTAGTTCCACAGGGAACTGTACTCAATGCCCTGTGGTGATCTAAAGGGGAAGGAAATCCAAAAAAGAGGGGGTATATTTATACATAGAGCTGATTCACTTTGCTGTAGAGTAGAAACTAATGCAACGTTGTAAAGCAAATACACTCCAATAAAAATTAAAAACTGCTAGTTCCACAAGGACAATCTTGACATGTGCTGAGAAAGGTGGTTTTAATTAAAGCTATGATGCTTCATCATCTGAACTTTGTTTATTGCTTCATGGATCTGATTTATGTAGAGCAGGGGATAAATAAATTCTTAAATGTGAAATATGGGTCAGAAGAATTAGAAGGCAAATTAACTTTAAAGTGTAACCAAGAGCATAAACATATTTGCTTCTGTCTGGAACCAAATATAAAGTTGGTTTCTGCTTATGAAAAAAAAAAAGTTGTTGCTATATAATGCCAACATATCTACTTGTCTGTCAGCATGAAGCTAGAACCTTTTTGTGTCTGAATAAGGTTAAAACATTTCTAGCTGACTCAGTCCATATACATGATATGAAGACTGCTGGAATTAAAAGTAGCACCCATTCAGTATCACAGGTTATCTTAATAGCTTTGCAGCAAAGCTGGTCCAATTTGATTCTCTGAGATGTTTAAAATGTCAGAACTCACTGGGTTTTATCAAAGGTGACTGCTTGCTTGTTGCCTATGTGTGTGTGCTAAGTCTCAAGCAAAATGGTTATACACATAAGTTATACAAAGAAAAATAAACCTATAGGTGATAATCCTAGAGAAAATGTGTGTGTGTGTAAAGTAAGTGATAAAGCTCAAGAGATGAGATCCTTTCTACTGCAGACTGTAGGTAAATGCTTTATCCATGGTTCTACTTTGATTTTATTTTAAAATTTTTGTTTATGTATTCATTCAGTTTTGATAGTTAAAGCAAAAAATCTATTATGGAGGGTTACAATATATGTATCAGTATGAGTACTGATATGAAGAACTGACTCATTGGAAAGAACCGACCTTGGTACTGGGAAAGATTGAAGGCCAAAGGAGAAGGGGATGGATGATACAGGGTGAGATGGTTGGATGGCATCACTGACTTGATGGACATGAGTTTGAACAGACTCTGGGAGATAGTGGAGGACAGAGGAGACTGGCACGCTATAGTCCATGTGGTCACAAAGAGTCAGACAGTGCTTAGTGACTGAACAACAACAGCAGCACAATGTAACATATGAAAATAACAGCACGAAAAAAGGACCAGGGTATAAATGGGCTTGCATTGCTGTAAGATACTTACTTTACCCATGAAATAGTACAATATTTTAAATTTGTATTTATTGCAGTTTTTATTGAAGTACAGTTGATTTATGTTTTATTAATTTAAGGTGTACAACACGGTAGTTCAGTATTTCTATAGATTATATTCGATTTAAAGTTATCATGGAATACTGCCTGTATTCCCTTTGTGGTACATAACACCCTTGCATCTTGTTTATTTTATGGCTAGTAGCCTGTACCCCATAATCCCCTTTTGTTATTTTATGTCCCTCCACTCACCACTCTCTCCACTGGTAAGTGCTAGTTTGTTCTACCTATGAGTCTGTTTCTGTTTCGTTATTCATTCATTTATTTTATTTTTTTAGATTCCACATAAGGTTCTACCTTGATTTTAGTGTCTCTAGTGAAGAAAGCTGAGCGCCAAAGAATTGGTGCTTTTGAACTGTGGTGTTCGAGAAGACTCTTGAGAGTCCCTTGGACTGCAAGAAGATCCAACCAGTCCATTCTGAAGGAGATCAGCCCTGGGATTTCTTTGGAAGAAATGATGCTAAAGCTGAAACTCCAGTACTTTGGCCACCTCATGCAAAGAGTTGACTCATTGGAAAAGACTTTAATGCTGGGAGGGATTGGGGGCAGGAGGAGAAGGGGATGACAGAGGATGAGATGGCTGGATGGCATCACTGACTCGATGGATGTGAGTCTGAGTGAACTCCAGGATTTGGTGGTGGACAGGGAGACCTGGCATGCTGCAATTCATGGTGTTGCAGAGTCAGACACGACTGAGTGACTGAACTGAACTGAACTGAAGTGTTAGTAGAAATATCTCCAGAGTGTCATCTATAAGGCGCTTTACTCTGTAAAGCAGAATTTTTCCTTGGTTTCCAAAGTCCTTTAAAGTTCATTCTCAAGACAAGAGATAACAAGTGTTGTGAGGAGGTGGAGAAAAGGGAATCCTTATTCACTGTTGGTAGGAATGTAAGATACTATAAAAACTAGTATGGAGTTTCCTCAAAAAATTATAAGTAGTATTACTGTGTATGTGTGTTAGTCGATCAGTTGTGTTTGACTCTTTGCAGTCCCATGAACTGTAGCCCATCAGGCTCCTTTGTCCATGGAATTCACCAGGAAAGAATACTGGAGTGGGTAGCCATTCTTTTCTCCAGGGGATCTTCCTGACCCAAAGAGTGAACCTGGGTCTCCTCCACTGCAGGTGGATTCTTTACCATTTGAGCCACCAGGGAAACCCCAGAATTAACATGTGATTCAGCAGTCTTAATTATGAATATATATCCTAAAGGATGAAAATAGGATATTGAAGAAATATTTGTTCACAGCAGCCAAGGTTTGAAATAACCTATGTGTCATCAATGAATGGATAAAAAATGAGTATATATAACATTCAAACATATGAGAACATTATTTAGTCATGAGAAGGAAGGAAGTCTTGCCATTGCTATAACATGAGTGGAATTTGAGGGCATTATACCAAGTGAAATAAGCCAGACAGAGAAAGACAAATATTGTGAAGTATCACTTATGTGAGAAATCTAAAAAAAAAAAAAAAGTCATAGAAACGGAGATTAGAAACTTGGTTGGCAGAGCCTGGTGGGTAGGGGAATTAGGGAAGGGTTGGTACAGTGTTACAAAGTTTCAGCTATAAAATGAAGACAGTCTGAGGATCTAGTGTATAATGGCGTCTCTTTGTGCAGATCAAGAAGCAACAGTTAGAAATGGACATGGAACAACGTCCTGGTTCCAAATTGGAAAAGGAGTCAGCTTGTTGATTTAACCTATATGCAGAGTACATCATGCAAAATGCCAGGCTGGATAAAGCACCAGCTGGAATCAAGATTGCCAGCAGAAATATCAATAACCTCAGATATGCAGACCTCAAAAATGACAAAATGATCTCTGTTCATTTCCAAGGCAAACCATTCAATGTCACGGTAATCCAAGTCTATGCCCCAACAAATAATGCTGAAGAAGCTGAAGCTGAATGGTTCTATGAAGACCTTCAAGAACTTTTAGAACTAACACTCAAAAAAGACATCCTTTTCATTATAGGGGACTGGAATGCAAAACTAGGAAGTCATGAAATACCTGGAGTAACAGGCAAATTTGGCCTTGGAGTACAGAATGAAGCAGGGCAAAAGCTAACAGAGTTTTGCAAAGACAATGCACTGGTCATAGCAAACACCCTCTTCCAACTACACAAGAAAAGTCTCTACACATGGATATCACCAGATAGTCAACACCAAAATCAGACTGATTATATTTATTGCGGCCAAAGATGGAGAAGCTCTATACAGTCAGCAGCAAAACAGGGAGCTGACTGTGGCTCAGATCGTGAACTCCCTTATTGCCAAATTCAGACTTATATTGAAGAAAGTAGGGAAAACCACAAGATCATTCAGGTATGACCTAAATCAAATTCCTTATGATTATATAGTGGAAATGAGAAATAGATCAAGGGATTAGATCTGATAGACAGAGTGCCTGAAGAACTATGGACGGAAGTTCACGAATTGTACAAGAGGCAAGGATCAAGACCATCCCCAAGAAAAAGAAATGCAAAAAGGCAAATGATTGTCTGTGGAGACCTTACAAATAGCTGTGAAAAGAAGAGAAGCGAAAGGCAAGGAGGAAAGTTAGGATATACCCATTTGAACGCAGAATTCTAAATAATAGCAAGGAGAGATAAGAAAGCCTTCCTCAGTGATCAGTGCAAAGAAATAGAGGAAAACGATAGAATGGGAAAGACTAAGGGAACACGTCATGCAAAGATGGGCACAAAAAATGACAGAAATCATATGGACCTAGCAGAAGCAGAAGGTATTAAGAAGAGATGGCAAGAATACACAGAAGAACCGTACAAAAAAGATCTTCACAAGCAAGATAATCACGATGGTGTGATCACACACCTAGAGCCAGACATCCTGGAATGTGAAGTCAAATGGGTCTTAGGAAGCATCACTATGAACAAAGCTAGTGGAGGTGACAGAATTCCGGTTGAGTTATTTCAAATCCTAAGAGATGATGCTATGAAAGTGCTGCACTCAATATGCCAGCAAATTTGGAAAACTCAGCAGTGGCCACAGGACTGGAAAAGGGCAGTTATCATTCCAATCCCAAAGAAAGGCAATGCCAAAGAATGCTCAAACTACCACACAGTTGCACTCATCTCACACGCTAGCAAAGTAATGCTCAAAATTCTCCAAACCAGGCTTCAACAGTATATGAACAGTGAACTACCAGATGTTCAAGCTGGATTTCGAAAAGGCAGAGGAACCAGAGATCAAATTGCCAGTATCTGTTGGATCATTGAAAAAGTGAGAGAATTACAGAAAAAAACATCTACTTCTGCTTTATTGACTATGCCAAAGCCTTTGACTATGTGGATCACAACAAACTGTGGAAAATTCTGAAAAAGATGGGAATACCAGTCCATCTTACCTGCCTCCTGAGAAATCTGTATGCAGGTCAAGATGTAACAGAACTGGACATGGAATGACAGACTGGTTCCAAATAGGAAAAGGAGTCCGTCAAGTCTGTATATTGTCTCCCTGCTTATTTCACTTATATGCAGAGTACATCATGAGAAACGCTGGACTGAATGAAGCACAATCTGGAATCAAGATTGCTGGGAGAAATATCAATAACCTCAGATATGCAGATGACATCACCCTTATGGAAGAAAGTAAAGAAGAACTAAAGAGCCTCTTGATGAAAATGAAAGAGAGTGAAAAAGTTGTCTTAAAATTCAACATTCAAGAAACTAACATCATGGCATCTGGTCCCATTACTTATGGCAAATAGATGGGGAAACAGTGGAAACAGTGGCAGACTTCATTTTTGGGTGTTCCAAAATCATTGCAGATGGTGACTATAGCCATGAAATTAAAAAAGGCTTGCTCCTTGGAAGAAAAGTTATGACAATCTTAGGATATTAAAAAGCAAAGACATTATTTTGCTGATAAAGTTTCAGATAGTCAAAGCTATGGTTTTCCAGTAGTCATGCATAGATGTGAGATTTGGACCAGAGAAAGCTGAGCGCCAAGTTGATGCTTTTGAATTGTGGTGTTCAAGAAGACTTTTGAGAGTCTCTTGATCAAATCAGCCAATCCTGAAGGAAATCAGTTCTGAATACTCATTGGAAGGACTGGTGCTGAAGCTGACGCTCCAATACTTGGCCACCTGATGTGAAGAGCTGACTCATTAGAAAAGACCTTGCTGCTGGGAAAGATTGAAAGCAGGAGGAAAGGGGATGACAGAGGATGAGATTGTTGGATGGCATCACCAACTCAGTGGACATGAACTTGGGCAAAATCCTGGAGATGGTGAAGGAAGGGGAAGCCTGGCATGGTGCAATCCATGGGGTTGCAAAAAGTCAGACACGATGAGCAACAGAACTGACCAACTGATAGTTGATAGCACTGTATTATATAATTGAAATTTGCTAAGAGAGTAGAATTTAAATAATCTAGCCCCCAAAATATGGAAATGCGTGATAATAGATGAGGAGAATCCTTTTACTATCACACTATCATCACAATGCGCAGTTTAAGTATCCTACAATGTTTAGAATTATATCTCAATAAAACTAAAAAATAAAAATAAAAAAGAATCCCAAGGGGGATTCTGTTAATGTGTTTTCTTGCCAAGTGTACTGGTAAGTCTCCAAGGACATGACTGCTGTCTTAATCAGCTTTGCGTAGTCAGTGGTGAGCATGGTATAAGTGCCCAATGCACATTTGTTGTATGAATGAATGAATGAATGAATGAAAAGCTTGCTGGATGGGTGGGAGATTGCTCAATCCCGTCTCTATGAAAGCAACTGCTTTCCCATCTGACCCTTTTTCATGGTGTTTCTCAAACCATGTTGTCAAAGCATGTTCCATGGGTTACGTGCATCTGAATCATTTGGAGACTTTCTAATAATGCATATTCCACTTGAAACAGATCTCCAAAATTGGACCTCAAAATCCTTCATTTTCAACTGCAGCAAGTTTTCAGGTGATCCTTTGAGATGGACAACCATTGCTTTAGTAGTTATGAAGCCATCTCTTCCCATCTCTTTATAAAAATAGCATCTTAAGTTCACATGGCTTTCCTCACGGATACAACTTGCAAAGTCACCTTTTTTGAGTGTTTTCTACATTTGCTACCACCAGATGAGGAGAATGAGTGCACACACAGCTGTTAAGTCCTTAATTGGGGGTTACAAGCAGGTGTGATTTGTGGTTAAATTCTATGGACAAAATTCTGGCTTCTATTTTAATACAAACCATTACCAGTTAAAAATGAAATAATTGAAAAACTCATGTTTTAAACAAATTATGTATTTAACATAACAAATAGATGATCTCGGATACATATTTGTCCCTAGTCTGCTTTTTGTCAAAGCAATAAAAATATATAATTTAAAAGTTGTTCAGAAGGCCTAAATAAAAAACTCTGTCTTTTTTGTCTTTACACTGTGCCATTTCCCAGAGAGCATCCCTTTTAGCCATTTCCTCTTTTAGGTCTGACATTACCTCATCTATTTGTTAAGATGTGTTGATTCACAACCTGATCAAAGTGGCCTCAGCATTTTAGATACTTATTATCTCACATCAAAAAAAAAAAAAGACTCAGATTGTTCTCGATCTCATTCAGCAGTTAAACAATTGAAAAATTATTGTCTCTCTCTGTTCCATGGAGTCATATTTAATTCATTATCATTTCATCATTTTCTTATTACCTCATGGTCACAAGATGGCTGCTCCTACTCCATTATCCTGAATATGTTCTAGGCAGGAAGAAGGACAAAGAAGTCTTGTCTTGCATCTGAGACTTCTATTATTATTATTATTGTGTGTGTGTTTGCCTGCAAGTGCAACGTGAATTGCTGACTAACACAGTGGCTGGTTGGTAGAGTTGGCTAGTTTCTCCTCTTGGGAACTCTTTCTCATTCCCTTTCTCTACTGTCCTTGCAATGGGTTCAAGGACAAATTCAAGACACACTTAGTGTCTAGAGTTTCCATGGGTCAGATGGTTTCTCTCTCTCTCTGTCTCTGGCTCTGCTGTGAGACTTGTGGGACCCTAGTTCCCTAAGCAGGAATGGAACCTGGGTCCTTGGCAGTGAAAACACAGCATCCTAACATCTGGACTGCCAGAGAATTCCCCCACCTGGGCTCCTTCCCTTGGATACAGCCTTTTCCTCCTTATTCAGGACTTCCTGGTTACATTATGCCCATTCAAAGTCTTCTGTTTAGAAATGTGTTAACTTAGCTTGCTTGCTGATGGTCTTCCTCCCATCTCCTTGGTGTTTGGTTTTCTGTCTCTTTCATTTTACTGAAATCCGCAAAGTAAGGCAATATGAAAGCTTTTGTGCTAGTTTCATTCAGAGCCCCATGTTATTATATTTTTGAATTGTGTCTACCTGACCTTCCTTTCTTTCACAATGACTTATGGCTTTAGGCTTAGAAAAATGTTTTTTCTCCATATTCTTGGTTGCCTTAATTTTGTTTTCATCCTAGATAACTTGTTTTTTGCTGTTTTTTTTTTTTTTAAAATCTCTCCAAATGCAATATGCATATGTCACTCCCTTACTAGAAATTTCCTCAGTGATCCTTGTGGCTGGCCAGATAAACTCCAAACCATACATCTGGTCCATGCCTACACTTCCAGTCTCTTCTCTGGTATTTCTTAATACCCACTCCACTCTCAAGATGACCTAACTTAACTGATCTTCCCCCCAGTATGCCTCTGAGCACATTGAAGGCTGAGGCTAAACCTTTTATTTCTATTACTCTTCATGGCCCAGGTCTTGCCACAGAGTGTGCACTTAATAAATATTCTTAGAGTAGATTAATGGCGAAATTCAAACTTCTTTCCCAACTAATTACATCCCTGTTCAAACTCCAGATGCTTCACTCAGGTACGAGGATGTGCCTCAGTGTTTTCCTAGCTCTGCCTGAGTGATCTGAAACCACTACCGTAGAAGCACACAATGACCTTGCCATTTGCCTTCATCACCTCCTGTTGACAGCTCTCCACCACTGTTGTCATCTCACTGGACTTAACCTTTATAGGAAAAATACAAGGTGACCTCCATCCATCTTGAACTCTTTTATTTAATGTATCCCCACTGGTCACATTTGCTTATTAAAGTATACAAAGAATGATGAGGTTTTCATGGTTCTCCAAGTCATAGAAATGCTGAGCTGCATGGAACTTTAGAAGTTAACCAGAATGAGCATTTCATCCAGGGGACCAGGAGACTCTGTGTGACCCAGAAGAGGGGAAGTGCTTCTCAGGGACACATTGTGGGGTCAGTGGTAGAATTAAAATTAGCACCTAGCTTTCCAGATGTGCAATTCAGTGAGTGCCTTTTCTAGTTTGTGTAAATGCATTCTCATACAGACATACATGCACACGGATAAACTGTGTTCTGGTTAATGAAAGAGAAAATAGAACAAAAGTTGAACTACTTAGTGCTAACATATTTGATTTTGTTTTTTTAGGATACAACTTTTATTCAAGTTCCCATAGATGATAAACTAGGAAGCACTGGAGCATATCCAGGGACATAAAACAAGGTGGAAAAATTTCATGGTCTGAAGGCTCTTATCACTGTGGAGTTAAACATAATTGAATTTGTAAAGCTTTTTGAAGTTTTTTGTCTTGAGGTGCTCCAACGGGGATTTTTAGCAGATGCAATATCAGCAGTACTTACGGGGAGACTTTTCATTATGTGGTGTGTCCTACGCACTGCAGCCATTGGCATCCTTGGTCCCCTCCTGCTAAAATGTCAGTGGTGGTGGTTTAGTCCCCAAGTCATGTGTGACTCTGTGACCCCATGGACTGTAGCCTGCCAGGCTCCTCTGTCTATGGGATCCTTACAGGCAAGAATACTGGAGTGGGTTGCCATTTCTTTCTCCAAAACGACAGTAATGCTCCCTAGATCAACAGTTGTGACAACTCCCCAGATCCCTGCCTAAGTTTCCAAATGCTATGGAGGCAGTCTTGCCCAGGAATCACTTTTTGATCCTCAGAGCAGAGGATGTAGAGTAGGGCTGGTTACGCTGATTTGTCTGATGAGAAAACTTCTTCTGGGAGGGGTCAGTTAACTGGCAGAGAAAGGGCTATGAGTGATCATGAGATGAGACCTTCGTTCTTGTAAGCACTGGCTTTCTGTTGTTCCTATCAGACAGTTGATTTATTTTCAGTCCAGCCCAGACTCTGGCCTACTCAGAGGTGTCCCTGCTTGACCAGCAATTGTCAATGTGATGGGGAGGAAACAGGAGATAACAAAGAGCTGAGGCCCAGGAGGGAAGAGGGAGAGGCAGAGTGCCTGAGGCCTTCAGATCTCACCACCAAGTAAAACACTACCTGTGGGAACCTTTATTTTTAACTTCCCCAAATGGGGAGCAACCAAGATGTCCTTCAATAGGTGAATGGATAAACGTGCATGAATGTATGGTTCATCCATACAACAGAATGCTATTTAGCAATAAAAAAGATTGAGCTCCCATGCTATGCAAATACATGGACAAATCTTAAATCACTAAATGGAAAAGCCAATCTGAAAGGATACCTACTATATGATTTCACTTATATGACATTCTTGAAAAAGAGCTATAGAAATAACAAACAAATCAGTGGTTGCTGGAGATCTGGAGCAGTGGGTGGGGTTAGTGGGGGATAGGATTGAATAAGTGAAGCACAGGGCATTTTTTAGGATGGTGAGACTATTCTGTATGGTATTATAATTGTGGATACCTGACTATACACTTATCACAACCCATAGGACTTTAAGGCACAAAGAGTAAACCTTAACATATACAAAGGAAAAAATAATTTAGGGTGTTGGGGAATCTGTGGTAGAGTGCAAATGTGATCAAAAAAAGTCTAGCTGTATTACGAATGTATGAAACAATTATTACTGAAAGACATAGAGGGAGAGGTGCTGACCTAAGCAACTTTAGAAATGAGTGGAATCTGTAAGACTGAAGGCAAAAAGAATTGCACATAAGCACTGTACTGTACTGTAGTTGTTTTTAATTTTTTTCCCACAGAAATACAAGTTAACAGTTCTGAAACCACTATACACATATGCTGGAACTGAAGAATTAAGGAAATTAATGGAGGATGACAGAAGCCAGGTTTCTCACTGTTAAAGTGGGGAGGTTACAGATAAGTAAGGAAAGCAGGCTGGAATGATCCATGTGGTACTAGATTAATGGGAGACATTAGTACAAATTCTTACTTAGCTTAATATACATACAGATGGTTACATACACAAATAGTTACAGACGTGTATAGAAACAGACTAGTAAACACATATGTATTTTTTTCATTGTGATGACATAAAAACAACACAGCCCCAGGAGCAATGAGCAAACCCAACATCCAGACCTTGATTTCTAATGTTATTGTCCAATAAAAGGCTCTAGGATCCTTGGAGAAATATGTTTCAGAAACTGGCAACAAGAAGGTACCTAGGTAGTGACCACTCCCTTCTCCTTTTCCTTCTCCTTCTTAACATCTTTCTGGAGGTATAATTGGCATACAATAAGCTGGACAAATATGAAATGTGCAATTTAGTAAATATTTATTATATATATTATATATAAATATTTATATTTTATATATATACCTGTGAAACCATCAGCATGATCACATAATGAACATATCTACCACTTCCAAAAATTGACTCATGCCTTTTTATAACATCTTCTTCTTACCCCTTATCTGTACCTCCCTACAGGCAACCACTTATTTACTTTCAATCGCTATAGATTAGTTTGTATTTTCTAGAGCCGTATTCAAATGGAATTATGCAGTGTGTATTCTTCACCCCCGACCTCAGCTTCTTTTATTCAGCAGGATTGTTTTGAGAAGATCAGCCATGTTTTGCATGTATCAACAGTTCGTTCATTTTATTGCTGAGTACTATTCTATTGTATGGGCCATGCCACAATTTATTTATTTATTCACTTGCTGATGTGTATCTGGGCTATTTCCAGATGAGCCTCTTTCATATAAAGCTTCATACAAATGAACATATCTAGAAGTGGAATGGCTGAATGATATGGTGGTGGTGGTTTAGTTGCTAACTCGTGTCTGACTCTTATGACCCCATGGACTGTAGCCTGCCAGGCTCCTCTGTCCATGAGATTCTCCAGACAAGTATATTGGACTGAGTTGCCATTTCCTTCTCCAAGGGATATTCCTGACCCAGGAATTGAAACCGGGTCTCCTATATTGCAGGCAGATTCTTTACCAACTGAGCTACAATATGGTAGGTATGTGTTTTAATTTTTAAGAAACTGCCAAACGGTTTTCCAAAGTGATTGTAACATTTTCATCCCTGCCAGCAGTGTATGAGACTTTCTGCTCCTCCACATCCTTGTTAAAGCTTAAAATCATTATTCACTTTGAATTTTAGTCATTATAATAGATGTACAGTGGTATCTCATCATATTATAATATTAAACCTCTTTTCATGTGTTTATTTGCCATCTGTGTATATTTTTTAGTGAAATGTCTGTTAAAGAAACATTTTGCCTAATTTTAAAAATTGGGGTGTTTGCTTTCTTATTAATGAAATTTCTTATAATAAAAATTGCACATTCTAAATGTAAGTTCTTTATCATGGATAATAGTTTTTTGCTTTTTAAAGTATTTTCTCCCAGTATGTGGCTTTTTTTCCCATTACCTTAGCAGAATCTTTTGAAGACAGAGGTTAGAACTTCTAATGAAGTCAAATCTGCCAATTTGTTCTTTTATGAACCATACTTCTGGCTATATACTTAAGAATTTTTTTTTTTGCTGTACAGTAGAAACTAATACAGCATTGTAAAGCAACTAGACTCTGATAAAAATTAATTTAAAAAGATATATTTGTCTAATGCACAGTCACAGTATTTTCTCCTGTATTTTCTTCTAGAGATATTATGGTCTTAAGTTTTACACTTAGGTACACAACTCATTTTAAATTAACTTTTATATATGATATGATGTATGAATCAGTTAATTTTTTTGCATCTGAATATCTATTTGTGCAAGCATCATTTGCTGAATAGACTGTCTTTTCTCCACTGAATTGCTTTTGTCAAAAATCAGTTGTCCATATTTGTGCAAATCTAATTCTAAACCATTCTGCTCCATTGAACAGTTTACCAATACTGCACTGTTTTCATTTCTAAAGCTTTGTAGTAAGTCTTGACATCAGATAGCCTTAACCCTTCCCCTGTGTCTTTTTCCATGCCTGCTGTTAGCATGGAACTCACTGTATTGCCATTGCTAATAAACGCAACTGTTTCAACTAGTAGACCCACAGCCCTTGGCAGGAAGCATGACTGACTGATTTTTTTAAAACGTAAACTAGATCGTGTTTATGTCATACTGTCTCTCTCCAGTGATACTAGCCTCTTTGCTTCTACTCCACGTACACCAATTTAGGAGACTTTGTAGTCCCCTCCCCACTCCCCGTTCTGCCTGTAAATCCTTTCCCCTGAGAGTCACATGACTTGTCCCTCCTTTTCACTGAGGTCTCTCCAGGTCTTTGGCCAATGGAGCCAAGGCCTTTCCTGACTGTTTTCTCTGGAGTGCCTATTTTGTTTTCTATATCCATCCACCCTGATTTGGTTTTCTTCAGAGCTCTCTTTCTGACATGGTACATTTTATTATATATTTATTTGTTTCTTTGAAGTTTATTTCCCTTACTAGAGAGTGAAACCTCTGTGAGAGGACTTTTGTCTGCTTTTTCCCTGTTGTTTTCTTTTTTTCTGTGTGTCCAGCATTGGGACAGTGACTGGCACATTGTGGATACTTAAAGAATAAGTCTTTGTAACTCATTTCTTCCCATTGCAGCTGGTGGATAGGAACGTATGTAAAGCAGAGTTAACACAGTAAATCACACTGCTATTCTCAGAAAGATCTTCCTGCAGGATTGGCCCTGGGCTGGCATCTGGGAACTTGGCTTTCAAATGGGCTCCCACCACTCCTAGAATTTATCAGAGTTATTCACTGTGCCTAAACTGTTTGTACAAACAGTACGGTTTATGCTGAACACCTGCTTTCCTTTGTGGAAGGAAAATAATACGCAGCTGGTATTGCTAAGAAAACTTTCTAAAATGGAGCCAGGAGGCCATTGAAGAAATGTGACTTAAACATGTGTCAGCCTGGGTAGAATCTGATCTTTTGGCCACTTATTGTCCTAACAAAGACATCCAGAACATCTGCCAGAAACTCAAGATACTTACCAAACCCTTACTCTAAAATAGCTCATGACAGCCTATCTAGTTATTGGACTTACCTTAAAATTGCTCATGATTCCTAAGATCAGGTATTTCCTGACTCCTGTCGCAGTAGATCACAGTTCTCACCAGGCAGCTGTAGCACAACCTGGTGACTTGTGTCTTTATAAGTCCCCGACTCCTTCCCTTTCCTGAAACACTCTTTTGGTTTTATCAGAATCTTGTATCTCCCAAATTGCAATTCTTAAGACCCCAAATAAACTCTTTGCTTATTTATAGCCTTCTGCTTTTTTTTTTTTTTTGATTGACACCTTCTGAGATTTTGTGGTTTTATGGGAAATAAATGGGGAAACAGTGGAAACAGTGTCAGACTTTATTTTTTGGGGCTCCAAAATCACTGCAGATGGTGATTGCAGCCATGAAATTAAAAGACACTTACTCCTTGGAAGAAAAGTTATGACCAACCTAGATAGCATATTGAAAAGCAGAAACATTCCTTTGCCAACAAAAGTCCGTCTAGTCAAGACTATGGTTTTTCCAGTGGTCATGTATGGATGTGAGAGTTGGACTGTGAAGAAAGCTGAGCACCAAAGAATTGATGCTTTTGAACTGTGGTGTTGGAAAAACTCTTGAGAGTCCCTTGGACTGCAAGGAGATCCAACCAGTCCATTCTGAAGGAGATCAGCCCTGAAATTTCTTTGGAAGGAATGATGCTGAAGCTGAAACTCCAGTACTTGGGCCACCTCATGGGAAGAGTTGACTCATTGGAAAAGACTCTGATGCTGGGAGGGATTGGGGGCAGGAGGAGAAGGGGACGACAGAGGATGAGATGGCTGGATGGCATCACTGACTCGATGGATATGAGTCTGAGTGAACTCCGGGAGATGGTGATGGACAGGGAGGCCTGGCGTGCTGCGATTCATGGGGTCACAAAGAGTTGGACACAACTGAGCGACTGAACTAAACTGAACTGAGGCAGAGACTGCCTATGTGACCAGCCCCCAGTCAAATCCCGGGACTCTCAGGCTCAAATAATTTTCCTGGTAGACGGCATTTCACAGATGTTGTCATTTGATGCTGAAAGAATTAAGCACATTGTTTATGACTCCGCACTGGAAGATTCTAGGGAGCTCGTGTCTTGTCTCCTCTGTTCACTTCATGCACCTTTTCTCTTTGCTGATTTATTTCATATCTTTTTGTTGTAGTAAATCAGAGTCATGAAAATGACTGTATGCTGAGTACTGTGAGAAGTTCTGCTAGTGAAGCATTGAAGCTGGGGGTGGCCTTAGGGATGCCCAACATAGAAAGGATTATTTTTAAAAAATGAAAATTAAACAAATGGTCAACATTAAGGAGCCTTTCCAGTAAGAGAAGAGCATCCAGTCACAGATAATGGGTCTCAGGAGCACTCTGCAGTCACTGGAAGGTCTCTGGGATGCAGGTTAGACTCCAGTCTGAGATGGTTTAGGGGCCTGGAGGAGGCTGATGTTTTAGCAGCAGTATATATAGTGAGCTTGATTGCTGGCTCCACATTCTACATTGTTAAGAGGATTAAGAGTTTGTTCATATAAAATGAGAGCTTTACTCGTGACCTGTCACTTCAGGAGCTGTATGTGCTAGCTCTGTGCTTAGCACTTACAAGGGAACTTCAAAGTTCGCTTTGCCAAGTGGCTGAGCACTGCATTGTGGATGTGGGGTCTCCATGCCTCCCTCACTGAAAGGCCATGTTTGCACTGGAGTCTGGAATGGCTGAGTATCATGCTGGGACTAAGGGTACCAGCTGTGGGACGTGACTAGAGGGGAAGAAGCAAATGTCAGGACAGCCATTCTGGGGTGGAGGAACATTCCAGATGAACAGAAGTCTGGGTCTTTCAGGGCCTCAACCATTTCAGGAATCAGTATAGGGACTCATATCTCCTCCATTGGTTCTCAGTATCTGTTGCCCCTTCCTCACACCGGGCTCCATGGATGGGCTGTATCTTCTTCTCTCTTGTTGTTGTTATCTGGTCGCTAAGTTGTGTCTGACTCTTTTGTGACTCCATGGACTATAGCCCGCCAGCCTCCTCATCCATGGATTTTCCCAGGCAAGAATACTGGAGTGGGTTGCCATTCCCAACCCAGGGACTGAACCCAAGTCTTTGCATTGGGAGGCAGATTCTTTACCATTGAGCCAGCAGGGAAGCTCCTATTGAAATTCAGGTGTCATATATAAAATCCTCATATCGGCTTATCTAACTTTCAGCATTGCAGGAGGAGGAGGGTGACAGGATCCTGTGTGATGGAGCTGAGTCAGTGAGGGTCAGCTTCACAGTTAGATGGCTTGGGGGCCAGGGGCTCTTGGCCTCTCCAAAGTTGTTCTGTGTGGTACTCAACATTGGCTAGTTCTCTGCTCTCTCTTTTTTTCTGCCCTGAAGACTGAGGAATCCTTATGTTGAGATGGAAGAACCATCAGATCCAAGGATTCTGGATCACAGCATTGCTACATGGAGGTCAGACGCCTTGGAGAAGTTCTTGGTCATGAAATAGCCTTTTGCAAGAGACAAAAATAAATAAAATTTTGATGTGAGATTTTGGAGTTTGTTACCCAGCAGAGCCTACCCTAGACTGCCTAAAATACCTGTTGACTCAATATTTTCTGCTCCTCATCCTCTCACTCCTTCCACTTCACCCCTGCCTCCAAGCCATGCTAACTATCCTATTATGATTCGCTTGTTTAGCAGTGTTAACCAAGCCTTCCATTAAACCCCTTCGTCATAAAGACCTAAGGAAGAGATTTCATTATTAGAAAAGGTGAAGAGGCCACCCTTTTGTTTAATTAGTGTTAAAAAGTTTCTAAAATTACAAGTTATATTCTTCTGGTCCTAGGAATGACTGAGTACTTAATTAATCCACAAAGCAGTTGTATGCCTGTGAGTCAGGCAAAGTCCCCAGGAATGTCACCGTGCTACAGAAGGCAGCTTTTTCTCTCTGTCATTTGTCCACATTATTGAGTCATCCATCATCTGTTCACATTATCTGTCCATCATCCATCCAAAGCGGGGAAGATCTCCATCACCAAACTTGGTTCCTCTATTTTAATGTCTTCTTTTTTAGCCCACTTTCCAGGGAACTCCTTTTCAAATGCTAACAAGAAGAGATTAGCTTTAATAGCCTCTCTCATTAATTGTCTGACCAGAGTAAGAATATGTCTTGAGAGACAGATTTCCCTTCCACGTGCCTCTGATAACGTCAAGGCACTAATGCAGGATTTCTAGGTCTACGAACGACCCCAGAATACAAATTGGTCTCTCAGAGGTATTTGACTCTGCTCCTAGAGTAACTATAATCTCAGCATGTCAGTTTTGACATTTCAGTTAGTAGGCATTGCACATTTTTTATAAGACAGGGAATTATTAATGGTATGGAAGGGGAGACACAGAAATATCACCCAATGTCACTTACATCTGTTCTATCAAAAGGATGAGCAACAATCCATCATGGAAGGTTTAAGTGCCCTCCTGCTAGGGGTGAAAGCAGAGACAACAGGAACAATATTAAACTAGATGACCCCTTAAGGCCCTGTTCACTTTTAGGAGCTATAAATGGTTGTATTTCAGAGCTGGAAGTGCCATTTTAGATAATCACTTCATATATGAGGAAACCAAGACCCCCTGGGGGTGAGGACAACTGTGATGGTGGGTCTGGACTCTCCCTTTTCCTTCAACATTTAGTGACTTGATCACCTACCATGTGCTAAGCTGAGACTTTGTTGTTGTTTAGTCCCTAAGTTGTGTCCGATTCTTTTGCAACCCCATGAACTGTAGCCCACCGTCTCCTTTGTCCGTTGAATTCTCCAGGCAAGAATACAGGAGTGGGTAGCCATTTCCCACTCCAAAGGATCTTCCCGACAGAAGGATCAAACCCAAGTCTCCTGAATGGCAGGCAGAATCTTTACCACTGAGCCACCAGGGAAACCTAGGCTGAGGCTACCATGGTTAAAAACATAATGTTCTTGACCATGTAAGGGCTCATGGCCTAGGTTTTCATTTATGTCTCTCCTTACATCACAACAAATTGTTTCAAATTTGGAAGTGCTTTCATTTCTGGACCATTTTTAGCTCTGAGATGCAAGAGTGGCCTAATATTTTTTACACTTGATATTCTTCCCTTAATAATCACTCCTTGGATTTCAGTATTTCCTCTCTACCCAGTGTTATTAATCAAAACAAAAGTTCTTGGGAAGGATAATACATATATAAAATCCTTAACACTTTACTGATAAATATTTTTATTTCATTTTTATGAATGAGAAAATGAAGCTCAGAGAGCTTAAATTACATGTCCATTTTCCAGTAAATAATATGAATTGAAATCCAATGCACATCTGACTGATTCTGAAGCCCCCACTGTCTTCTTTATAAACTGCTTTAATATTCTAACTCTGCACATTCTTGGGGAATACATTCTAGAAAATCATATTAAACAGAGAATCTGCTTGTTCCCTTAATTTTTTCCACAGCCTTTTCTTTCTTTCTTTCTTTTTTTTTTTTAGTTAACTTTGGGGAATAGGTGTAATAAAATGGTAGGGATATTAACTTCTCTCAAGGTAGAAAAGAATGGTTTCAAGGTGAAAGGTCAGGGAGTGTTGGGAGCCTAGGATTCTAAATCTGTGAGTAAGAAAGATGACCAAAGAGGTCAGACTATTTGTTTAAGAACTACCCACAGTAAGTGAATTCTGAATGGCACAATGAAGCTTGTTGCTATGACACCAAATAATTCCATATTCAGTGCAATGGAATCCCCATTTATGTTCTTAAAAAATTAAAGCAGTTTTATGGATATTAAATGTTTAAGTGGCTCCAGCAGCTAGAAAGAAAAATCATCTTATGAATAAAACAGGCCAGTGCCTGATTGCTTGCATGAAAAGTATTTGAAAAATGTGTTTGTGGAGTTCGGGGCTTGACAGCTTTTGTTTTATGGTGTGCAGTGATAGGAGGCAGTGGATGAGTGAATATATAAATGATGGTAGGTAAACTACAGAATGTAAAAATTTTGAGAGAGAAAGGAAATTTCTTCAATACATTTTTTGCCTGGGCACTTATTATGAGCTCAACAACATACAGGTCTTTGTGGAGAATGCAGAAATAGCTTCTGGTATGGGTTTTGCTTCATCCTTTTTTCATGTATTAGCTTGGAAGGCATTAACATATTTGGCTATGTATCAAATCAACCATGCGGTTCTAATGTGTTAGCACAGTAGATTTTTTTAAAAATGTGGTAAAATTCACCCCTGTTAAGTGTATAGTTCAATGAGTTTTGACAAATCTTTTTATTTGTATATTCACCATTACAATTAAGAGGTATAATATTTCTATCACCTTAAAAAGTTCCCTTCTGATCCTTTGGAGTTAATCCTCCCCTCCCAGAGACTGACAACTGTTATTCTGATTTTTTATTCCTATTATTTTGTCTTTTCCAGATTATATTAATATTATATTAATTGATATTATACTAACAGTATGTAGATTTTTGTGTCTGCCTCTTTTGACTTAGTGTTATGCTTTTGGAGATTCATTCATGTTTGCATGCATCACTGGATTGATACATTTCCATTTTAGTGCTCAGTAGCCTTCCATTGTATGGATATGCCACAATGTATTTGTCCATTTACTAATTAAGTAACATTTGGATTTTTAGCTACTATGAATAAAACTTCCATAGAGAGTCATGTACAGATTTGTATGTGGATGATAAAATAAATATTTATCACTTATTCAGTATAGGTTTTCACAATGGACAAACAGCTTTTTTCTCCTCCCACTTGGTAACCTGGGAATCTAGGCTTCTTTCGTTTTGTGGATCCCTAACTTAGCCGACTAAGGTCCATCTAGTCAAGGCTATGGTTTTTCCTGTGGTCATGTATGGATGTGAGAGTTGGACTGTGAAGAAAGCTGAGTGCCAAAGAATTGATGCTTTTTAACTGTGGTGTTGGAGAAGACTCTTGAGAGTCCCTTGGACTGCAAGGAGATCCATCCAGTCCATTCTGAAGGAGATCAACCCTGGGATTTCTTTGGAAGGAATGATGCTAAAGCTGAAGCTCCAGTACTTTGGCCACCTCATGCGAAGAATTGACTCATTGGAAAAGACTCTGATGCTGGGAGGGATTGGAGGCAGGAGGAGAAGGGGATGACAGAGGATGAGATGGCTGGATGGCATCACTGACTCAATGGATGTGAGTCTGAGTGAACTCTGGGAGATGGTGATGGACAGGGAGGCATGGTGTGGTGCGATTAATGGGGTCGCAGAGTCGGACACGACTGAGCGACTGAACTGAGCTGAACTGAACCACCTAGGGCCTTGAACCTCTTTGTTTCCAGCCATTGGAAAGGAAGGGGACCTGCTTCTACTATTCCAACCCAGAAAGGACACACCATAGTCTTGTTTGTGTTCTACTGGTAAGAAGTGGATAAGTGGCCACCCCAGGATGCAAGGGAGCTGGGAATTTAGTCCCATGAACCAGTTTATATTATGGACAGGGTGCATGGATTTTTGGTGGACTCATATCTATTGATAACAAAGTTTATTTGTGCAGCAAATATTTATTGAAAACCTAACAAATACCAAGCACTGAGCTAGGTGCTGGAGATAAAGAAGTGACAAAATAAATAAGCAAACCAATCAAAAGCTCAAAAGAGCAAGTCCAGTCCTTATTATCTTGAGTTTATAGTTTGGTGAATTTCAGGGAATTATCATGTGTTTTATTTTTCTGGAAAAAGTTAATAGGAATGAAAGTGTCTAATCAGAAAGAATGGGATATGGAATATATATGAAAATTATAAAATGGCAGATGAAGAGAAAATCATGCCAAGTGGGTCAGGGAAATCTCCCCAGATGAGATAAGATTTCACCTGAGTTCTTAAGAATGTTAAAAATGTGGGTAGAGTAGCAATTTCAAAAGAGATAAATGATCCAAGAAAGGGAGTGGTAGGAGTGACATGTCTTGCATATGCCTTGCTGGAGGTGGATAAAGGCATTTACCCGAATTCTCTGCTTTGCTAAGATGTCCACATACTGACCTTTACGCCCCAGTACAAGGTTCATTTAAGTTGCTTTCTAAGGAATTTCTGTTCAATTTGGCTGTTTTAATAGCTGCTGCTCTGTTTTACTGATGGTAATTGAATGCTTTAAAGTATAGAATTGCATACCCCATGGTGGCAAAGTTTTTCATAAATTGAATAAGTAGTCCTATTTCCTTGTGGGTGTTTCCTAAATATTAATAGCATTTTTTTCTGAACAAATGAAGCTAGCAAGAAGAAGGTTACTTTCTTTCCTTTTACAGAGCAGTTTGAAGAGAGATGCTGATTACAAATTAAACCATTGACTGTTTAAATCTGGTGATTTATTAGTATGGTTGATTTCATATGTCATTTGTTGTTTAGATGTAGTGAGGGAAACAAATCTCTGATAGGTACTTCAAAGAAGATTTAAGACAGAAAATTAGGTGCTTATAAAATTATTCAAATGGTGGTAGCAGCAGCAGTCTGGGGGTCCATCACAGTAGCTGTGATCTGGAAGTCAGGAAACTGCTGCCCCCATGACATAGCAGGTGACAAAAAGTGATCCCTAGAGTTAAGACAGTACCTGCAGCCTCTGAAGAATTCTTCCACCTTTATTTGCCTTCTGAATCTTGCAGCAGTTTACCTTGCTCCTAGAGTCTATATTTCATCCACATTCTTAGATCTAAGGGAGTATCTAAGAAATGTAGATTTTAGCCTACTTGTGATTTAGAGTGAATGTAAAAGAGGTAACATTACTAAGCACCAATTGACAACACTTAATCTAATTATCACACTTATTCTTCTGGTTCCCTCACTTTTGTTTCCTTTTATGGCGGCTAAACAGAAAATTTTATACAGAAAAATCATAGAAAAAGAGATACTGAAAGCATTATTATTATTCTTAATTTTAAATATGAGAATTCATATTCCTATCTGATTGCTTTCTTATAAAAGCCGGTATTAAAAGTAACAACAATCCTTAATTTTTCATGGGGATATTACGTAGTATCAGATATTCTGCTTCCTGGACCCACTGGTCTTCTCACACATTGCCTTGGCTGTGCTCCTCAGACAACTTTGTTGCATTTTCTCCAAATAATTTTAAGTCAGCAATTGATGAGATACAGATATTGTACTGAAGATGTAGTTGTAAGATGGGGAAGAGGATTCATATTACATTCTATTTAATAAAACTGCTTGTTAAATCACCGTGTCTTCCCACCTAAGTTCCTCTTCCCAGCCTGCTTTCTCCTTCTCTGGGAAGCTAAGAATCCTCTGTGTTGTGTCAAGAAATGTAGCCAACACCTTCTACTTACCTGTCTACTACTCAGCAAAACAAAACCTGGACAGTTAGCAGAACTGTCACTATCATTGTTCCACATGGCCTTTTGCCAGGAAAGTGGGAAAATCACAGAGGTTCCTTTTTACCTTACAGCCTAAGTGGCTTTTCAAAGTCCTTGTCCAACAAAATAGTACATTCTTATAGCAAAATTCTGTCTTAGAAAAATGCCTTCTCTTTTTCTTGTTGTAGTTATTATAAAACTTTTTAGCTCTAGAACAGGGGGTCTGATAGCCAACATTTTAGAGAAATGATCAAGAGCTGTAATTAATAGTATATTAAAAATAATAATTTTATGACACAAATCTTTTTAAAGTTTAATTAAACAAGACACTATAAAACTAATTAAAATGTCATTTAACTTAGATACTGCGATATATTTATATTTAAAAATTTCAGGTTTGAAGCCCTTTTATGTCTCTCATTTAATTTGAACACTGCAATAATATTATAAATACAAAAGTATTATTATTATTTTTTATTGAGAGATGTACAACATGATTCCATATTTGTATGTATTGCAATATGATTACCCTGAGAAGTTAAAGATGTTTTTTCCTGTGGTGAGAACTTGTAAGATTTACTCTTTTTGCAACTTTCAAATATACAGTATAGTAATATTAACTATAGTTGCTATGCGACACAGGTCTTATTTCTTACCAGAATTCTGTGCTTTGGAATAGTGAGTTCTGAGGCTATAAAAATTGTGGTCAACTTATTTCCTTTGTTCACTATGGGGTATTATGAGGCACATTGCATCTATATATTTCTTCTTTATATATCGTATCTGATAGTCCCATCCCCATCCAGTTCCATAAAAATTGTGATAATAAAAATACCCAACTTTGACTGCCTACTTTGTGCTTTTGCTTTATAGACACTGTTGGAATCCTCAAAACATTACAAGCTCATAATACATGACATGTATGTATGTGTGGAGGATTATTCAACTTGCCTAAGAATAGAATTTGTAAATGCTGAAAATACCATTCAAACCGAGTTTTTGTTCTTTATTCTCTATCTTATTTCCTGTATCCTGTAAAGCAGAATCCAGCTCACAGTGATTCAATTCAATTTAACAAATAATTACTGGATATTAATAACATCTATCTCTTTTCAAAATGAAAATGAAATTTGTTAAATTGTAAAGAATTTCAAGATAGCTACTGTAGTCAGTTGCTCAGTTGTGTCTGACTCTCTGCGGCCCGTGGACTGTAGCCTGCAAGTCTCTCCTGTCCATGGAATTAATACTGATGTGGGTTGCCATTTCCTCCTCCAGGGGATCTTTCTGACCCAGGGTTCAAACTGGCATCTCTTGTGTCTGCTGCATAGGCAGCTGGGTTCTTTACCACTAGCGCCACCTGGAAAGCCCCTAGATAGCTACAGCAGAGCATTAAACTGAACACAGGGTCCTCCTAAACCACAGGGCACAGCTTAGGTGCCCAAGCTGGTCCTGGGTATTGGCTTATGTGACCACCAGCATACCAGGCTCTGTAGATACAAATATGAGTAAGATACCATCTTCCTGTTTGGGGAGTTTTCAGTTGCTGGGGGCTTGGGGGGTGTTTCTTTCTCGGAATTACCTATCAAGTCTGCATTATATTCTCTTGACTGTTCTTGCGGGTGGCAAATCTTTTCTTTCTGAGGGGTAAGATTTCCTGAAGTAGCCAAACTCACACGGCTATGAGTTTTGCCCACAATTTTGAGAGAACAGCCTTGATAGTTAGTAATGGCAACTTTTGGTTCCAAACAAAATGTGACTCTAAGGAAGGAAGCTTGATTTTCTTGTGAGACCCTTGATCTAAGACTGGGCATAAGTCCAATAAAAAATACTCTGCAAATACTGGCTTTGAGAGCCAGAGTGCCTTCTCAGAATAGGCAGACTGTATTGAAAGTAGTACTGGTTTGATTTCTGCTAATTAGCAACACAAGCTAAAAATATTATCAGTTTCAGTACCTTAAAGTCACACTTTATATGCTTGGAAGACTATTTCCCTGGTATTTTTCTTAAAAAAAAATTTCCCCCTTGTCTGTATGAGTTGTGATATACCAGGCTTTGCTAGAAGGAGACTAGTTCAGGGATGAAGATGAATGCATAGATCTTGTGAAATGATAAAATGATAGACTAGGATAGCATCCTGTGAAGTCATTGGACTTTGGAGACTGTCTCTAACAAGGTTGGGGATCAAATGCAACGTATTTGGTAACGTGCCTTGCAAAGGGGAACACTAGATAAATATAAGAAATGGTGTAGCTTCTTCTCATTTTACAAAGAACAAAAGCACTTCTCTCCCAGCCTGATCATCTGTCTTCTGACTTTACTTCTTAAGGTTAAGTTTTTGTGGGCTTGGTCCTGCTGGACCACTGCTGGGTCGCTTAGTTATAACCCAGGTCCTATCTTCTCACCACTCCAGGAGAGGAGCCGAGCCCTTTATTTTCTGGGTGACAAATGGGACCTGCCTAATCCCTTGGCTTCCCCACTTTCTTCCTCTGAGTTAGAGACTGGCTGACTTACATTATAGATTGGGTCAGCTATGAACAAAGAGTGTGCTGGGAAAATGAAATGAAGAATGGACTCAGTTATTCTAAGGTTTATTTTCCCAACCAGGCAAGGGAGAACAGTTTCTCTAAATAGGTGGGACCATCATCAGAAGCTTGGGTAGCTGTCAATTTTAGTCATCTGGTGATGCAGGGTCTGTCTTTATACATTTAGACCCTGAGTCTCAGGACAGCCAGGGAATCCCAAAATAATCAATGTCATTCCAGTTATGAGGTTTTCTCCTCTCTCTCGATCTCTTTCACTCTTTATACAAATACTTTGGTTGAAACAGGTTGTGAATCAAAAGACTGAGACCATCCCTCTGTTTACTTTGTGGATGTGTGTAGATGTGTGTATGGCTCTGATGTTCATAGTCTGGAATAATGTGCAATTGCTCAATTAATTAGAAGAAAGAAAAATGCCACCCTCATGTCTTTTTTATTTTTATTTTTGGCATCAATTTTACTTTGATTTGTTATTGTTAAGGTATCAGGAATTCCTGAGGTAAAATGCAGTTTCATCTAATTCAACCATTAACAATTTGAGAATTTTTATTATATTTTTAAACTAAAAACTGGTCTGCAATAAGTCTTGCCATCAGTTTACAAGCTTCTTCTAAAACAATCTCATATTTGTAAAATTATTCTTCTATAGCTTCAATCAGTGCTTTAGACACTTTTTTCCTTTAAAATCATTTAGTTCAGTATCTTTGGTTTTCAAATTTTTTATCTTTGTCATGAAAGATTCAAATAACACCAACTTGGAAATCTTGGCTTTGAGGATTTGATTTTTAATAGAAAACAACTGGCTGAATAATCTCCTCTTTTTTCTAAGATAAACTGATTTCTTAGGCAACTTTGAGAGTTTCATTTCTCTTTGATTTCCCTTACCAGTTTCAATCTTATCTCTGGATAATCAAATCCCCATAAATGTAAAAGCCTTCTTTTTTGAAGTTGCTGCCATTGAAACCTGAGCTGCTTCCTCAGCCCCTGCTAAAGTCCCATTAAAATGTATCTTTTCTTTCTTTCTCTCAATGTGTTTTGACCCAATACATTGTATAATATCTAGGGATATGATGGTTGTGTATATTTAACTTGCACTTTTTGAGAGACTGAATTAACAACCTCACTGATAAGAATTTCATATCAATCAACCAATCAATCAAATATTTACTTAGCTGTTGGTAAGACTGGGTGCTAAGTCACACATTAGAAATCATGAGGCATGGTCCTTAGCTGCTTTTGAGAAAAGTTTGCATTCTCGTGCATACACTGCTTTCAAATTGCAGTGTTGGAGAAGACTCATGAAAGTCGCTTGGACTGCAAGGAGATCAATTCAGTCAACCCTAAAGGAAATCAACCTTGAATATTCATTGGATGGACTGATGCTAAAGCTGAAAGTTCAATATTTTGGCCACCTGATGTGTAGAGCTGACTCACTGGAAAAGACCCTGATGCTGGGAAAGATTGAGGGCAGGAGGAGAAGGGGGCGACAGAAGATGAGATGATTGGATGGCATCACTGACTCAATGGACATGAGTTTGAGCAAACTCAGGGAGATAGTGAAGGACAGAGAAGCCTGGTGTGCTGCAGTGCATGGGGTTGCAAAGAGTCAGACACAACTTAGTGACTGAACAACTTGTGCACCGCTAGAGGCTTGAATTACGTCCCCAGAGCTCCAGGGGGAAGAGCCTGTTGGTGTCTTTGTATCACTCTGCTTTGCTTCTGCTGTAGCATCTTCATCCAGTGAGACATTTGTGGTTGTTAGTTCCTCTGTCTATACTGTCACCTTCCCTTTATCTTCGGATGTTCAGCATCTAGCACAGTGAAGGGCACCTTCAGTACTTCTGTCAGGATGATTGATGGAGGTAATGCATGTCTAAATGTTCTGTAAGTTCTGTTTCTACCCAGTTCTGAGCCTGTACTCACTGTGTAGAGTCCTGTTAAAATGTAGTCCAGCATCATCCGTGGCAGAGATTAAATTCGTAATTTTCTCTCTCTCTCTCTCTTTTTTTTTAAGACAGAGGTGGCAGAGATTTTCCTGGGCTGTGTTTAGGTAAAATTATCCTATGACACTACAGAAGGCAATGGCACCCCACTCCAGTATTCTTGCCAGGAAAATCCCATGGGCAGAGGAGCCTGGTGGGCTGCAGTCCATGGGGTCGCTAAGAGTCGGACACGACTGAGCGACTTCACTTTCATTTTTCACTTTCATGCATTGGAGAAGGAAATGGCAACACACTCCAGTGTTCTTGCCTGGAGAATCCCAGGGACGGGGGAGCCTGGTGGGCTGCCGTCTATGGGGTCGCACAGATTTGGACACGACTGAAGTGACTTAGCAGCAGCAGCATTCTATGACACCCCTCCTTGCCTCCTTTCCATCCCAAGGTACATAAACCTATGTTTGATACTTTTTTTTCCTTTGGAGAAATTAAATTTTACTATTCATAAAAGAGGATGGCCTACACTATTTTGGATTTCAGGGACCAAGGGAATAGCATTTAGATACTGAGAAGTATACCCAAGGGGATGGTGATTCTTTACCATAGCTGATTTCTGAAGCCACCTGGTTTCTAAGCCTGGTTTGCAGCCCAGGGTGATGACAAGGGACCGTACTGTAGTAACAGTATCACAGCAGTGCCCGGGCTTCAGGTGAAGTGGGGCCTCTGTCTCACAGTGTTCTGGGGGAATAAATGGCTCCCCTGGCTTGTGCTTTAAGCCTCAGGAATGTCTATGGTTTGAAGAAGATGCCTACTATCTCTGGCCACTTCTTCCGTGTCTGAAGTTTGGTGCAGACATCTGTACATTTCCCCAGTTACTAAGCTGTGGTAAAAGCTGCTTTATCAATGGCCTCTTCATTTACCTGAAGGTACTTCTCACCAATTTCATGTTCTATATATAACTTTGGGTCTGGGGTTTATATTTCTTATTCTGTGGGTGAAGAACAATGGTGAGTTTTGAGCTAAAGAGATTAGGTAAATGGAAAAGCCAAAGTGATTGTTGCTCAGTTGTATCTAACTCTTTGCTACCCCGTGGACTGTAACCCTCCAGGCTCCTTTGTCCATTGAATTCTCCAGGCAAGAATCTTGGAGTGGGTTGCCAAATTCCAATTAAAATGTGATCACTCTAGGACTTCCCTGGTGGTCCAGTGTTTGAGAATCTGCCTTCCAATCCAGGGGACACAGGTTCAATCTCTGGTTAGGGAACTGAGATCCCACATGCCTCAGGGAAACTAAGCCCTCAAGCCACAACTACTGAGCCCATCGCCACAACTAGAGAGAAACCCCTGTGCTAAAGCTAGAGAAGCCTGCAAGCCGCAATGACGATCCTGTGTGCCACAACTAAGACCTGACACAGCCAAATAAACATTTTAAAAAGTGTGAGCACCTCACTTCAATAGGATTAAAAGACTTTTTTTTTCCTACAGGGGAATAAACATATTTATGAACACAGAAATGGCACCAGCCTTCATATTCTTCTAACAAAGTGGCTTTTGCCATTAGTATCCATTCTGAAAATGTCTGCTGCCCTGCAATTACTCTCCAACATCTCAGTATTTTCTTCATTTCTTATTCTTCTTATGGTCACATCTACTCATAAGAGAAGTAGTGAAGTTTGTTTCTGTCTATTGGTTGTTAAAACTTTAAACTGAGGAATCTTTTCTAGGAGTGCCTGTACTTTAACAAGCACAGACCTGTAAACCAAAAAATTAGAGCTCCACACACAAATTTTAAGTGTTGGCCAGTGAAGCCTAAGATATTTTGGAATCATTAGACATTTTTGGTTCTCTTGAAATATCCTGAAATGTGAATCATCACTCCATCAGAATGATTTGGATTATTGGTGATCAGTGATACTGTTTAAAGCTTTCTTTGATGTCAAAATGAATTTTATAGGGGTTGATGTTAAATATCCTCCATGATATCAACCTTCATAGTAAAGAATGTCTTGAAATGGATCTTTTGGGAAATGGCAGTCCTAAATCTGTAATCTTTGTCATGTGCCCAGTGGCTGGAACTGAAGTCTGGAGAGGTCCCCAACACTGCAACCTGATGTTTATGTTTGAATCCAACTTGGCTTCATAAAGTTCATGTTGGTTATAGGAAGGGAGTACTGGGAGGCCCTCCTTCTGGCTGCTATTTGGATCTCATAGGATAGAGACATTAAAATGGCATGAAGGAAGGCAGGATGGAGTAGGAGGAGAAACCCTTAGCTCAATGCTTTAATCAACCCCACGCTGTCCGCTGGACCCACCATCAAAGTCTGTTCCTTGTCACCTTGTGGGATGTCTCTAGGAGGTGCCAACTGTACCTGTTGAACCTACTCACTTTATTTGTCTTTGTTTATAGACTCTGCTGGAGATTGGGTTCATCCTAGTTGGACCAGAAGTTTCCAAGTGGTCCTTGATGCATGGAAACTACAATTCCCCACAGCACACCAGCCCAAGTGCCTGGGCCCTTAGCTTGGAGAGAAACTGGGAGCACTGCTTACCCAAATGAAGAAGTCAGATCCAAGGCAGGAAACTGTAAGGTAATTGTATTACTTTTCTATTGCTGGGTAACATACCAGTTTAGCAGCTTAAATCTATACAACTTTATCACCTCGCTTTCCGTGTGTCAGGAGTTAAGAGTATGGTTTAGCTGGGTTCTCTTTTCAGGGTGTCTCCAGACTTAAAGTGTCGGTTGGAGCTGCAATCTCATTTAGGCTCAGGATATACTTTCAAGGTCACTAGTTGTTAGCAGAATCAAAGAATCAAGTCTGTTTTCTCCTTTAAGGTCAGTGGGCAAATCTCTTTGACTTCAAAGAGGGGCCCAGTCTCTCTTCTAAAGAGTTCATAATAGGGTTATGCCCACCCAGGATAATCTCCCCACTTAAGTTGATTAACTAAAAAAAAAAAAAAAAAAAAAAACAAAGCCTAATTATATCTGAAAAATTCCTTTGCCTTGTAATATAGCAATCCCAGGAGGGATTCCATCATACCACATATCCTGCCCATACTCAAAGGCAGGGCCTTATGCAGGGCTCATATGCCAGGAAATTGTGGCTCTTAGGGACCATCTGAACATTCTACTTATCAAAATGATGACAAGAGTGTGACCCCAGGAGTCAGACAGTCCTGGGTTCAACTTCTGTCCTTGGTCTTTCCTGTCTGTTAAGTAATACTGGTTTTCTGATACCTGACCATCAAATGAAGATAGTCATATTACGGTGCAATCTTGTAGAGGTTTGAGGCAGTTTGTGTAATCACCCAGCACAGGGAGTCCCCCCTCAGCAAGGATATTACGATAAGAAGGAGAGATACTGCTCTTGGTCAGAGAGAAGGGGGAGTAGATAAGCAGTGATGCTGATATGTTACAAGCTTAATTGTTATGGAAAAGTTTTTGAAGGCCTTTGGAATATTGAACTACATCTGCAAATCCACATAAAGAGTGGGAATTTTCCAAGAAATAACTGGGCAGTTTCATATTTATGTTTTCAATTTGTTCAGCCTAAACCACAAAATTCAAACAAAGAAGATGTGAAAGTCTGGCCCAGACATTGCAAACTTGCAGCATCTGATGAAAAGAATAGATAGAAGGAAAATGTTTTTCCTATTTTTGTAATAGTGCTAAATTTTTCTATTTATGAAAGTGATATATGCAAATTATATAATTTGGGAATTATGTATAAATACAAAAAAGATAACCAATATAGGAATTAATTTGTTTCCTTCCAGTCTTTTCTTCTTGCAAAGTTTATATTATTAGTATCTTTCTATGCGTACAGTTGGGCTTCCCTGTGGCTCAGTGATAAAGAATCTGCCTGCCAACGCAGAAGACATAAGAGACATGGGTTTGATCCCTGGGTTGAGAAGATCCCTTGGAGAAGGAAATGGCAACTCACTCTAGTATTCTTGCCTGGAGAATCCGATGGACAGGGAAGCCTGGAAGACTACAGTCCATAGGGTTGCAAAGAGCTGGACACAACTTAGTCACTAAATAATAACATGTGTACAATTACACATCCTTGTTATTTATCTTAGCATTAGATCATAAGCAGGTTTCTTTTTTTGACAACTGTTAAATGAAAACCATCATTTAAAATGGCTATACCATTTAGGGGTTGCAGTTTTGCATTCGTTTATGTGGCTATTTGATTAATGTCTCTCTTTGCCAACTGGGATATAAATTCCATAGGAATATGAACCAAGTCTCTTGTGCATCACTGTTGTATCCCTAGTACCTAATGATACCTGGCACATGGCAGATAAACAATAAGTATTTGTTGAAAGGCTGAAAGAATGAATAAGTGACTATATCTTGTGAATGTGCTATAATTTGCTTGCACTCTATTGTTGTTAAACACTTTTTTCATTGTTATAAATGAAGTTGCAGTGAGTATTGCACATAAAGCATTTCCCATGAATAAAATGGTTCCCCAAATGCAATGTATGTAATACTAGTACCCACCCATGGATACTATATCATTCCTGTAAAGTGTCAAAAAATAGACAACATCTATAATATTCTTGATGAGAGAATCTGGTCTCATTATACTCTCTAGGTTTTGCTGGTTATAACATAGAACATACTGGCTACTGAGTAATAATTGTATCTTTAGGTAAGACCCAAAGTGGGGATTTGGCAAAGGTGCTCTTTGTTTCCCTGGTGATGCCCAAGAGCTTGGGTGGCATCTGGGTATAGTAAGAGATGTACTTACAGTAGACAGAATTCTAAAAATAGATCCCAAGATTCTATGATTAATCTACAGGACCTATGTATATAATGAGCTATTACTACCATAATTATGTTGTGTTATATGGCATGGTTGACTTTAAGATAGATAGATTAAAAGAAAAAGCTAGGGAATGAGATGCCCATAAAGGCTTTGAAAAACTCCTGCATGTTTCTTGGAATTTAGAAAGTCATACACATGTGTAGGGCTATATGCATGCTCAGGGCTGTGTGAGTGCTGAGAAAGACCTGAAATAAATGTCCTAAGCTCTCACCTCTGGCTCACCTTGAAGTTCTATATAAATCTGAAGTAAAGACTAAGGTAAATTTGTCAGCTGGCTGGCTGATTGTTAAGATGTGCCCTAATATGCACACCAAGATTCTAAACAAAGACTGAGACACCTACTGGTTTCAAGAGTTTAAAGAAATTTCTGTTTAGTAATTAGCAACTACTAAGCTAACTGAGCAGACATTTCATTTACCAAATAAAACAGAGAATACAGATTTTATAAAAATAGTTCAGAAAAGTCACTAAACAAACAACAATCAGCAATAATAACAAACTCTGGGAAGGAGGGAGAATATAATTTTCAGAGTTTCCACATATGTCCCATTTTCAACAAATTTATGAGACATGGAAAGAAACAAGAATGGATAGCCCAAACAGAGAAAATAAGCACGTGATAGAAACGGTCCCTGAGGAAGCCCAGATGGTGGACTAAGTAGATAAAGATTTTAAATCAACTATTTAAAATAACTTAAGAATATCATGTTTATGGAATCAAAGAAAATATGAAAGCAGTGTTTCACCAAATAGAGACTACCAATAAATATATAAAAGTTATTTTAAAAGAACCAAATAGAAACTGTGGAGCAAAAAAATACAGCAAGTGAAATTAAAAAAAGCTTACTAGAAGGGCTCAAAAGCAGGTTTGATAAGGTGGAATAAAGAGTCATTGAACTTAAAGACAAGTCACTTGAGGAACAGAAAGAAAAAGGAAAAAAAAATGAACAGAGCCTTAGAGACCTGTGGTGTATTCAAATGTATGAACACACACACAATGGGACTCCCAGGAGGGAACAGAGCAACAGGAGTAGAAAGAATACATGAAGAAATAATGGCTGAAATATCCCAAATTTGTTAAAATAAAAACAAAAACATTTACCCACACATCTAAGAAGCTCAGTGAGCTCCAAGTAGGACAACCTCAAAGAGAGTAACACCTAGACAAAACATAATCAAACTGTTGAAATGCAAAGACAGAGAGAGTCTTGAAAGCAGAAATAGAGAAGTAACTCACCACTTGCAAGATTAACCTGATTTCTCATCAGAAACCATGGACAGCAGAGGCAGTGGGGTGATGTATTCCATGTGTTCAGAGTATAAGAATGTCAATCAATAAATCCATTGAATCTGTCCTTCAAAAATAAAGGAGAAATTAAATCATTGTGACATAAATTTGAGAGAATGTTGTATACAAAAATTAACTTGAAAATGGATCAAAGACCTAAATATAACAGCTAAAATATAAAACAGAAGAAAACACAGGTCTAAAACTTCATGACCTTGTCTTAGGCAATGGTTTCTTAGCAATGCCACCTAAAGTTCAAGGAACCAAAGAAAAACAGATCAATGAATAGCATCAAGAAAATAGAAAGATATCCCCCAGAATGAAAGAAAATATTTGCATTAACACACATACAATGGATAATATACTCTTTTTGATATATGATGTAATAAAATATTTATATAGAAAAAAAAGATAAATTACCTAGATGGGCTTTATTTAATCACATGAACCCCTTTAAAAGCAAATGTTTTTTTCGGGTTGGTGGCAGAAGGAAATGAGAGTAATGCTATCCTTATCTTCCCTGATATGCAGAATCTTGTGTAAAGATTCAGCTGTGAGGCTGAGTCTAGAATTATCTCACAATTGTCTTCTTCTGTTCCTTTGTTTTCTTTTTTAAATTAATTTTTATTGGAGTTTAGTTGATTTATGATGTGTTCATTTCTACTGCACAGGAAAATGGATCAGGCATACATGTACGTATATCCCCTCCCTTTTGGACTTCCTTTCCATTCAGTTTCCCCACAGTGCATTGAGTAGAGTTCCCAGTGTTATACAGCATGTTCTCATTAGTTATCTATTCTATGTGCAGGTGTGTTAAGTTGCTTCAGTCATGTCTCACTCTTTGTGACCCCATGGACTGTAGCCTACCAGGCTCCTCTGTCCATGGGATTCTCCAGGCAAGAATACTGGAGTGGGTTGCCATGCCCTCCTCCAGGGGATCTTCCCAACCAAGGGATGGAACCCACGTCTCCTGCATTTGCAGGTGGGTTCTTTACTGCTAGTGCCACCTGAGAAGCCCTTATTTTGTACATAGTGTCAATATTGTGTATGTGTCAGTCCTAATTCTTCTTGTTCCTTTCTTATTTTAGAAGACTGATGGGTGGATCTAATTAACTGTAATAATTTTAGAATATATATATATCCTCAAAATGTGATTCTGACTGACTGGCTGACAATCTGGAGTCTCCACAGAAGGCCACTTACCAGAGGACTTCACCATTGCTCAAAATCTAACTTTCAGCACCCAACAGACTTGGGAAGCAGCCTTTGTCTCCACACTGGGAGTGGGCGGGAAGAGCAATAACCAGCCTGGTGGAAAATGATGGATGAACTGTTTATGCAAAGTGTTCATGGGTATAAGGGAAACTTAATTAAAAATGAGAGTTTTGAATTTCAGATGAAGAAAACATTCTAAACACATCATAGCATTAAAACAATAATAGCAACTGACTAACCAACAACTTAAACAGGTATTTACTTAAAAAGGGAGAGAGAAAAGCGAGCAGCCCTTAGACTTTTTTTGTAATGTAAAATGCCAGAGGAAAATAAAGCGATGATTACTGAAGTTCAGTGAAGCAGGCTATGCCCCCAAATTCTCTCCTTAGCCAGTTATCATTCATTTGAAAGCTACAAAAAAGAATACACAAGCATGCAAGAGTTTAGTACTATAGTACTTTTCACATTTTTAAAAAAGTGAAATTTCTTAACTATAAGGGAAATAAATGAACTAATCAAAATAAATGGAATAGAACAGGAAAAAAAGAAGAAGAAAGATTAAAGACAATTTTATAAGTTAGAAAGCAGAATACAGTTTATATTAAGTTCTAAAAACTTAATTTTGTAAAAAAGCAATAATATAGACAAAAGATTATGTAATCCAAGTAGATTAAAAATACACTAGATTTAGCAATGACTATATAAGCAAATTAAATCAATTGTACAAAAATAATTTTTAAAATACTAGCCTATTAATTTTCAGTTTCATTGAAATATATAATTTTTGACAAATTTCCAAAAATTGGTACATAGAAGTTATCACTATATCAATAACTCTAAAATAAATCTAAAGATTGAAAAAAATAACCCCAGGAAATGGGTCAGGCCTGGGTGGTTTCACTAGTGTTTTATGGTCTTTCAAGAGATACACGATGCTGATATTGTTTAAACTTTGTAGAGCACTGGGGAAAAAAGGACCCTTGCAATAACTTTATTTTTGTATGGATAGTGTAAGCCTTGTGGCCAAAACTTGAAAGAGGTAGCATAGGATAAAAATAAATGAAAAACTGTGAGTAATTTCTCATTTATCCATGAAGCAAACATGTTGAATAATATATTAGAAATACAAATCCAGCAGTATAGTCAATGAATAATTCACCATGACTAAGTAGAATTTATTTTAGGAAAATGAGTATGACACAATATTTGAAAATCTGTTAATATAATTCATAATATTAGTAGGTTAAAGGGGAAACACTATTATCATAATTTCAAAATATGAATTTTATAATATTTAATATTATGATTAAAATAACAAAATCTCAGTCTTTAGGAATAGGTGTCTCCTTCTTACCATGTGGGGGCTGGAAGCTTGGTCTCAAGTGAACAACAGACACATCAAAGACACGGTGGGTTAGATGAGGTCAAATGAAATAAAACAACACTTCCTAATGTTATCCTTAGACTTCAGCACAGTTTTGGAAATGCTGCTTTGTGCAAAGAGAAGTGAAAATAACAGCAAATGAAAGAAGAATGAAAATTGTAAAGGATAAAGTTATAATTTATAGGAAATATAAAGACATGAATGGCTTCTGAAAAACCTAATATAATCAACTAAAACCAGTATTGGACATAATGAGAGTTCAAAAGATTTTAATTTGTGTTTTATTGCATAACAATTAACAACTAGAAAACAAATTAGAAAGCAATTCTGATTTATAGGCACACTGGAAAAAAAAAAAAAAAACTAACGGAACAGCAAATTGCCTGAGTCAAGACTTAATGTGTCCTAAAGGCAAAATGTTCAAGCTGATTTTAGAAAAGGCAGAGGAACAAGAGGTCAAATTGGCAACATCTGCTGGATCACTGAAAAAGCAAGAGAGTTCCAGAAAAACATCTATTTCTGCTTTATTGACTATGCCAAAGCCTTTGACTGTGTGGATCACAATAAACTGGAAAATTCTGAAAGAGATGGGAATACCAGACCACCTGACCTGCCTCTTGAGAAACCTCTATGCAGGTCAGGAAGCAACAGTTAGAACTGGACATGGAACAACAGACTGGTGCAAATAGGAAAAGGAGTACGTCAAGGCTGTATATTGTCACCCTGTTTATTTAACTTATATACAGAGTACATCATGAGAAACGCTGGGCTGGAAGAAGCACAAGCTGGAATCACGATTGCTGGGAGAAATATCAGTAACCTCAGATATGTGGATGACACCACCCTTATGGCAGAAAGTGAAGAGGAACTAAAAAGCCTCTTGATGAAGGTGAAAGAGGAGAGTGAAAAAGTTGGCTTAAAGTTCAACATTCAGAAAATGAAGATCATGGCATCTGGTCCCATCACTTCATGGGAAATAGATGGGGAAACAGTGGAAACAGTGTCAGACTTTATTTTTTTGGGCTGCAAAATCATTGCAGATGGTGACTGCAGGCATGAAATTAAAAGACGCTTACTCCTTGGAAGAAAAGTTATGACCAACCTAGACAGCATATTAAAAAGCAGAGACATTCCTTTGCTGACTAAGGTCTGTCTAGTCAAGGCTATGGTTTTTCCAGTGGTCATGTATGGATGTGAGAGTTGGACTGTGAAGAAAGCTGAGTGCTGAAGAATTGATGCTTTTGAACTGTGGTGTTGGAGAAGACTCTTGAGAGTCCCTTTGACTGCAAGGAGATCCAACCAGTCCATTCTGAAGGAGATCAGCCCTGGGATTTCTTTGGAGGGAATGATGCTGAAGCTCAAACTCCAGTACTTTGGCCACCTCATGTGCAGAGTTGACTCATTGGAAAAGACTCTGATGCTGGGAGGGATTGGGGGCAGGAGAAGGGGACCACCGAGGATGAGATGGCTGGATGGCATCACTGACTCGATGGACGTGAGTCTGAGTGAACTCCGGGAGTTGGTGATGGACAGGGAGGCCTGGCGTGCTGCGATTCATAGGGTCACAAAAAGTTGGACACGACTGAGCGACTGAACTGAACTGATGCAGATGACAGCACCCTTATGGCAGAAAGTGAAGAGGAACTAAAGAGCTTCTTGATGAAAGAGAAAGAGGAGAGTGAAAAAGTTGGCTTAAAGCTCAACATTCAGAAAATGAAGATCACGGCATCTGGTCCCATCACTTTATGGCAAATAGATGGGGAAACAGTGGTAACAGTGTCAGACTTTATTTTTCTAGGCTCCAAAATCACTACAGATGGTGACTGCAGGCATGAAATTAAAAGACGCTTACTCCTTGGAAAAAAAGTTATGACCAACCTAGATAGCATATTAAAAAGCAGAGACATTCCTTTGCCAACAAAGGTCCATCTAGTCAAGGCTATGGTTTATCCCGTGGTCATGTATGGATTTGAGAGTTGGACTGTGAAGAAAGCTGAGTGGCGAAGAATTGATGCTTTGAACTGTGGTGTTGGAGAAGATTCTTGAGAGTCCCTTGGACTGCAAGGAGATCCAACCAGTCCATTCTAAAGGAGATCAGCCCTGGGTGTTTTTGGAAGGACTGGTGCTAACAGAAACTCCAGTACTCTGGCCACCTCATGCATAGAGTTGACTCATTGGAGAAGACTCTGATGCTGAGAGGGATTGGGGGCATGAGGAAAAGGGGATGACAGAGGATGAGATGGCTGGAGGGCATAACCGAATCGATGGACGTGAGTTTGAGTGAACTCCGGGAGATGGTGATGGACAGGGAGGCCTGGCATGCTGTGATTCATGGGGTCGCAAAGAGTCGGACACGACTGAGCGACTGAACTGAACTGAACTGAACTGAAAAGCAAAATATAATTCCAAAACATGGGTGCATCCGGGCTTGGGAAAAGAAAGGTCAGTTTCAACTGCAGTTCCTCCCCTTACTAGTGATGTGACCAGTTGCTGCTGCTGCTGCTGCGTCACTTCAGTCGTATCCAACTCTGTGTGACCCTACAGATGGCAGCCCACCAGGCTACCCTGTCCCTGGGATTCTCCAGGCAAGAACACTGGAGTGGGTTGCCATTTCCTTCTCCAATTCACGGAAGTGAAAAGTGAAAGTAAAGTCGCTCAGTCATGTCTGACTCTTAGCGACCCCATGGACTGCAGCCTACCAGGCTCCTCAGTCCATGCGATTTTCCAGGAAAGAGTACTGGAGTGGGGTGCCATTGCCTTCTTCGGATGTGACCAGTTAACTAAGCTTAATTTTATCCTCTTTAACGCTAAGAGAAAAATATCTCATGGGGTTTTTATGAGGGTCGAATGAGACAATGAATCTGAAAACATTGAGAAAATTTCAAAACTATTGGCAGATGATAATAATCCATCCTGGAAAAAAGTTAATCATCTGGAGAAATTTGTATGCAAAATAAGTATATATAAGTATGTTCTATGTAGTTTTGTTTTAGTAGAGAAAATTTAGAAATTACATAATGTCACAAATAGAGTACTGATTAAATATGCTATTATATAGCTAAGTTATTTAATGTTATATTCATTTTAAAATGTGACATGGTAATACATTCACTGGTAATATGAAGATTTTCATAATATGTCTGGTGAAAGGATGAGCAAATGTAGAATTTATGATCCTATTTTGGTGAAAATTCCATATATGATCATATGTATTTAATAGTAAAATGAAAACAAGGATATACACTAAAATAATAGTAATGCTTCTCTATGGATTTTCAGATTTCAGGCCATTGCTTTTTTTTCTTTGTATTATTTGGGTTTTTCAATAATTCTATAAAGAACATTAATTCCTTGTATTAGTAAAAATAGTAAGAAACTGATTGCTTGAGGGCTTCTCTTGCACACTGAAATTACTTGTCAAATCCTAGAAGCTGACTCTCTCTCCTGACAGTTTAAGTAAAAACTTACCTCTTAGTCTTTTTCCTGATCCACAGTCTTTGGAAAGTTAAAGCCCACCCTTATGTGATTGATGCACTTCTGTACATGTGTCAGTATCATCATTCAAGAATTGCTCTGACTTGGGAACCATTGTCCCTTTGATGTGATTTGTGCATTTCAGCTCTCATCATTCATTCAACAAATATTGACTGTGCATCCAGATATTCTGCCAGATGCTTGGTATGAGCTGTTGGTCTGGGGTCCTAGAGAGATCTGAGAAATAACCCTGTTCTTTCTTGGCTAGGTTTCTGAACCAACTGAGAAATAATACAAAAGAGAGAGCACATTGAGAAAAAAATGTTTGCTAAAATTGTTCAGGAGACAGCTCATCTGACAATAGTTGGAGTCTGAAGAGCAGATATGCTTTCCTAGGTCACTGCCTCTGTTTGGGTGCAGAGGGAAGGATAGAGTCCACATCTTACATAGGCAGCAGTGTGGATGGACTTATACCCCCCAGTTGAGCTCTGCAGATAAAAGACTCTCTTAGGTGACATTTTTGAATAAGGGTGAGGAAGGGAGTAGAGAGAAACCAGGTGTTTGCTGCTACTTTGATTTTTTCCTATGGAAGGAAAAGGCCAGGGATAGAGACACCTTCCCCAGAAAGGCAGTGGTTGTCTAAAAGAAAGTAAGCTTCTAGCTTCAAAGTCATTCCCCCTGTTCCTAACCACTGTTTTTTGGATATTTTCCTGGAATCCCTGGTGGGCAGTACAGATTTTTTTCCCCTGGAAGGCTGAGTAGAGGCAGAGAGTGCTATCAATTAAATGAACTCTGAGGCCACACTATGCTTAAGGCTAAGCATTGATTCCCAGGTCTATTTCTCTTTCCAAATTATGTCTAGCCATATTTTTCAATATAGCCCACCAGAGATACAATAAAATTAAATGACAACATTAAGATACTCCTAATAATAAAATGTCAAGAACATAGAAATGCCCCAAATTGAATATAAACACCCTCCCATTATCCAATTCCTGGGGAGAAATTAGTCCAAAAATTAAATTGCTTTGCAAGTTCAAGTGCAAAGAAATTAAAGGCAGAAATCAAATTTGTTTGCCCTTGTAAATGAAAAGTCTAATGAAAACAAAGTTCTTTCCTATTTTTTATTTTGTTCATTGTTAACCAAAGGTGGTCTTTTGGGTGGAATTGGGGAGCTTTTAGCAGCTTTCACTGGAATGATTATGATTGCTTCAGGAACTCTGAAGATGAGTTAGTCCAGTGCCAAATTTCTGACAAGCCTCACTTTTAAAAGACTCAGAATTGCTTCTGTGTGTGCTCAGTCACTAAGTTGTGTCCGACTGTTTGCAACCACATGAACTGCAGCCTGCCAGGCTCCTTTGTCCATGGGATTTTCCAGGCGAGAATACTGAGCAGGTTTCCACTGCATGCCCAAGGGGATCTTCCCAACCCAGAGAGTGAACCTGCATCTCTTGTGTCTCTTGCATTATAGATAGATTCTTTACCACTGTGTCACCTGGGAAGCCCAAATTGCTTCAGTTCAGTTCAGTCGCTCAGTCATGTCCGACTCTTTGCAACCCCATGAACTGCAGCACGCCAGGCCTCCCGGTCCGTCACCAACTCCCGGAGTTCACTCAAACTTATGTCCATCGAGTCAGTGATGCCATCCAACCATCTCATCCTCTGTCATCCCCTTCTCCTCCTGCCCTCAATCTTTCCCAGCATGAGGGTCTTTTCATTTTTTTTTTTTTTTTGACTTTAAATATTCATTTATTTTTTTTTTTAATTTTTTTTTTATTTTTTAAGTTTTTTATTTTTTTAATTTTAAAATCTTTAATTCTTACATGTGTTCCCAAACATGAACCCCCCTCCCACCTCCCTCCCCATAACATCTCTGTGGGTCATCCCCATGCACCAGCCCCAAGCATGCTGTATCCTGCGTCAGACAGACTAGCGATTCAATTCTTACATGATAGTATACATGATAGAATGCCATTCTCCCATATCATCCCACCCTCTCCCTCTCCCTCTGAGTCCAAAAGTCTGTTATACACAGCTGCGTCTTTTTTCCTGTCTTGCATACAGGGTCGTCATTGCCATCTTTCTAAATTCCATATATATGTGTTAGTATACTGTATTGGTGTTTTTCTTTCTGGCTTACTTCACTCTGTATAATCGGCTCCAGTTTCATCCATCTCATCAGAACTGAATCAAATGAATTCTTTTCTTTTCAAATGAGTCAGCTCTCTGTATGAGGTGGCCAAAGTACTGGAGTTTCAGCTGCAACATCAGTCCTTCCAATGAACACCCAGGACTGATCTCCTTTAGGATGGACTGGTAGGATCTCCTTGCAGTCCAAGGGACTCTCAAGAGTCTTCTCTAACAGCACAGTTTAAAAGCATCAATTCTTCGGCACTCAGCTTTCCTCACAGTCCAACTCTCACATCCATACGTGACCACTGGAAAAACCATAGCCTTGACTAGACGGACCTTTGTTGGTAAAGTAATGTCTCTGATTTTTAATATGCTGTCTAGGTTGGTCATAACTTTCCTTCCAAGGAGTAAGCGTCTTTTAATTTCATGGCTGCAATCACCATCTGCAGTAATTTTGGAGCCCCCCAAAATAAAGTCAGCCACTGTTTCCACTGTTCCCCCATCTATTTGCCATGAAGTGATGGGACCAGATGCCATGGTCTTAGTTTTTTGAGTTTTAAGCCAACTTTTTCACTCTCCTCTTTCACTTTCATCAAGAGGCTCGTTAGTTCCTTTTCACTCTCTGCCATAGGGTGGTGTCATCTGAATGTCTGAGGTTATTGATAATAGCTTGGACACTGATAAATACTAGTACTGTTGTCACCTATACCACATTTACAAAGCAAGCCAGTCCCCAGCTCTAATAGTAGTTTCCAGGCACAGCTTTGTGTATAGAACACAGTACTTAATGCTTCCCAAGTCCACAGCAGAAGCCCAGTGGTTATTGAGAAGATCAACTATAAGTCCTAATTTCCCTGGAACTGTCCCAGTATATGTCCTATCCCATAGTTAGGATCAAATAGCACGTTCATTCTCCAAATCATTTGGTTTAAAAAATAAATTATATGGACTTCCCTGGTGGTCCATTCGTTAAGAATCCACCTAAGATGACAAATATTTCTATATTTTCTCCTCTTTTTCTCTTCTTTTCTTTGTTGCTTTTGAATGTTCATTTATTCCAGAACCATTTAACTTACAGGTGATAGACTTAAGAAAAATGTTATAAATTGAGTAACTTCCCAATAAAACTAAAATCTAGATTACCTTCATCAATAGAATGGTCAGATAATTTATTTTTTAATATTTACTCATTTATTTGGCTGCATCAGATCTTAGTTGCAGCAAGTAAGATCTTTCATTGATCTATATGTCTAACCTTATGCCAACACCACATCCTTGTGACTACTGTCACTTTACAGTAAATACTAAAATCAAATAGTATGAGTTTTCTAAATGTGTTCATCTCTTTCAAAGTAGTTTCAACTCTTTCAGGTCCTTTGTTTTCCTATGTAATTTTAGAACCTCCTGTCTTTGCTCCTTTTTGTTAATTTTCTTGCTCCCTTTAGTGGACTCCCTGTTCAGTGTCACAGAAGCTGGAGTTTGAATTCATCTCCTCCAGCAATGCCAGACAAGGCCTGGTCTTGTGATTTATTGCCTGGAGGAGAGTAACTGTGAGCACATGCTCCCTATAGGTAGGCAGCCTCCCAAGAAAGAAAGAGTCAAATGGACACCTAAAATCAAGCCCCAGAATAAGGTGAATCAGGCATGCTTCCTGTTAACAACTGTTACAACCAGAGCAGAGAGGATTGAATCTTGTTCCAAAAAGAACAGAAGAGAAAAAGGGCCTCAACTATGCATGCTCTTTTACCATTTCTTCCCAAGTGAGTAATCAGTCACCCAAAGGAATGAGAAGGGATGAAGAGAAAATAGGAAAGTAACTGCCATCAATGGAAATGTATTGTCCCCATCAGTGTTGACTTAACCTGTCAACATTGAGTTGACAGTCTTAGTTTCCATTTCCATGTTATGAGGGAACCTACTTATTACCTTTATGTATCTCATGAAACAAAGACATGTGTGTGTGTGTGTGTGTGTGTGTGTGTGTGTGTGTGTAGTGAGGGGGTGGTGGGGAAGGAGTTTGTCCTTAAAAGAAAAATGAAGTTGGTCATGGTTTGTATACGACACCTGCAGAGAATTCAGCTGATATCTTCATAAGTCATTGCCATACAGAAGATTTTCATAATTTTTAAGGAGTTTTTTTTTTTTTTTTTCAATAAGGCTTAGGATAAAATACCGAGATTTATTTTTTTTGGGGGGAAAAAAAACTTCCTCTTACAAAAGTGATCATAGTAGATTCTTAATCATATCTCAAGTTAGTTTTATTTCTCAAAACATAGCTCTTCCACAAAAATGCCCTCCCTAGTTATTTTTGGTCTCTGCTTTGTTTCTCTTCCATCCCATTGATGCTTTACCATGGAGCCGCAGCTGAATTCCTCTGTGAAGATGCTGACACATGGGTCAAGGGTGTCATCTATGAGTGCCTGACAGCTGGTCCTCACGTTATTGGAATCTGCACAGGATAAAGCTGATGCTTGCCCTGGACTCTGTCTTCTTAGCCCCCAAAAAAGCCTTTCTCTTGTAGGTTTTCTGGAGCTTTTATGAAAGTGATTCTTTGAATTTCAGAAGTCACCTCTCTTTCATTAAACTATCCATAAACTCTCCCCTCTTCCTTAGAGGATAGTTTTCTTGTGCTGTTCTTAACTTCTCCTGTCCTCCCCTCAACAAAATCCCTATTGTGTATGTACTGTTCTTGTTCTGTAGACCCTGAAGAGCTGACAGGCCATGAGTTTCTAAAATAGACTTACTCTTCAGCTTGGATGAGATGCTTTGCTATAGCTAATTTCTCATCTCATCCTATTCTCAAAATAGGGAACAACCAATGAACTTTAAGTATGTTAATTTGTTTACAACTTACTCTTCTGGAGTAACTCACTCTCACTTAGAATGGGTCCTCAACAAGGCATTTTGCATTTTAAGCCTCATCATGAATTGAAATGAAAGACCATTTCTTCTTATATTTTTAAGTGGTCCATGGGTACAGCTGCCTGGCAAAAAGCCCTGAAAAAACTCGTTCTATTTTGATGTAGGTTTTGACTTCACCTTCTTCCTGAAACATGAGAGGTTTGGTAGAACTCATATAGGAAAGGAAAAAGATGACAGCATTTTGGGAGGTGTTTATTATAGACTGAGAAATGATAACCACATTTGATGCTTATTAGGTGCTAGGCACTCATCTAAAATTTATGCATTTATTTTGTTTTCTGTCAGTCCTCCCTGGCTAGAGTGTAAGCTCCATGAGGGCAGAGATTGATGTCTTTTAAATTTCTTGGTCTATCCCTAGTTTCTAGATTCTGGAGTCACTGAAAAGATAGTTACTGCTTTAGTAAGTCTCTTGTCCCATGCAGTGAGTACTTTGATGATTTGGATGTTACACATGAGTAAACAGGGACTTAATTGGTCATGTAATTTGTCCAAGGCCATGAACTTAATGAGTAATACAGCCAAGAATCTAAGGTCTGACTGCTGAGTCTGTGGTTGAAGCAATTGTCTATACTATATCTTATCTCTCTCAATCCTGTCAATAACAACTCTGTGAGATATATACTACCCTTACTTTATGGATGAGGAAATTGAAGCCCAGAGAGCTCAAATAATCTGTCTCAGGTCACACAGCCAGTACCTTGGGAAGGTACATCTTGAACTCACATAATTTTGACCCTAAAGGCCATGCTTTAGAAGTCCAAGACTTGTCCTTGTACTGTGGTGTATTGGTGAGAGGCTTTAAAAATTAGTGTAATTATACATTTCAGGCTCAAGTCATGATGATATTGAGAATAATGAAAACTCATCAGTGGCAGAAAACAGAAGCTAAACATAGCTCAAATCAAAGATATAGGATCCTTACTTATTATGTTTCAGGATCCAGATTTCCTGGGGTTCACCTCTTTCCACGTGGTGTACCAAGTCATAAGGAGGCTGTAAACCTTGCTTGTGCACTCACCAGCCCTCAGGGCTGAAATATACCTTTTTCTTTTCAGTTAGTGCCACTAAAGACAGATTTGTTTGCTGTCCATTTACCACAATGATGGGTCACTGATCCGAGTCGAGCTAACAAGGCTGTATGTTAACCAGCCAGAGTTGTGAAAGGTACTATAAAAATGATGAGGGAAGCTATGAAGGCGCTCTCTGTGCCCGGAAGGTACAAAGGATGAATGTTCTGTATTCTACTTTTGTGCTCTTGTAGGCACTGGGAGATAAATACCAAGTACTGCAAAAATCCACCTGTCCAGATCCCAGCAGACGTAAGCTCTTTAGGGAATATGGTGCTTAAGAAGTTAATAATGTTTAGAAATCTCTGGATCTGTCAGAATAATGAATGCAGCTAATAAACATTCTAATTAGTTAACCTAGAGAAAAATCTTTGCAACTCTAGAGCAGACATTTTCATATTATCCTGAATGTAAACATTACCTTATCACAGACTGCTGTTTAAATGTTACTCTATATCTTTTCTTGGGTTCAGACACTGTTATTGACTATGCAAAAAGCTGCAGAAAAAGACTTAATAAAAAGTGACAGCAGGCAGCTTTCCCTGCCGGCAGAGATTAAGCGCTTAGCTCTTGGCATTTCAATTACCTAAAACTAATGGAATAAATATTTTACAATATTATTGCCTTTTGGGGGGTAAAGCACTCAAAGAGAAAACTATACATGAAATGGAATTTTTTTTCTTAATGAAATAATTGAAAATGGATTTAATATCAGAATCTGATCATTAAAAAAATAAAGATACCAGCATGAAGAGATCAGGACATAATTTCTTGTATGCATGGCCTTCGCCACTGTCATTTTGCCTCCAGCATAACTTTAAAATAATGCCCTCTAACTCTATCCATAAAACCCTTTTAGCTGAGCTCAGATGATTTTATGATGGCATAAATTTATTAGGGTAATTTTTTTTTTAAGCATGAGGCTAGTCAAGAATTTCCAGCTTCAGAGAATATTACATTTTAGGTGTCATGGGGTTGAGGTACGATTAAGTTTACTCTTTGATTTGGCTCTCAGTGATCCTGTTTTGTGTTCTTCCTTGTCCCCTGGCTTATTGAAGACACAAAACACAAAAAAGCAACAGCTGCCTGGGAAATGTACTTTCTCAATGCAGTGATACTTCTTTATTACCTAGTGCAGAGCCTTCCATGCAAAGATAATAATGGATTTTCTCCACTGATACATAGGGCTGAAAGATAAATCACACACTGCTAATTTCAGTGTTTGATGTCTTTGGAGAGAGGGAAATGGTCTATTTTCCCTTTAGGTATGTCATCATTTTCAGTAAAGTCAATAAAAATAATGTCAAATCTGAATCTGCAAATGACTGGCATATTCCATAATGTCACATCATATCTGATAGGGCCCATTAGTTTATAGTTATTGTTTATAGAATTTATCATGGTGTGTGTGTCTAGGAAAGTTTTATGATGGAACTAAAAATTCAAAAATACCTATCATCTTTTAACAGATCTCTTTCCCTATTCAATTGACTCGCCTTCTGCACATGGCATTTTCAATTCAGTTCAGTTCAGTCGCTCAGTCGTGTCCAACTCTGCGACACCATGGACTGCAGCACACCAGGCTTCCATATCCATCACCAACTCCCGGAGCTTACTCAAACTCATGTCCATTGAGTTAGTGATGCCATCCAACCATCTCATCCTCTGTCGTCCCCTTCTCCTCCCGCCTTCAATCTTTCCCAGCATCAGGGTCTTTTCTAGTGAGTCAGTTCTTCACATCAGGTGGCCAAAGTATTGGAGTTTCAGCTTCAGCATCAGTCTTTCCAATGAATATTCAGGACTGATTTCCTTTAGGATGGACTGGTTGGATCGCCTTACAGTCCAAGGAACTCTCAAGAGTCTTCTCCAACACCACAGTTCAAAAGTATCAATTCTGAACTCAGCTTTCTTTATAGTCCTACTCTCCCATCCATACATGACTACCAGAAAAACCACAACTTTGACTAGATGGACCTTTGTTGGCAAAGTAATGGCTCTGTTGTTTAATATGCTGTCTAGGTTGGTCATAACTTTTCTCCCAAGGAGCAAACAACATTTTCAAGGGACATCTGAACAGTCATGGGTTTTATATAGTTTTATATTTGTTATATCAGTGATAACAGCAAATGATTTATTTATTGAAATTGCATCTATGTATGGTAAAATATCACTTCAAAGACAACTCTTGATATTTCATCCATTTTTATTTTTAAATTGAGGATTTATGGATACTGGCCAATATGGATGGAATGAGAACTATCTTTGAAATTAATTATCTAAAAAGATTATTTGATCACTTAGGAAAAATATGTATACTTGAAGAAAGAACTTGTTGGACACTGAAAAAATGAGCAAGAAATTCTTGCCAAAGGATTGATTAAATTTTGCCTAAAAATATAGTAAAATTATTATGTAATTTCTGTTCCATAGATTGAAGACAAATGATCCAATTATAGCCCATGTAGATTAGGGAACCTCATAAATTCAGTACCAAAATCCAGAACTCTATAACCTAGAATATAACCCCTTTAGCATCTCTGTTGAAATTGCTTCCTAAATCTGCTCATTTCTCTGCAACTTGTCATCTATCAGTCTAACCCTACCTGCTATTTTCTGTTTTCTAAGTCAGTTGTTGCTCTTCTAGAATAATTTCTCAACTCAATAGCCAAAGTGATCAATTAAAGGTATAAACCCAATCCTTTAATTTCCCTTCTCAGACTCTCCAGTTGCCTCCCATTACTATAGAAAATGAAGATCACGGTATCTGGTCCCATCACTTCATGGGAAATAGATGGGGAAACAGGGGAAACAGTGTCAGACTTTATTTTGGGGGGCTCCAAAATCACTGCAGATGGTAATTGCAGCCATGAAATTAAAAGACGCTTACTCCTTGGAAGAAAAGTTATGACCAACCTAGCTAGCATATTGAAAAGCAGAGACATTCCTTTGCCAACAAAGGTCCATATAGTCAAGGCTATGGTTTTTCCAGTGGTCATGTATGGATGTGAGAGTTGGACTGTGAAGAAAGCTGAGCACCAAAGAATTGATGTTTTTGAACTGTGGTGTTGGAGAAGACTCTTGAGAGTCCCTTGGACTGCAAGGAGATCCAACCAGTCCATTCTGAAGGAGATCAGCCCTGGGATTTCTTTGGAAGGAATGATGCTAAAGCTGAAACTCCAGTACTTTGGCCACCTCATGCGAAGAGTTGACTCATTGGAAAAGACTCTGATGAGTGGGAGGGATTGGGGGCAGGAGAAGAAGGGAATGACAGAGGATGAGATGGCTGAATGGCATCAATGACTCAATGGATGTGAGTCTTAGTGAACTCCCGGAGTTGGTAATGGACAGGGAGGCCTGGAGTGCTGCGATTCATGGGGTTGCAAAGAGTCGGACACGACTGAGCGACTGAACTGAACTATAGAAATTTAATCACATCCTTATCATCCTACAAAACCCTGCCTAATCTGGCTCCTGCAGTCTCCAACACCTCAATCCCTAGCACTCTCCATCTCATTGTCTCAAACCATTCTGGACACCTTGTTCCCTTTATTTGAAATGCTCCTTCTGCAGACCTTGCAAGATCATCCATCGCTTCTCTGAGTCCTCAGTTCAAGTCACATCTGTCAGTGGTGTTTCCTAACCCACACTATACTTAGCACATTTCTTTAAAGAACTTTTCAATATCTAATATTTTACTTACTGGTTTATTTATTATTATACTTCTCCTACGACAAGTCATCTGTAAAAGTAAGTACCCTACCAGTCTTATTCACTATTCTACCCTTAGTTCCTAGAAGAGCTCCTGGTACTCTGCTGGTTCTCAATGCATATTTATTGAATGGCCCTAAAGTTTCTCCTGAAACTTGTAAGTTTTTTATCTACCTGAGTACTACATTAACACCCATTTCTAATTCACATCACTTGAATGTGCTCTTCTTCCCTATCATGCTGATCTGAATGCTTTACTGGGAAGCATTTTTATCCAATATAGATGGCTAACTACAAAATTGAAAAGAGTGACGTGTGTGAGAACTCTGGTGATATTTAGAGTGGATAGCATTTTTATTATTTTTAGTGGTATGATGAAATAAGAATCCTTCTAAATGTTCTGGATATCCCCAGGTAGCAATTATCTTGTGAACAGGGTATCCCTGATGTGTTTTGATTTCAAAGCTTCACATTGGATTTCATGGTCACCTACTGGATTCAGGATTTATTACCCTACATTATTTGATAGGTTGATAGGATCAAAATTGTGGCTGAAATTGTCGCCAAGATTCAGTCCCAGCACCATACAAGGGGTAACCCCATTCCAGCTGCAGCTTTATCCTAGGTATACCTCTCCTAATTTATTACTTTTTTCTTATTCATATTAATAACCTAGCGACTTAGGCAGTGAGATGTCTACTTGTTCCTTTTCTAAGGTCAAGGTCAAGACCATCTTTCTAGGACCTCTTTCCTACTCTTTGCTTAAGGCTCAAATTACCTCCATTTACTTCCAGAAATGTCCCTCCTATGTGTTTCCAAAATTGGGGAAGTTGGTAGCTTTTACAAGTGATCCTTCTTATTCAGTACTGAGTATGTGAGTTGGAATATTCTAAAAATTGATTGTCTGGGTTCTTAGAAGTTCCAGGAACCCTGTAATATACAGCAAAAGCACAAATTCTCTGTGAAGATTTTGGAGGAGGAAATGACCTTATGTAGGAGGAAAATGTAGGGGGAAAATGACCTTACACAAGAAGTTCTAGAAAAGAATTTCTAGAACTATATTGATGAAGCATCTGAGAAGAAAGATGATGTTCTACAAATAATATTTTATTTAACACTCATGGAAAATTTAAAGATAGTGTTAAAATTATGGAAACGTCTTGATGAGGATTTCCTGATAGGTCTCATCACATAGAAAGTTTTACACCAGCTAAATTTATTGACATTTTCACGTATTCTTTAAGACTTCTGTCCTAATTCACTGAATAAGAAATTCACTGTTTCTGAATGGCTTTATTTACATGATCATCTGGACCTGTGATGTTGCATAGGTGTTCACTACCCAGTTCGTGCCAATAGTCTTCTCCTTTCCTGTGTTCATATCACACCTCTGAGTTTCATAGGACTTATTAAAATTTCTTGAATGTTTACAAAGGATTTGTTGTTATTAAGCGTACTTAAACTATCAGTAATCAAATCATCTGCAGCCATGAAATTAAAAGACACTTGCTCCTTGGAAGAAAACCTATGACAAACCTAGACAGCATATTACAAAGCAGAGACATCACTTTGCCATATAGCCAAAGCTATGGTTTTTCCAGTAGTCATGTATGAATGTCAGAGTTGGACCATCAAGAAGGCTAAGCATTGAAGAATTGGTACTTTTGAACTGTGGTGCTAGAGAAGACTTTTGAGAGTCCCTTGGACAGCAAGGAAATCAAACCAGTTAACTCTAAAGGAAATCAACCTTGAATATTCATTGGAAAGACTGATGCTGAAGCTGAAATTCCAGTTCTTTGGCCATGTGATGCAGAGTCGACTTATTGGAAAAGATCCTGATGATGCAAAAGATTGAGGGTAGAAGGAGAATGGGGTGACAGAGAATGAGATGGCTGGATGGCAACCCTGACTCAATGGATGTGAGTTTGAGCAAATTCCATGAGATAGTGAAGGACAGGGAAGCCTGGCATGTGGCAGTCCATGGAGTCGCAAAGCGTTGGACACGACTTAGTGACTGAACAGCAACAAATCAAACCATACAGTTTTGGAAGGGTGATGAACTAACAGATAAGTGAAATAAAACACAAATTCCATAAAATGTTCCAAAGATATTTGGAAATCTAGCATTTTAAGTGATAAGAAAAAATAGATTATTCAAAAATTAGTTATTCAGGAAATCTTGTTAGAAGAAGTAGCTAGACACTGATAAAAGCCGAGGCTTTAAAATCATTCTAGATCAGTCAATAGCTTAAATGTAAAAATTATACCATATGCATACTAGATTAAAATATAGATGTTTCAGTTATTTTGAGGCTGAAGAAGAACTTTTTAAAGTATAACATCTCAGGTAGAAAAGTCACAAAAGGATGATAGGCTTGACTCCTTAAAATGATAAACATTCACGTGGAAAATGTCTTGAATCAGTTTACAGAGTGAAAAAGAGGGGAAGTTTGCTTTGTAGATCAGGATTAATATCTCTAAAATATTTTTTAAAACTCCTGTAAAATATTGAGAAGACATTTCTGTCCCCATAGAAAAAATATGCGAAGGATGTAAAGAAGTAATTCACAATAGGATAAATAAAAATGGCCAAGAAACATGGGAAATATGATCAACATTTCCGATACTCAATAAAAACAATAGCATCCCCCCCCCCCCCCCTTACTAAATTTGTGTATAAAAGAGATTGGTAACACATCACGTAAATAGAACATAGGAAAATGGACACTCTCATAGACTGTTAATAGAGTACAAATTAGTATAATATTTCTCAAGGGCTATTTGGCCGAAGGCACCAAAAAGAGAAATTTTGATCCTTTTTGATCTAGCTATTCCACTTCTAGGAAATTGTTTTAAGGGAAAAAGAAGCAAAAAAAAAAAAAAAAAAGATAAACTAAATGTCAGAAGATAAGTGTCTAATAATGATTATTATTGAAGGATCATTAATGAGTGAACATTGCTTGTATTAATAATACTGACAAAGTAAGAAGATTCACATTTAGTGAACCTTAATAAGAAAACATTTAACATATGGTGCATATATTTATTTCAGAATAGTAAGAGCCATTGATAAGGGTGCCAGTCTACATTAATTAACATAGCATGACAGTCACAACATAAAATTGAATGAAAAAGTTGTCTCTCCAGTGGCATGTACAATATGCTACCATTTATTTAAAATACGCATGTAACATATATGCGATTGATATAACTCCTTTTATGAGCTTGTGGTTCAAAAATAAAATGTTATAGCTCCTTTTAAATTCACATACTAGAAAGCTCAAGTCAGGGCTTCCCTGGTGGCTCAGTGGTAAGGAATCTGCCTGCCAATGCAGGATACACAGGTTCAACCCCTGTTTCAGGAAGGTCCCACATGGTGAGGAGCAACTAAGCCTGTGCACTACAACTATTGAGCCTGTGCTCTGGAGCCTGGGAACAGCAACTGCTAGAGCCAATGCTCCACACGAAGAGAAACCACTGCAACAAGAAACCCGTGCACTGCAACTAGAGAAAAGCCTGCCCAGCGACGAAAACCCAGCAGAGCCAAAAATAAAGAAAGAAAGAAAAAAAGAAATAATAATAATAAAGCCTTTTGAATGCCCAACTCCTCAGTTTGCCTCTGAACTGAAATATCCGCTTCTCTTCCTAGGGTTCCCTCTATCATAATGGTCTCAGCAAATTACCAATTTCTTTGTCATACTCACAGGATCAGTTCAGATTAATTTTGGCTTACAGCAAGAGTCAGATCTCAGCTGTGTTTCCTTGAAGCTGAGCACACATCAGATAAATACCACTAAAAACTGGTTCCTTGTCAGGATCATCTGTTGCCAAACCAAAGACTTGGGGTTGCAACATTTTTTTTTTTTGCTCCTGAGTGGCCGATGTTATCAGATCCATAGCTGAGTACATCGTAATTCCCATCAAAATCTGACATGACCAAGTCTGAACCTCTATTTCTGGTCACTGCTCCTGGTCCTACAGCAGAATCCTTCCAGAAAGCCAACATGTTCTGCTGATGGATGAGGGGAGAATGTTTCCCCTGTGTCACCTCTGAACACCGCCTCAACTTGGACCTTCTCAGCCACTCAGGAGCAAGCCAGATTTGGTAGATTTCAATGTCCACCAATCACAAGCTCTATTTCCCTAGGCCCTGGACATTTCTACTAAGGGCTTGTTTTTTGTATCCCTGTAAGGATTTCTTTATAGTGGTCTTATTGGTCTTAGTGGATCAAACCAATAAGTTTCCATATTTTTCTCTTATCTTAAAAAATTATTTATTTATTTTAATGGGAGGCTAATTACTTTAAAATATTGTGGTAGTTTTTACCATACATTGACAAGAATCAGTCATGGGTACACATGTGTCCCACATCCCGAACACCCCCTCCCACCTCCCTCCCCATCCCATCCCTCTGGGTTGTTCCAGTGCTCTGGATTTGAGTGCCCTGTTTCATGCATGAACTTGCACTGGTCGTCTATTTCACATATGATAATATACATGTTTCAATGCTATTCTCTCAAATCCTCCCACCCTTGCCTTCTCCCAGAGTCCAAAAGTCTGTTCTTTATATCTGTGTCTCTTTTGCTGTCATTAGGGTCATCATTATCATCTTTCTAAATTCCATACATATGCATTAACATACTGTATTGGTGTTTTTCTTTCTGACTTACTTCACTCTGTATAATAGGCTCCAGTGTCATCCACCTCATTAGAACTGATTCAAATGCATGCTTTTCAACAACTGAGTAATATTGCATTGTGTATATGTACCACTACTTTCTTATCCATTTGTTTGCCGATGGACATCTAGGTTGCTTCCATGTCCTAGCTGTTGTAAACAGTGCTGTTATGAACATTGGGGTATGCATGTCTCTTTCAATTCTGGTTTCCTCAGTGTATATGCCAGGCAGTGGGATTGCTGGACTGTATGGCAGTTCTATTTCCAGTTTTTTAAGGAATCTCCACACTGTTCTCCATAGTGGCTGTAGGTTTGCATTCCCACCAACAATGTAAGCAGTTTCCCTTTTCTCCACAAGCTCTCCAGCATTTATTGTTTGTAGACTTTTGGATAGCAGCCATTCTGACCAGCATTAGGTGGTACCTCATTGTGGTTTTGATTTGCATTTCTCTGATAATTAGTGATGTTGAGCATCTTTTTGTGTGTTTGTTAGCCATCTGTATGTCTTCTTTTGAGAAATGTGTTTTTAGATCTTTGGAACATTTTTGGTTTGGGTCATTTATTTTTCTGGTTTTGAGCTACATGTTCAGTTTAGTTCAGTCACTCAGTCATGTCCGGCTCTTTGTGACCCCATGGACTGCAGCATGACAGGCCTTCCTGTCCATCACCAACTCCTGGAGTTTACTCAAACTTATGTCCATCCAGTAGGTGATACCATCCAACCATCTCATCCTCTGTTGTTCCCTTCTTCTCCTGGCCTCAATCTTTCCCATCATCAGGGTCTTTTCAAATGAGTCAGCTGTTCTCAGCAGGTGGCCAAAGTATTGGAGTTTCAGCTTCAACATCAGTCCTTCCAATGAACAGCCAGGACTGATTTCCATTAGGACAGACTGGTTGGATCTCCTTGCAGTCCAAGGAACTCTCAAGAGTCTTCTCCAACACCACAGTTCAAAAGCATCAGTTCTTCAGCACCAGCCTTCTTTATAGTCCAACTCTCACATCCATACAGGACTACTGGAAAAACCATAGCCTTGACTAGATGGATCTTTGTTGGGAAAGTAATGTCTCTGCTTTGTAATACACTGTCTGGGATGGTCATAACTTTCCTTCCAAGAAGTAAGCGTCTTTTGATTTCATGGCTACAGTCACCATCTTCAGGGATTTTGGAGCCCCCCAAAATAATGTCTGGCACTGTTTCCCCATCTATTTGCCATGAAGTGATGGGACCAGATGCCATGATCTTCGTTTTCTGAATGTTGAGCTTTAAGCCAACATTGTCACTGTCCACTTTCTCTTTCATCAAGAGGCTTTTTAGTTCCTCTTCGCTTTCTATCATAAGGGTGGTGTCATCTGCATATCTGAGATTATTGATATTTCTCCCAGGAATCTTGATTCCAGCTTGTGCTTCATTCATCCCAGTGTTTTTCATGATGTACTCTGCATACAAGTTAAATAAGCAGGGTGATATACAGCCTTGATGTACTCCTTTTCCTATTGGCAACCAGTCTGTAGTTCCATGTCCAGTTCTAAGTGTTGCTTCCTGACCTGCATACAGATTTCTCAAGAGGCAGGTCAAGTGGTGTGGTATTCCCATCTCTTTAAGAATTTTCCACAGTTTGTTGTGATCCACATAGTCAAAGGCTTTGGCATAGTCAATAAAGCAGAAGTAGACATTTTTCTGCAACTCTCTTGCTTTTTTGATGATCCAGTGGATGTTGGCAATTTGATCTCTGGTTTCTCTGCTTTTTCTAAAACCAGCTTGAACATCTGGAAGTTCATGGTTCACATACTATTGAAGCCTGACTTGGAGAATTTTGAACATACTTTACTAGCGTGTGAGATGAGTGCAATTGTGTGGTAGTTTGAGCATTCTTTGGCACTGCCTTTCTTTGGCATTGGAATGAAAACTGACCTTTTCCAGTCCTGTGGACACTGTTGAGTTTTCCAAGTTTGCTGGCATATTGAGTGCACTTCTTTCACAGCATCATCCTTTAGTATTTGAAATAGTTCAATTAGAATTCCATCACCTCCATTGACTTTGTTTGTAGTGATGCTTCCGAAGGCCCGCTTGACTTCACATTCCAGGATGTCTGGCTCTAGGTGAGTGATCACACATGAGCTGCTTGTATGTTTTTGAGATTAAATTTTTGTCAGTTGCTTGGTTTGTTATTATTTTCTCCCATTCTGAAGGTGTCTTTTCACTTTGCTTATAGTTTCCTTCGTTGTACAAATGCTTTAGGTTTAACTTAGTCCCTTTTGTTCAGTTTTGCTTTTATTTCCATTACTTTGGGATCTGAGTCATAGAGGATCTTGCTGTGATTTATGTCAGAGAGTGTTTTGCCTATGTTTTCCTCTAGAAGTTTTATTGTTTCTGGTCTTACATTTAGATATTTAATCCATTTTGAGTTGATTTTTTTGTATGGTGTTATAAAGTGTTCTAGTTTCATTCTTTTACAAGTGGTTGACCAGTTTTCCTGCACCATTTGTTAAAGACATTGTCTTTTCTCCATTGTATATTTTTGCCTCCTTTGTCAAAGATAAGGTGTCCATAGGTGTGTGGATTTATCTCTGGGCTTTCTAGTTTGTTTCGTTGATCTATATTTCTGTCTTTGTGCCAGTACCATACTGTCTTGATGACTGTACCTTTGTAATATTGTCTGAAGTCAGGCAGGTTGATTCCTTCAGTTCCATTTTTCTTTCTCATGATTGCTTCGGCTATTCTAGGTTTTTTGTATTTCCATACAAATTGTGAAATTATTTGTTTTAATTCTGTGAAAAATACCATTGATGGCTTAATAGGAATTGCCTTGTATCTATAGATTGCTTTGGGTAGTATTCTTGTTTTCAGTATATTGATTCTTCCAATCCATGAACATGGTAAATTCTACACCTATTTGTGTCATCTTTGATTTCTTTCATCAGTGTTTTATAGTTTTCTATATATAGGTCTTTTGTTTCTTTAGGTAGATTTATTCATAAGTATTTTCTTTTCATCACACTGGTGAATGGGATTGTTTCCTTAATTTCTATTTCTGTTTTCTCATTGTTAGCATATAAGAATGCAAGGGATTTCTGTGTATTAATTTTATATCCTGCAACTTTACTATATTCATTGATTAGCTCTAGTAATTTTCTGGTGGTGTCTTGAGGGTTCTCTATGTAGAGGGTCATGTCATCTGCAAACAGTGAGTTTTACTTCTTCTTTTCCAATCTGGATTTCTTTTATTTCTTTTTCTTCTCTGATTGCTGTGGCTAAAACTTACAAAAAAGTATATTAAATAGTAGTGGTGAGAGTGGGCACCCTTGTCTTGTTCCTGACTTTAAAGGAAATGCTTTCAGTTTTTTGCCATTTAAGATAATGTTTGCTGTGGGTTTATCATGTTTATTTTGTTGAGGTATGTTCTTCCTCTGCCTGCTTTCTGGAGAGTTTTTATCATAAATAGGTGTTGAATTTTGTCAAAGGCTTTCTCTGGATCTATTGAGATAATCATATCATGTTTATCTTTCAATTTGTTAATGTGGTGTATCACATTGATTGATTTGTGAATACTGAAGAATCCTTGCATCCCTGGGATAAAGCCCACTTGATTGTTATGTATGATGTTTTAAATATATTGTTGGATTCTGTTTGCTAGAATTTTGTTGAGGATTTTGTATCTATGTTCATCAGTGATATTGGCCTGTAGTTTTGTGTGTGTGTGTGTGTGTGTGTGTGTGTGTGTGTGTGTGGCATCTTTGTCTGGTTTGGTATTAGGGTGATGGTGGCCTCATAGAATGAGTTGGGAGTTAACCTTCCTCTGTAATTTTATGGAAGAGTTCAAGTAGGATAGGTGTTAGCTCTTCTCTAAATTTTTGGTAGAATTCACCTTTGAGGCTATTTGCTCCTGGGCTTTTGTTTGTTGGAGGATTTTTGATTATAGTTTCTATTTCCATGCTTGTGATGGGTCTGTTAAGATTTTCTATTTCTTCCTGGTTCAGTTTTGGATGGCTATACTTTTCTAAGAATCCGTCCATTTCTTCCAAGTTGTGCATTTTATTGGCATATAGTTGCTGATAGTAGTCTCTTATGATCCTGTATATTTTTGTATTGTCTGTTGTGATTTCTCCATTTTCATGTCTATTTTGTTGATTTGATTCTTCTCCCTTTTTTTCTTGAAGAGTCTGGCTAATGGTCTATTTCATTTATCTTCTCAAAGAACCAGCTTTTAGTTTTGTTGATTTTTGCTATAGTCTCCTTTGTTTTTCATTTATTTCTGCTCTAATTTTTATGATTTCTTTCCTTCTACTAACCCTGGGGTTCTTCGTTTCTTCTTTTTCTAGTTGCTTTAGGTGTAAAGTTATGTTATTTATTTATTTTTTTCTCTTGTTTCTTGAGGTAAGCTTGTATTGCTATGAACCTTCCCCTCAGCACTGCTTTTACTGAATCAAATAGGTTTTGGGTTGTTGTATTTTCATTTTCATTTGTTTCTATGCATATTTTGATTTCTTCCATGATTTGATATTCAGAAGCGTGTTGTTTAACCTCCATATATGTGTATTTTTAATAGATTTTTTTCCCCGTAGTTGACATCTAATTTTACTGCATTGTGATCAGAAAAGATGCTTGAAATTATTTCAATTTTTTGAATTTACCAAAGCTAGATTTATGGCCCAGGATGTGATTTATCCTGAAGAATGTTCCATGTGCACTTGAGGAAAAGGTGAAATTCATTGTTTTGGGGTGAAATGTCCTATAGATATCAGTTAGGTCCAACTGGTCCATTGTATCATTTAAAGTTTGTGTTTCCTTGCTAATTTTCTGTTTGGTTGATCTATGCATAGGTGTAAGTGGGGTATTAAAGTCTCCCATTCTTATTGGGTTGCTGTTCATTTCCCCTTTCACACTTGTTAGCATTTGCCTTATGTATTGAGGTGCTCCTGTGTTGTGTACATATATATTTATAATTGTTATATCTTCTTCTTGGATTGATCCTTTGATCATTATGTAGTGTCCTTCTTTGTCTCTTTTCACAGCCTTTATTTCAAAGTCTGTTTTATCTGATATGAGTGTTGCTATTCCTGCTTTCTTTTGGTCTCCATTTGCATGAAATGTCTTTTTCCAGCCCTTCTCTTTCAGTCTGTATGTGTCCCTAGGTTTGAGGTGGGTCTCTTGTAGACAACATATATAGGCATCTTGTTTTTGTATCCGTTCAGCCGTCTTTGTCTTTTGGTTGGGGCATTCATTTACATTTAAGGTAATTATTGATTAGTATGATCCTGTTGCCATTTATTTTGTTGCTTTGGATTCGAGTTTATAAACCTTTTCTGTGTTTCCTGTCTAGAGAAGATCCTTTAGCATTTGTTGAAGAGCTGGTTTTGTGGTGCTGAATTCTCTCAGCTTTTGCTTATCTGTAAAGCTTTTGATTTCTCCTTCATATTTCAATGAGATCCTTGCTGGGTACAGTAATCTGGGTTGTAAGCTTTTCTCTTTCATCACTCTAAGTATGTCCTGCCATTCCCTTCCGGCCTGAAGAGCTTCTATTGAAAGATCAGCTGTTATCCTTACGGGGAATCCCCTTGTGTGTTATTTGTTGCTTTTCTCTTGCTGCTTTTAATATTTGCTCTTTATGTTTGATCTTCATTAGTTTGATTAATATGTGTCTTGGGGTGTTTCACCTTCGATTTATCCTGTTTGGGACTCTCTGGGTTTCTTGAACTTGGGTGGCTATTTCCTTTCCCATTTTAGGGAAGTTTTCAACTATTATCTCCTCAAGCATTTTCTCATGCCCTTCTTTTTGTCTTCTTCTGGGACTCCTATGATTTGAATGCTGGGACATTTAACATTGTCCCAGAGGTCTCTGAGGTGGTCCTCATTTCGTTTAACTCTTTTTTCTGTTTTCCTCTCTGCTTCATTTATTTCTACCATTCTATCTTCCACCTCACTTATCCTATCTTCTGCCTCAGTTATTCTACTCTTGGTTCCCTCCAGAGTGCTTTTGATCTCAGTTATTGTATTGTTCACTATTGATTGACTCTCTTATTTCTTCTACATCCTTGTTAAACATTTCTTGCATCTTCGCAATCCTTGTCTCTAGTCTATTTATCTGTAACTCCATTTTGTGTTCAAGATTTTTGATCATCTTTACTATCATTATTCTGAATTCTTTTTCAGGAAGACTCCCTATCTCCTCCTCTTTTGTTTGGTTTGGTGAGCATTTATCATGTTCCTTTATCTGCTGAACATTTCTCTGCCTTTTCATTTTGTTTAGATTGCTGTGTTTGGGGTGCCCTTTCTGTAGGCTGGAAGTTCATGGTTCCTCTTACTGTGGAGCTTGCTCCCTGTGGGTGGGGTTGGATGAGTGGCTTGTCAAGGTTTCCTGGTTAGGGGAGTTTGCATCCGTGTTCTGGTGGGTGGAGCTGGATCTCTTTTCTCTGGAGTGCAATGAAGTGTCCAGTAGTGAGTTTTGGGGTGTCTATGGATTTGGCATGGCTTTGGGCAGCCTGTCTTTTAATGCTCAGGGCTGTGTTTCTGCTTTGCTGGAGAATTAGCGTGGTATGTCTTGCTCTGGGACTTATTGGTTCTTGGGTGGAGCTTGGTTTCAGTGTAGGTATAGAGGCTTTTGGGTGAGCTCTTGTCTATTAATGTTCCCTGGAATCAGGAGTTCTCTGATGTTCTCAAGTTTTGAAGTTAAGCCTCCTGCCTCTGGCTTTCAGTCTTATTCTTACAGTAGCCTCAAATCTTCTCCATCCATACAGTGCAGATGATAAAACATCTAGGTTAATGGTGAAACAATTCTCCACAGAGAGAGATGCCCAGAGAGGTTCACAGAGTTCCATGGAGAAGAGAAGAGGGAGGAGGGAGATAGAGGTGACAAGGAGGAGAAGAGGGGGAGTCAAAAGAGGAGAGAGCAATCTAGCCAGTAATCAATTCTCTAAGTGCTCTCCACAGTTTGGAACACCCAGAGAGGTTCACAAAGTTGCATAGAGAAGAGAAGGGAGAGGGAGGTTATAGGGGTGACCAGGAGGAGAAGAGGGAGAGTCAAAAGGGTAGAGAGCAATCACACTCCTATGTGAAAATGGATACTGAGGATTAGATTCTTGAAAGTACAAAATTGATAACAAATACCAAAAAGCAAAGATTAAAAATCCAGAGAAGAGGTTAGACCCTCAAAAAAAAACAATATTAAAAATACAAAACAAAATCAGTCATAAAATTTATAATATATATATGAAATTTGCCTTAAAATGGGGTCTTTTTGGCAAGGTAATAGTAGATTATAAAAATGAACATTGAAAGAGTAATAAAGGACTTAAAGTTCAAAAATTAAAAAGTCATAATAGTAAAAATGTATCTAGGAATTTCTCTGGAGCTGTTGTGGGCAGTGAGGGGTCAGTTGTTTCAGATAGTTCCTTGTTCCAGCTTGTACTTGTTCTCAGGGTCTATAGACCCCCTCCAAAACTTAGTTAATATTAACTATGGGGTTTTAATCTGTTGCACCTGTCACTTCCAGAGCAGTTCCCACTTCTTTGTTTATTTTGGCTTCTGTTTGAAGTCTCTTCAGTGTCTAATTTCTGCCCTGAAACAAGGAGGTGAAGGTGGTCACTTATTTAGGCGCACTTGTTCAGTTGTGTTGTGGGGAGGGAGGGACACTGCAAACAAGTATCACTGGCATGTGTAGGAGTGCTCACAGTGTATGGACTACACTGGGTTTGCCCCAGCTCAAGGTGGCATGTGCTTCCTGGGTCTATACTGCTCAGGCTCCAGGGTTCCCTGCAGGGGCACTGTCCAAAGCAGGCCAGTGTTTCGTACGCTTCCCAGGTCTAAGCTGCTCTGGTTGTTGGGTACTCTGCAAGGGCACAGTCTCGGTTGGGTGTGCATTTTGTGTCCTTCCCAGGTCAGAGCAGCTCAGGTGCTTGGCGAGTGTACTGTCCCAGGTGGGCCGTGCATCTTAATCACCTCCCTGGTCCTGGCTGCTGGGTTTCCTAGGTGCGTCACAAGAGCACTGTCTCAGGTGTGCCATGTGTCTCCTCTGGGGAGCTGATCTCAGGCTGTGACCCTCTTGGCAGATGTCAACCATCCAGGATCCCAGGAAGATGTGGTTAACAACTGGGAGCCTGCTCACAGTTTGGGGGAGGATGCCAGGATCTGGGCCTGAGATTGCAGCAGCCCCTTATGTTCTGGCTCTGGCTGTCTCTCTGCCTCTGGCAGTGGAGAAGGACCTGTATGTAGCTCTCCTTCGGTATTCACTCAATCCTTTGTTCTATGAGCAGGCTAGGCTGCTGGTTAGAACATTTCATGGGAAAGTTCTCTCTCTTTTTTTTTCACCTCTGGCGATCCCACAGTTTGGGTTGCTATCTTATGTTAACTCCCTCAGATTGTCCTCAGGGCATTCAGGCCTGGTTCTTACCCTAAGCATTGTGCAGGCCGCGCCTCCATGTCCAGCCCCTGCTCGCTGGTGGCTGATGTGAACCTCTGGGCTACTTCTTCGCTGACAGTTGCAGTTAGGCACGTGTTCTGTGTTTGTTTTTGTTTGTTTGTCTGTTTGTTTCCTCCCGGTTATGTTGCCCTCTGAGATTCCAAACTCCCCATGGACCTGTCTGTGAGAGGGTTTCCTACTGTTTAGAAACTTATCCTCTTTCGTGACTCTCTCCCCAGGACAGGTCTTCATCCCTAACTGTTTTGTCTCTCTTTTTGTCTTTTATATTTTGTCCTACATCCTTTTGAAGAGAATGGCCTGCCTTCCTGGGTGCCTGGTGTCCTCTGCCAGTGTACAGAGTTGTTTTGTGGAAGTTGCTCAGCATTCAAATGAACTTTTGATGAATATGTGGGGAGAAAGTGGTCTCCCTGTCCTATTCCTCTGCCTTCTTGGGACTGCCCCCCCTGCCCCACACCCCCACCCAGTTTCCATATTTTTCTCTCTTGGTGAAAAGAGTTGAATTTTGAAACTTACCCTCCAAAAAGCTCCATTTATAGGATTTTTTCACATATCTCAGCCATATTCAGACTCTTGGTACCATTAGTATGTTTGGTAAATAAAAATTTTTAATGAAATATTTTCTTGATACTTGTTCCTTCAATGGGAGATGGAATTGTTGGAAACAGAGAAAGGGAGGTATTTAGAGAAGCACTTTCCCCCAAATTTCTACTATTTTGTTTCTAGGTGATAAAATTTCAGATGATTTGCTTAAATATTTTTTCTACATTTTAGTTTTAAAAATAAGCATGTATAACATTTTAAAAATAAGGATAAAGAAATATTTAGTTTGGGAAAGTATGAAATTTCTCAAATTCCTTTATGCATGTGTTTGATGCAAGAGCACAACCAAGTAATTCAGTGTTTCTAGGCCACAGTAAAATGGAAGGGTATGATAATTATCTATAGCTAAAAAATATTTTCCTAAGAGATATAATTCACGACAGTGTCAATATGCCAGGGAATTCAGAGGTAGAACATATTTGGAAGCACTCACTTTCCAGAGGAGGTGGCAGAGTTCTAGAAGATGTAACTGTTCCTAAAGATGTGTGTGTGTATGCAGTGCTCAGTTGTATCTGACTCTTTGTGACGCCACAGACTGTAGCCCACTAGGCTCCTCTGTCCATGGGATTTTCCAGGCAAGAATACTGGAGTGGGTAGCCAGCCCCTTTTCAAGGGGATCTTCCCAACTCAGGGGTTGAACCCACATCTCCTGTGTTGGCAGATGGATTCTTTACCACTGAACCACTTGAGAAGCCCCTTCCTAAATGTAATGAGGGCTTCTCCAATAGCTCAGCAGGTAAAGAATCTGCCTGCAATGCAGGAGACCTGAGTTAGATCGCTGGGGTGGAAAGATCACCTGGAGAAGCGAATGGCTACCAACTCCAGTATTCTTGCCTGAAAAATCCCATGGGCAGAGGAGTCTGGCGGACTGCAATCCATGGGCTCACAAAGAGTCAGATACAACTGAGCAACTAAGCACACAAAGGTCGTGTAAGTCATCAGGGGAGAGCTGGGACCACATCCCAGTCTTTTGACCCCTCCATTTGAGTGAGACTGCATTCCACCACTCTTTGTGTCTGTATTTTGTTTTTCACTTTAAAAATAAAAAGTTTATAAGATTGTCTTTAAGGTCTATCTCTGCTTTAAAATTCAATGACCTTTGAAAAAATTAGTGACTCAGAAGACACATGAGGCAGCTTGGAATATGTTGGCATCACTAACTCTATTGAGTTAAATTATCACATTTATTATAGTCAGAGCTACTTCAGAATGAGATCTTCTATTTACTAGTAGCAGAAATGTGTTCTCTTTATTTGTGTAGTTAAAATTTTTTGGAGAAAATGAGGCCAGTGCCTCACTCTTCAAGGGAGCTCTTATCTCCCTTGACTCTGTTAGATGAGGAAGGTTGTAGATTTTCTCATTGCTGCCACTTAGGATGCATTGTAAAGCATATTTTACCTAGATTGCTTCAACAAACTTTTCAACCCTCTGAGCAGTCATTAGCTCATTCTGCTCTTTTGGTTACCATGTCCTTTTCTACCCTCATTACTTGAGACCATGTGCAACTGGGATGGCTTGATTTGTCTGGTGTTAGACAACTGAGATTTGTCTGGAATATTCCTTGTGTTTCACTCATATGCTCTCCAGGATCTTTTTTTTCATGATTTGTTGGGGGCATTCTTTTGATCTGTAACTTTCATCAAAAGTCATTCAAGCTCTGTTTCATCTCCATAGTGGATCTCTCATGCATATCATTATATCATAATAGTAAGACATATCATCCAAACTTTTCAAAAACAAAAATTTTAAGAATCATCTCCGGTAGTATTAGGATTGGAACTCAGAAGGCAGGCCTCAAGAGGAAGTGCCTAATATGGCTTGGATGGGATTGGTGACCCTATTAGAATTCAGACGTAGTAGGATCTCAATCCTGTATTCCATCCTCCTCCATCACTCTCTCCACCCTATCCCGCTTCTTCCTTTAAATTATTTATTAACAATGTTTCAATTATATAAAAATTATTAGAATAAATGTGAACTTCCTCTACAAAGGGTCATCCACATGCCTGCTCCTCTCTTTAGTTGTGGCCATTAACATTTTTGATGAGCATCTTAGTAAACATTTTTCTATTTATCTCATATGTATATACATATTAGATGTAGATTTTATATATATATATATTATATATATATATATATATATATGGATTTAGATATATAGATATGGAAGGGCTTCCCAGGTGGCTCAGTGATAATTAGCCTGCCAATGCAGGAGACATGGGTTCAATCCTGGGGTCAGGAGGACTCCCTAGAGAAGGAAATGGCAACCTACTCCAATATTCTTGCCTGGGAAATCCCATGGACAGAAGAGCCTGGCAGGCTACAGTCCACGGGGTCACAAAAGAGTCACACATGACTTAGCAACAAAAACAACAACAAAGAACATGTAGATATGGATGTAAATTCATGTAGTTTTTCATTTTACAGTAAAGTGGATTGTGATATATGTATAATTCTCTGACTTTTTAAGAATTTAATAAACCCTGGGTGTGTTTTTGGGTAAGCAGCTGTAGGTCTATTCATTCTTTTGAATTCATCCATTACATAAGTGTGCCATAATATATTTAGGGCTTCTCTAGTGGCTCAGCAGTAAAGAATCTGCTGACATTGCAGGAGCCACAGGAGATGTGGGTTTGATCCCTGAATCTGGAAGGTCCCCTGTGGGAGAGCATGCAACCCACTTCAGTATTCTTGCCTGGAGAATCCCGTGAACAGAGAAGATTGGAGGGCTAAAGTCCATGGGTCACAAAGAGTTGTACACAACTGAAGTGACTTTACATATACCATTATATATTTACTATTATCCTGATAATGGATATTATTAGTAACATTATTAATTACTAAAATATATATTCAGCCTTTTTTTCAATTTTCTTTGTAAAAACAATGCTACAGTAGTGTCCTTTAAGGCCACCTGCAAGTATTTCCGTACACTTGTGTTGATTCAGATTCACAAACCTCATCAGATTTGCTTGGCCATGGTTTATTGTTAGATGCTGCTGAGCGACCTTCCAGTTAGCCTGGTGTTAACTATATTCTCATAGGCCCCAGAGGGAAGCCTTGATCAATGACAAACAGAAGATATTGGGAAGCTTGTGGATAAATTATTTTCCTTCCTTCTATCTGATGGGCTGTTGCCAGATGTAGTGTTTAAATGTGCTCTCTTAAGAGATGTGCTGTGACCGAGCGACCAGTGTGCTTTCTGCTAAGGCTGTGCAGTGGCCAGATTAATAATTCACCATTTTATATTTGCTTTCCCTCCTTCTTCACCTCATTTTCTTTTGTCTCTAATCTAACTTTCTTGGGATTGTATGTCTAATGAAACATTAAATGTCTATTTTGCCTCAGGATTTGTGTTCTAGAAAATTTGGGCTTAAAAAAATTTGTTGTTGTTCAGTTGCTCAGTTGTGTCCAACTCTTTGCAACCCTATGGACCTCAGCATGCCAGGCTTCCCTATCCCTCACTATCTCCTCAAGTTTGTTCAAACTCATATCCATTGAGTCAGTGATGACATCAATCCACCTCATCCTATGTTGCCCCCTTCTCCTCCTGCCCTCAATCTTTCCCAGGATCAGGGTCTTTTCCAATGAGTCAACTCTTTGCATCAGATGGCCAAAGTATTGGAGATTTAGCTTCAGCAACAGTCCTTGCAATGAATATTCAGGACTGATTTCCTTTGGGATGGACTGGTTTGATCTCCTTTAGTCCAGGGGACTCTCAAGAGTCTTCTCCAGGACCATGGTTTGAAACCATCAATTCTTTGGTGCTCTCAGCCTTGCTTGTGGTCCAACTCTCACATCTGTACACCACTACTGGAAAAACCATAGCTTTGACCATGTGGATCTTTGTCAGCAAAGTGATATCTCTGCTTTTTAATACACTGTCTAGGTTTGTAATAACTTTTCCTCCAAGGAGCAAGTGTCTCTTAATTTCATGGCTGCAGTCATCATCCACAGTGATTTTGGAGCCCAGGAAAGTACAATTACACTAAAAAAAAAATTACACCACCTTACCATTTAATCAGATATATAGTTGCAAATATATGTCTATTTTTGTTTTCATTAATTGTTTATATTTACATCATAAGAAGAGCTATGTTGATATGTACATGTATATATATATGTATATATTATATTATAAAGCAAGATATTCCTTTTTGAGCATTCGATAGCAGTAAAGAACCTCTCTGAGTGTATGTTCAGGTGCAATGAAATCCTTTAAGTGATGAGTTCTAGTGCTTTCATTTTGTAGCTAAATAAAACAAAGCTTGAATTAGTTTTTTATTCTTCTCTGAATTACACTATAAAACTGTTACTGCACAGAAGCCATCTTTCAGAAAATATGAAGTTGCTGAACAGAGAATCATTAGGACACCCTAGATTACATTTTTTTTTTAATGTTGGAAAGATACTTGGTAGCGTAAACTTTCATAACTTCATGATGCGGAGAGAACTTGATTAGCCTTTTGCCCAAGGTTTAGCCTACTGTGCAGAGGGGAGAAGGAATTCAAGGATATTTTAATCTTATTTTGTGTTCCAGGGTGACGTGGGTGTAGGCAAGGTGAGAAATGGTTAGAGTCTGAGATAAATAAAAAGTGTCAAAACCTGGGCAACTGAAGCCTATCTCTGATTTGTCATCTCTCCATGGTGTTCTCAGTACCAGCAATCATAATCCTAACCCACATTTGTAGTTTCTGATCTAGGAGGGACTAACAGTCCCTCTGTGAATAAATTTTCAAAAGTGTACATGTTATTCAAAACATTTCATTTACTGTGAGAATGTTGGGAACAGAAGATAACCCTTAAATTACAGATCTGAATCTATAGTGTGATGTTCTTGGTCACGCATATCCTTGTACACTCATCCTGTGTCTGCCATTCAAATGGAGATAAATTCATACAAGGGATTCTGACTACACTGTTAATGAAGCCCAATTTTTTATTTTTTCATCTGTTACTCTGTGAATGTTTTTCTGAGTAGGCCTCACTTTCAGAACCCTGAAACTTAGATGGGCACAGGGCAGAAGGAAGAGCATGGATTCTCTGGAGAGTCTCCAAGGGAGATTTCTTTAGATACGAGAGTAAGTGAAAGTGAAAGTGAAGTCGCTCAGTTGTGTCCGACTCTTTGCGACCCCGTGGACTGTAGCCTGCCAGGCTCCTCTGTCCATGGGATTCTCCAGGCAAGAAATCTGGAGTGGGTTGCCATTTCCTTCTCCAAGTAGGTGGATATATAGGAATTATGTTGGCTTTTCATATTTGCTTAATCTGGAAAATGGATGTGGTGTTTTAGTGAACTCCTGAAAAGAGTATACTTGGCCAACCATGAATGCAGGATCTCAACACAGGTGTAGAAGGAAGGGGGGTTTTTAATGGAGTGGAAACATGTCAACAATGTTTGTAGTTGCCTGGAAGCCAGATACACCTGTGTTGGCTTAGAATGAGGTCTGCATGGATTTATAAAATGGAAACCTCATTTGAATTCTAACTAGATTAAAGGCATCAATGGACCCAGCCCAGTTTATGTTGTAGTTGGGAGAACTGGGGCTCTCTTGCATAGTTACCTACTGAAACACATGCTCTTGCAGTGCTTTACTGATGAAAAAGCAATATTTAACTAACTGCTGTCATCTGGAAACCATGTCTTGAATTCAGAGAGTTACCACTTCTCAAATTGTAGCTTCCTGCTGGTGACTTACATGCCAGGTCAGAGGGCAAAAAGAGAAAGCAAAAAATGCAAACTGTTCCCTTTCACTGATTCAGTGTTTTCTCTGACCACTTCATATTTCTGAAATAAAGACTTTATAGTAAAATCTTAAGAAAATGTCTTCATTTTTCTCAAAATAATTCATGCACAAGGTTTCAGAAACTATAATAATTCAGAAAATATAATATTTCTTATAATGGTGAAGACAACATTCTTCAAAGTCTTAGTGTCCATGAATCATTCTGGAATATATATGGTGGGTAACTTGAATATATGTATTTTTTAGTATTTTATTTTAGGAAATGTGATAAAGATGATGCTAATTGTTTGACACTTATGTAGGGATCTATGTCTGTATGTTTTTCCTTTGAAGCTCTGAACAATTGAATCTTGTAGAAATGGTTCTGTGCCACTTTTAATGCCTAGGTCTTAAGATATTGTCAACTTCTACATCCTGTCTTCTAGAATACTTACGTTTGGAATCCAGTATCGATGCAGTGAAAAAATTCAATTACCCCAGTGTAGAAGTCCATGTATGAAAGAACTAAGACCCTCAACTGATGGTATTCCCTGACTTTTCAGTCAACAGCCAGCACTTACATGCAATTGTTTGAATGAGCCATCACTGAAGAGGATACTTCACGTCCACATGAACTGCCCCAGCTAATTCCATGCAGAGGTAAAGCACTGCCCAGCCAAGCCATAGCCATAGTCCTCATCCACAAAATTATGAGATATAATAAAGCAGTGCCTGATTAAAGTCACTGGATTTGGAGGTAATTCATTATGTAGCAAAAGCTAGCCAGAACAGAAATTTTGGCATAGGGATGATTAAGAGACCTGGTTTCAGATTCTGGCTCTAATATTTAATAGCTATGTGATTTTGGAAATAGTTGTTAAACCCTTCAAGAGGTTCCCAGGTGACTCAGGGGTAAAGAATCTGCCTGCCCATGCAGGAGATGTGGGTTCAATCCTTGGGTCAGAAGATTCCCTGAAGAAAGAAATGGCACCCCACTCCAGTATTCTTGCCTGGAAAATCCCATGGACAGAGTAACCTGGCGGGCCACTGTCCGTGGAGTCACAAAAGAGTCAGATATGACTTAGTAACTAAGCAACAACAACTTTAAGCCCTTCTCAACCTTAGTTTCCTTATCTGTAAAATGGCAATAATAATATATGTTTTAAAAATCATGATAAGCATTAAGGCTATAATATGTAAATTGACTATTACATTTCCTGAAAAATGATAGTAACTCCAAACGGAAGCCATTGTTTGTTATTCATCAAACATTTAGCCCACTCCTCTGTACCTTCTTCTTCCTAAGCAGTTTTTCAGATTAGGGTCTTGCCAAAGGAAAGACCATTTTCGAAAATCAGTTTAGCAAGGTGATTCAATGCTTTAAAATGTTCATATATCTTTCATCAGGTAATTCTATTTTATGAGTCTATTCTAAGGAAATATTCCTAAATACTGACCATAATAAATCCCTTCATGAAATAAGATGCTTATATAATACTCTGATCTCTCTGCACAGTACTAATAAATGCAAAAGTCCTTTGATTTCATCACTGTGTTATCTAGACATAAACCAAAGTTTTCAGCAATGGTTGAAACTTTCCTCAAGTTGAAACCATCCCCAACATCTTAACTTAGGAAATATTAACAACACTGGAATCAAGATTGCCAGGAGAAATGTCATTAACCTCAGATATGCAGATGACACCACACTTATGGCAGAAAGTGAAGAAGAGCTAAAGAGCCTCTTGATGAAATTGAGAGGAGACTGAAAAAGTTGGCTTAAAATTCAACATTCAGAAAGCTAAGATCATGGCATCCAGTCCCATCACTTCATGGCAAATAGAAGGGGAAACAATGGAAACCATGACAGACTTTCATTTCTGGGCTCCAAAATCACTGCAGATGGTGACTGCAGCCATGAAACTAAAAGGTGCTTGGAAGCAAAGCAAAAAGGTCCTTGGGAGAAAGCTTATGACCATCCTAGACAGCGTATGACATTACTTTGCCAACAAAGAACCGTCTAGTCACAGCTATGGTTTTTCCAGTGGTCATGTATGGATGTGAGAGTTGGACTATAAAGAAAGCTGAGCACCAAAGAATTGATGCTTTTGAACTGTGGTGTTGGAGAAGACTCTTGACAGTCCCTTGGACTGCAAGGAGATCCAACCAGTCCATCCTAAAGGAGATTAGTCCTGAATATTCATTTGAAGGCCCGATGCTGAAGCTGAAACTCCAATACTTTGGACACCTCATGGGAAGAGTTGACTCATTGGAAAAGACCCTGATGCTGGGAGAGATTGGGGGCAGGAGGAGAAGGGGACGACAGAGAATGAGATGGCTGGATGGCATCACCGACTCAATGGACATGAGTTTGAGTAGGCTCCAGGAGTTGGTGATGGACAGGGATTCCTGGCATGCTGCAGCCCATGGGGTTGCAAAGAGTCAGACACGATTGAGCGACTGAAGCAAACTGATTAGGTTAAGTACATACACTATAGGTCTTCCCAGGTCGTGCTAGTGGTAAAAACCCACCTGTCAATGCAGAAGACATAAAATATGCGTATTTGATCCCTGAGTCAGGAAGATCCCCTGGAGGAAGGTATGGTACCCACTCCAGTATTATTGCCTGGAGAATGCCATGGACAGAGGAGCCTGGTGGGCGATGGTCCATAGGGTCACAAAGAGTTGAACATGACTGAAATGACTTAGCATGTGTACACAACAAAATTCAGTAAGGAAGCATAACTTCTAAGAAGTGCCTTTCATTCAACAAATATTTATTGAATACCAACAAAATGATAGATTCTGGGTAAGTTCCTAGGAGAACAGAGATGAAACCACAGCCTCTAATTTTTCCTAGAGAGACTCATGAGGGGTCATTTTGGCCAGAGTCAGTCCTGTTTCTCATGCATTCCATAAATGTCTGTCTACCTTTATGCCTGGAATTGTCACAGTCTTTTTACTCAGAACCATCTTCCCCATGTTACCAGTCAAGGTGAAGGTGATAGTCATTCAGTCATGTCCGACTCTTTGTGACCACATGGACTTTAGCTTGCCAGGCTCCTCTGTCCATGGAATTCTCCAGGCAATAATACTGGAGTGGCTTGTCATTCCCCTCTCCAGTTGCCAGTCAAAGGATGATGCAGTTTGAGCTCTCCCTCCTCCAACAGTCTTCCCTGGATCTGAGCTATACGTTTTCTAGCTCCAGTGTATCCCCATGGTGCTGGCTTCTTGCAGTGCTCACTCTCTACTCATCTCTAGTTGTTCTATGTAGTTAGTTTTCTTTTTAAATAACGGTATATTATTTTCACAACTAGGTAAACTTTTAAATTAATCTCAAATACAATATTTCTTATGTGTATCTGATACCTGGATATCTTATTAAAATACATATTCTTATTCAGTAGGTTTGGGGTGAAATCCTGGATTCTTCACGGATTCCAAGATGTAAAGAGAAAAAAATGATTTCAAGTGAAAATGATGTGCCAGGTGGGTTATGACATTTTGCTTTTGATACCTTACAATATAAAGTTGCACAGAAGATAGTTCTTCATAGATGCCAAGCTCCCAGGTGATGTCCTTGCTGCTTGGATCTAAGACCACACTTTGAGGCACAATAGCAAGGATGGTGAGAACAGGGACCAGCATATTATTCTCTTTTTCCAACACTTTGGGCAGTGCCTTGGATAAGGGGAAAGTGTTCAGTAAATGTTTCTGGTGGGGAAAAATAAAGGAAGAATACAAACTTTGGGACAATACTGACCTAGGTTATAGTATCAATTCCACTACTTAATGCTGTGAATGATCATGGACATTTCAGTTCAGTTCAGTTCGGTCGTTCAGTCGTGTCCGACTCTTTGCGACCCCATGAATCGCAGCACGCCAGGCCTCCCTGTCCATCACCAACACCCGGAGTTCACTCAGACTCACGTCCATCGAGTCAGTGATGCCATCCAGCCATCTCATCCTTGGTTATCCCCTTCTCCTGCCCCCAATCCTTCCCAGCATCAAAGTCTTTTCCAATGAATCAACTCTTTGCATGAGGTGGCCAGAGTACCAGGCAAGAATACTGCAGTGGGTTGCCATTCCCTTCTTCAGGGAATTTTTCTGATTCAGGGATCGAATATGGATCTCGTGCATTGCAGGAGGATTCTTTACTGTCTGAGCTACCAGGGAAGCCCAGAGGGAGAGAAGGTACTCATAAAATGTTTGACATTCTTTGTAAAGATTATTGCATTTCTAATCTATCAGTTCTAGTGTATATTCCAAGAGGTACAAGAAAAAAATCAAGACAAAAGAAAACATACCAGGTGGGTTACCGCATGTTGTTTCTAGTCGCTCACAATGTAGAGTTGCCTAGAAGAAAATCAAAGCTAATCAATAATACCAAGGAGAAAACAATGTCACTGCCATCTTCTTACTACTCAGGTTCATACCCAGCCTCTTTGGCAGAGATAGTGTCTAGGTCTTCTCCAGATGAAGCCCTGGCAAAGGCCCTCAGTAGGATGACTCAGAGGGTGAATATTGGAGTGTTGACATGAAGCATTTGGTGTTCAGCTAATTGTATTGGAAAAGGAATTGCATGTTGAAGAAATCCCTAAGCTGCCCTTGAATCTGCTCCGCTCATCCACTGGCGGAAACAGTGGTTGAATCCCCCAGATTCAGACAGTTTGTATTGTAAGTGAGGGAGTAACTCACTTCATGTCTTTCTTGCATGAACTGTATTTCAGAGCAGGAAAACAATTAGTGAAGGAAAGTTATTTTTTTTTTAAATTCATAGCTTAAAAATGAGAAGAAATGATAGAAACAGAAAACCACATTTACAACCTTAATGGATCTAGATGATGGTCATCAATATTTGGTAAAACCATTAGATAAGAAACATGAGATGTGAAACTTAATAATAGATGGATCAGGCTGACATGACCTGAATTCACTAATTAGTCTTTCTATCACTAAAGGAGGGAAAAATAGGACATACTTTTCTTCTGATGCAAGGCAATAGAAAGTGTACAGAAATGTTACAATAAACTGTTGACAAAAGAAATAACCCATAACTGATCAGACCTCTAGATATAACTCCAGTTTACTGAAAAATATAGGATATGGAGGTTATGTTAAATGATATTAAGATAATTTAATCAGTAAATCCAGTTTTCTGTAAGATAAATGATTTTTTTTTCAAATAGTAAATACCAAAAAAAAAAAAAAGGAGAATTTTTATATATTAAAAGGGACTTCAGTTCAGTTCAGTTCAGTTGCTCATGTCTGACTCTTTGCAACCCCATGAATTGCAGCACACCAGGCCTCCCTGTCCATCACCAACTCCCGGAGTTCACCCAAACTCATGTGCATCGAGTCAGTGATGCCATCCAGCCATCTCATCCTCTGTCATCCCCTTCTCCTCCTGCCCCCAATCCCTCCCAGCATCAGGGTCTTTTAGAGTTTTGCCAAGAGAATGCACTGGTCGTAGCAAACACCCTCTTCCAACAACACAAGAGAAGACTCTACACATGGACATCACCAGATGGTCAACACCAAAATCAGATTGATTATATTCTTTGCAGCCAAAGATAAGAAGCTCTATACAGTCAGCAAAACAAGACTGGGAGCTGACTGTGGCTTACATCATGAACTCCTTATTGTCAAATTCAGACTTAAATTGAAGAAAGTAGGGAAAACCACTAGACCATTCAGGTATGACCTAAATCAAATCCCTTATGATTATACAGTGGAAGTGAGAAATAGATTTAAGGGACTAGATCTGATAGATAGAGTGCCTGATGAACTATGGATGGAGGTTCATGACATAGTACAGGAGACAGGAATCAAGACCACCCCCATGGAAAAGAAATGAAAAACAAAAGAGGGGGAGGGACTTGTACTCACACAATCTAAATTTAACAGTATGAGGACTTTCCTGGTGGTCCAGTGGTTAAAACTTTACCTTCCGATGGAGGGAGTGCAAGCTCAGTCCCTGGTTGGGAAGCTAAGATCCCATATGCCTTGTAACTAAAAAACCAAAACATAAAACAGAAGTAATATTGTAGCAAATTCAATAAAGACTTAAAAAGTGGTCCACATCAAAAAAGTCTTAAAAATTAAATGCAATGTATGAAACTTGTTTGTTTGGATTGTTACTCACATAAATTTTAAAAATATTTTTAAATATTCAGAAATATAGAACTTGAAGTCACTATTAAAATATTATAAGGAATTATTGCTAATCTCATGATGATGTTATTGGAGTCACATTTTTAAAAGTCCTTATCTGTTGAGATGTCTCCTGGAGTATTTCTTGATAAAAGAAGCCCATCTTTACTAGGAAGAGGAAACAGCGACACTCAAATTCAGAGAAGTGAAGTATTTCACTGGATAAATTAGCAAAAAATTGAAGTATTTGTATTGTCAAGTGTAGCAAAAATGAGAGTAAACAAAAACTCATGTATTTGGTAGAGGTTTAAAGAGTAGAGCATTTTAAGCAGCATCTTGACAATATTTACCAAAGTTCAGGTTGCATGTCCTCAATTTTAAGAATTCAGGGAATATCCAGAATACTTCTTCCAGCTTTGTGAATCAGTAGATCTATATGGAAGCTCCACCTCCTGCTATAGATCTGACTGGACTTGGTTCCTCATTCATATTCAGGCTCAGGACAGTCCCATGTTTTTAACTTTTGTTATCAATAAATCTATTTTTTAAAGTATTTTAGAACTAGTACTGAAGGTTCCCATAAGCACTTCTCTCACAGTTAATCCTATTTTTAATGACATATTTGTGTAATACATCTGTTATAATTAATGAAAAATTGGTTCACTGCTATTAGCTGAAGTCTACAGATAATTTGGATTTCCTTGGTTTTTACCTAGCGCACATTCTCTGTTCCAGGACACGGTCTGGGATACCACAGATTTAGTTGTCATGTCTCTGTAGGGTCCTCTGGGACTGTGGCAGTTAGTTAGACTTTGTTATCGAAGACCCCAATAGTTTTGAGGGATACTGGACAGGAATAATGAAGGATGCCCTTCTATGAATTTTTTTCTGGTGTGTTTCTAATGGTTAGCTTCATCAGGTTATGGCTTTTGGGGAAGAAATTCAGAGAAACAAATTTCGATTTCATTCTTGCTTAAATTGTTTCAGCCTTGGCTGTTGCGCCCCTTTAAGGTACTGCTGTCAGTATGTGTGTGTATTTTCTTTGAGCACTTTTTACTTTCTGGGCTACAAGATGCTCCAGACTCATTTTGTATATTCTCTGCCCTAGTCCTAGGACCACCCATCTCTCCAGTAGTCTCTGGTTCCTTATTGGAAAATGATTTTAGAAACCAATATTTGGGTGGTAAGTGTGCTCATTTCTGCTGTAGTATTATTTCTTCTAGGCGTTCTCAGCTGACAGAGCAAAAATATATCTGTGTATATCCTTATACCTGTAAATATTTCTTTATGCAAAAAACTATACCTATGTTAAGTTAGACATGAGTTCTTACTGAGGTTCCAATTCTAATCCATTATCACACAGATTATTCTAGCTAGTTACCCTTACTAATCTGTAACCTTCCAAAAGTAAGAAACTTGGCTCTGATCATCCACCCTCTATTTACTTAATTCTTCATTTTCAGTGGATATGTACAGCAGTGTTAGAATTATTAATCCCTTTCTTATGCTGCTGCTGCTAAGTAGCTTCAGTCGTGTCCGTCTCTGTGTGACCCCATAGATGGCAGCCCACCAGGCTCCCCCTTCCCTGGGATTCTCCAGGCAAGAACACTGGAGTGGGTTGCCATTTCCTTCTCCAATGCATGAAAGTGAAAAGTGAAAGTGAAGTCGCTCAGTCATGTCCAACTCTTAGCAACCCCATGGACTGTAGCCTACCAGGCTTCTCCATCCATAGGATTTTCCAGACAAGAGTACTGGAGTGGGGTGCCATTGCCTTCTCCACTTATCTTATGGGAAACAGTTTTATCAACTTAACTCTACACTGACTATATTCAGTTCCTTTTGCACTTTCTCTTAAAGATTCCATTAATTTTCAAAGTCCCTTAGGTCAATACACTTTCCCTACCCTCTTTGCTAGGTAGACAAGTGGTAGAGAACCTGCCTGCCAATGCAGGAGACCTAAGTTCAATCCCTAGGTTAGGAAGACCCCCTGGGGAAGGAAATGTCATCTCACTCCAGTATTTTGTCCTGAAAAATCCCATGGACAGAGGAGCCTGGCGGGCTACAGTCCATGGGGTCACAAAGAGTTGGACATGACTGAGCATGCACGCATCCTCTTCACTGAAGTTGTTTCATACATTTTAAATACAATTAGATTCTCTTCTCATGGTCTGCATTGTTTATTGGGATCCTCTAAACTCCTAAATTATTTTTTAAAGTTTGCATTTATTAAGGTACATTCTTTGTGTTGTAAATTCTCATATGGTGCTAGTGGTAAAGAATTCATTTGCTAATACAGGAGATGAAGATTTCATCCCTGAGCCAGGCAGATCCCCTGAAGTAGGAAATTGCAACCCACTTCAGTATTCTTCCTTGGAAAATTCCATGGAGAGAGGAGCCTTGTGGTGGGGGGGGTGGGGGGGGCGTGGGGAGGGGTAGGGGTGGTGCTATAGTCCATGGGATTGAAAACAATTGGACATGATTTATTTAACTTATATGGAGAGTACATCATGAGAAACGCTGGGCTGGAAGAAGCACAAGCTGGAATCAAGATTGCCAGGAGAGATATCAATAACCTCAGATATGTAGATGACACCACCCTTACGGCAGAAAGTGAAGAGGAACTAAAAAGTCTCTTGATGAAAGTGAAAGTGGAGAGTGAAAAAGTTGGCTTGAAGCTCAAGATTCAGAAAACAAAAATCATGGCATCTGGTCCCATCACTTCATGGGAAATAGATGGGGAAACAGTGGAAACAGTGTCAGACTTTATTTTTTGGGCTCCAAAATCACTGCAGATGGTGACTATAGCCATGAAATTAAAAGACGCTTACTCTTTGGAAGAAGTTATGACCAACCTAGATAGCATATTGAAAAGCAGAGACATTACTTGGCCAATTAAGATCCATCTAGTCAAGGCTATGGTTTTTCCAGTGGTCATGTATGGATGTGAGAGTTGGACTGTGAAGAAAGCTGAGCACGAAAGAATTGATGCTTTTGAACTGTGGTGTTGGAGAAGTCTCTTGAGAGTCCCTTGGACTGCAAAGAGATCCAACCAGTCCATTCTGAAGGAGGTCAGCCCTGGAATTTCTTTGGAGGGAATGATGCTAAAGCTGAAACTTCAATACTTTGGCCACCTCATGTGAAGAGTTGACTCACTGGAAAAGACCCTGATGCTGGGAGGGATTGGGGGCAGGAGGAGAAGGGGACGACAGAGAATGAGATGGCTGGATGGCATCACTGACTCGATGGACGTGAGCCTGAGTGAACTACGGGAGTTAGTGTTGGACAGGGAGTCCTGGCGTGCTGTGATTCATGGGGTCGCAAAGAGTCAGACACGACTGAGCGACTGAACTGAACTGAACTGAACACACACATCACACACATGGATTTTGATAAGTGTATAGTGTCATGTACTGCCATTAGTTGTTATTGTTGAGTCCGTAAGTCACATCCAACTCTATTGCCACACCGCGGTAAAATACCCCATTCTTCAGCTATTCATCCTTCTTTACCTCTCTTTTTACTTTATGGTTTTTCCTTTTCCAGAATGTCATATAAATGGAATGTTTGTAACCTTCTGGAGGGGCTTCCTTTTCTTAGCAATATGCATTAAAGATTCCATTATGTCCTTGTAGCCTGAAAGGTTGTTTCTTTACATCACTGAATAGTATTTCGTTGTATGATATACTACAGTATATTTCAAAATCACCTATTGAAGAATAACTTGTTTTCAGTTTTTGGTGAAAGGATAAAACCACTAGAAACTTTCATATGCAGGATTTTGTGTTGACATATACTCAGCCCATCTGAATAAGCAACTAGGAGAACAAAAGCTGGAATGTAGGATAAAACTATGTTTAAAAGAAACTGTCAAACTTCCATCCAGAGTGGCTTTAGCATTTATATTTCTACCTGCAATTAATTGTATTTCTAATGCCCTCTATTCTTGCCAACATTTGGTATTGTTTTTCGAATCTTAGCTACTTTAATAGGTGTATAGGCATATCCATTCCCTTCTCCAGTGGACCGCTTTTTGTCGGAACACTCCAATTTGACCTGAATGTCTTGGGTGGCCCTCTATGGGGCATGGCTTAGTTTCATTGAGTTAGATGAGGCTGTGGTCCATGTGATTAGATTGGCTAGTTTTCTGTGATTGTGGTTTCAGGGTGTCTACCCTCTGATGCCCTCTCTCAGCACCTACCATTTTAGTGGGGTTTCTCTTACCTTGGACATGGGATATCTCTTCATGGCTGCTCCAGCAAAGTGCAGCCACTGCTCCTTACCTTGGATGTAGGGTATCTCCTCACTGCTGCTGCATCTGACCTTGGACGTGGGGTATCTCTGGGAAAGGGAATGGCAAACCACTTCAGTATCTTGCCTTGAGAACCCCATGAACAGTATGAAAAGGCAAAATGATAGGACACTGAAAGATGAACTCCTCGGGTTGATAGGTGCCCAATATGCTACTGGAGATCCATGGAGAAATAACTCCAGAAAGAATGAAGGGACAGAGCCAAAGCAAAAACAACAACCAGTTGTGGATGTGACTGGTGATAGAAGCAAGGTCCAACGCTGTAAAGAGCAATATTGCATAGGAACCTGGAATGGTAGGTCCATGAATAAAGGCAAATTGGAAGTGGTCAAATCGGAGATGGCAAGAGTGAATGTTAACATTCTAGGAATCAGGGAACTAAAATGGACTGGAATGGGTGAACTTAACTCAGATGGCCATTATATCTACTACTGTGGGCAGGAATCCCTTAGAAGAAATAGTCAACAAAAGAATCTGAAATGCAGTACTTGGATGCAATGTCAAAAATGACAGAATGATCTCTGTTCGTTTCCAAGGCAAACCATTCAATATGGTAATCCAAGTCTATGCCCCAACCAGGAACTCTGAGGAAGCTGAAGTTGGGTTCTATGAAGACCTACAAGACCTTTTAGAACTAACACTCCCAAAAGATGTTCTTTTCATTAAAGGGGACTGGAATGCAAAAGTAGGAAGTCAAGAAACACCTGGAGTAACCGCCACATTTGGCCTTGGAGTACAGGATGAAGCAGGGCAAAGGCTAATAGAGTTTTGCCAAAAGAACACACTGGTCATAGCAAACACCTTCTTCCAACAACACAAGAGAAGACTCTACACATGGATTTCACCAGATGGCCAACATCAAAATCAGACTGACTATATTCTTTGCAGCTGAAGATGGAGAAGCTGTATGTAGTCAACAAAAACAAGACTGGGAGCTGACTGTGGCTCAGATCATGAACTCCTTATTACCAAATTCAGACTTAAATTGACGAAAGTAGGGAAAACCACTAGACCATTCAGGTATGACCTAAATCAAATCCCTTATGATTATACAGTGGGAGTGAGAAATAGATTTAAGGGCCTAGATCTGATAGACAGAGTTCCTGATTAACTATGGACGGAGGTTCGTGACATTGTACAGGAGACAGTGATCAAGACCATCCCCAAGAAAAAGAAATGCAAAAAAGCAAAATGGCTGCCTGAGGAGGGCTTACAAATAGCTGTGAAAAGAAGAGAAGGGAAAAGCAAAGGAGAAAAGGAAAGATATACCCATATGAAAGCAGAGTTCCAAATAGCAAGGAGAGATAAGAAAGCCTTCTTCAGTGATCAGTGCAAAGAAATAGAGGAAAATAATAGAATGGGAAAGACTAGAGATTTCCTCCGGAGAAGGCAATGGCACCCCACTCCAGTACTCTTGCCTGGAAAATCCCATGGATGGAGGAGCCTTGAAGGCTGCAGTCCATGGGGTTGCTGAGGGTCAGACACAACTGAGCGACTTCACTTTCACTTTTCACTTTCATGCATTGGAGAAGGAAATGGCAACTCAACCCAGTGTTCTTGCCTGGAGAATCCCAGGGATGGGGGAACCTGGTGGGCTGCCATCTATGGGGCCGCACAGAGTTGGACACGACTGAAGTGACTTAGCAGCAGCAGCAGAGAGCTCTTCAAGATGATTAGAGATACCAAGGAAAAATTTCATGCAAAGATGGCCACAATAAAGACAGAAACGGTATGGACCTAACAGAAGCAGAAGATGTTAGGGAGAGGTGGCAAGAATACACAGAAGAATTGTACAAAAAAGATCTTTATGACCCAGATAATCACGATGGTGTGATCAATCACCTAGAGCCAGACATCTTAGAGTGTGAAGTCAAGCAACGCTATGAACAAAGCTAGTGGAGATGATGGAATTCCACTTGAATTATTTCAAATCCTAAAAGATTATGCTGTAAACGTGCTGCACTCAATAGGCATGCAAATTTGGAAAACTCAGCAGTGGCCATAGGACAGGCCACAGTTTTCATTCCAATCCAAAGAAAGGCAATGCCAAAGAACACTCGAACTACCACATAATTGTATTTATCTCACATGCTAGTAAAGTAATGCTGAAAATTCTCCAAGCCAGGCTTCAACAGTACATGAACCATGAACTTCCAGATGTACAAGCTGGTTTTAGAAAAGGCAGAGGAACCAGAGATCAAATTGCCAACATCTGCTGGATCATTGAAAAAGCAAGAGAGTTCCAGATAAACATCTATATATGCTTTATTGACTATGCCAAAGCCTTTGACTGTGTGGATCACCATAAACTGGAAAATTCTGAAATAGATGGGAATACCAGACCACCTAACCTGCCTCCTGAGAAATCTGTATGCAGGTCAGGAAATAACAGATAGAACTGGACACGGAAGAACAGACTGGTTCCAAATCGGGAAAGGAGTATGTCAAGGCTATATATTGTCACCCTACTTATTTAACTTATATGCCCAGTACATTATGAGAATTGCTGGTCTGGATGAAACACAAGCTGAAATCATGATTGCCAGGAGAAATATCAATAACCTCAGATATGCAGATGACACCACCCTTATGGCAGAAAGTGAAAAAGAACTAAAGAGCTTCTTTATGAAAGTGAAAGAGGAAAATGAAAAAGTTGGCTTAAAGCTCAACATTCAGAAAACGAAGATCAAGGCATCCAGTCCCATCACTTCATAACAAATAGATGGGGAAACAGTTGCTGACTATTTTTTTGGGCTTCAAAATCACTGCAGGTGTTGACTGCAGCCATGAAATTAAAAGATGCATACTCTTTGGAAGAAAAGTTATTACCAACCTAGACAACATATTAAAAAGCAGAGACATTACTTTGCCAACAAAGGTGCATCTCGTCAAGGCTATGGTTTTACACGTAGTCACGTATGGATGTGAGCGTTAGACTATAAAGAAAGCTGAGCGCTGAAGAATTGATGCTTTTGAACCCTGGTGTCGGAGAAGACTCTTGAGAGTCCCTTGGACTGCAAGGAGATCCACCCCGTCCATCTAAAGGAGATCAGTCCTGGGTGTTCATTGCAAGGACTGATGTTGAAGCTGAAGCTCCAATACTTTGGCCACCTGATGGGAAAAGCTGATTCTTTGGAAAAGACCCTGATGCTGGGAAAGATTGAGGGCAGGAGGAGAAGGGGATAACAGGGCATGAGACGGTTGGATGGCATCACCGACTCAGTGGATATGAGTCTGGGTAAACTCCAGGAGTTGGTGATGGACAGGGAGTCTGGGTGTGCTGTGGTCCATGGGGTCGCAAAGAGTCGTACAGGATTGGGCCACTGAACTGAACTGAACTGAGGCGTATCCATTTTTGTTTTAATTTTCATTTTAAAAGGAAATTTATATTAAAAAATTTCAGTGCTTATTTACAATCTGTGTATTTTCCTGAGGTGTTTGTTCAGATAACTTGGTCTTTTTAAAAATTGGGTTATTTTCTTATTAATGAGTATTAAGTGTTCTTTGTATATTCTGAATACAAGTCCTGTTTTAGGTAAATGTTTTGAATTTTTTTCACCTGGTCTGTGACTTATCCTTTCAGTCTCTAAACATTCATTTTTTTTTTTTTTTTTTACTTCTGGGGCTACAGAATAGAGATGATTATCTATGTTATTCTGCTAATAGCAGTGGCAGAGCCTGGAAAAAACAATCAACCTCACAGTCTTATTAGAATTCTCTAATTTTGTCCTTTGATAACATTGCATTAAGCAGAGAAAGTCACATGGTCAAATTTTGCATTAATGATGTAGAATAGAATATAAAGATGGTAGATGGGAAAGAATGAATAATCTTAAGAATAATATAATTGATCACCCTATTCATGAAAGTGCAGTGGCTTTTGATTACTTTATTTTGCGTCTTATTTAATATTGAACATTTCTTCAATCTTTCTGAAAGATCCTAATATGAAAAAGCAATAAATTCTGTATTTCTTTCTTTTGCATAATTTTACTTCCCCGACATTGTTTGTGTTGATCAATGTTGCATAAGTAAGAGCTCATCTAATAAACTCTGCTTTGAGTGCGATTCAGTGAATAAAGCTGGTTTCTCTCCATTACCTTGTCAACGATTACATGTAGCTGTGTTCTATAATAATTTTTTACAATTATCTAACAATATTATACTGGATTGGTTGCTTATTGCCAGTTTTTTTTTTTTTTAATTGTGACTTCTCCAGTTATTCTGTTTATCAAACTTATTCCATAAAGTAGGTCTTCTATATTTGAACATGATGTCTGCTTTTTTTCTACTTAAAAAACAATTTAATTGGATATATCTTTTTAGGTCATACAGTCTTGTCTTGATAACTGTAGCAGTTGCTTCACCATCATTATAATTGCTATGGAGTTTTATTAATATTATTTTCATGTTAAACTTTAAAAATTAAAACTTTATAGAAAAGCAAAGTTAAGACTGTCTTCCCAATCCCAGTACATTATTCAAAGGCAATCAATGATATCATCTTTTGTGTTATCATTCAAGACCATTTTATGTCATATATGTGTGTATACACACACACACACACACACACACACACACATATATATATATATATATTCCATTTTGTTTTAGCTTTTAACATCACTATGGAAAGCTCTGAAAAAATTTGATTTTTGAGCAGAAGTAACTTTTTTTCCCCAAATTTTCCTTATATCCTTTCACCCTTACAAATCTTTTTCTTTTTTTTAACTTTTAATTTTATAGCTGATTAAAAATATTGTGTTAGTTTCAGTTGTACAGCAAAGTGATTCAGTTATATCTATATATGTATCTGTTCTTTCTCAAATTCTTTTTCCGTGTAGGTTGTTACATTATATTGAGTTGAACTCCCTGCGCTATATAATATGTCCTTGTATAGCACAGGGACTCTTTAACCTTTAAAAGTGTGTATTTCACTGTTAATTATTTTATGCCATTTTCTGGAACATTTTACACACACATGCATACACACAGTAGAAGAAAATTGTTCCAATACATGGCAGAAGAAAAACTTTCTTAAAAAAATATATACAAATTCATTTGTAGTTTGGAAAAACATCCTTTTTACTGTATCTTTGATTATTTTTTTCTTCCATTGTTTTGAGTTTACTTCAAGAAAGTCTACTAATCTATCTCCTTGTTTTCTGCATATATCACTCTCCCCTTAGTTATTATAAATTGTTTTTCCAGTTTTATTTTTCTCAGTTTGGTTATCTAGTTTCCTGGGTGTTATTAGCAGTTACTTCTATTTTATATTTTTTATAACTTGTTTTCATTTCCTTGATAGTTTGATTTTCCACTTCTGAGATGCCAGTTTACTATTCATTTTGTATTTCCTTTTAGATTTTAATTTATTTTGTATTATTATAATTCATACTTTTTATATTTGTTTATCTTTTATATACACTCAGATTTCAAAGAAGTTATGCTTTCTGAATTTTATTTGCTATCATAGATACTTTTCTTTTTGTTTTTGACTGTGCTGGGGCTTCATGGTGATGTGTAGGCTTCTCTATTTGTGGCTCATGGGCTTAGTTGCCCCATGACATTGGGATCTTAGTTCACTGACCAGGGATTAAACCCACATCTTCTGCATTGGAAGGTGGATTCTTAACCACTGGATTGCCAAAGAAATCCCATAGTCATTTTTCATATCTACATTGCTGCTACTGCTACTGCCGCTAAGTCGCTTCAGTCATGTCTAACTCTGTGCGACCCCATAGACGGCAGCCCACCGGGCTCCTCTGTCCCTGGGATCCTCCAGGCAAGAACACTGGAGTGGGTTGCCATTTCCTTCTCCAATATCTAATAAAGATTTATTTTCTCCTTTATGTTATTATATATTTTCCATATAATATCATAGTCTTTTATATGCTTTCCTTCCTTCCTCCTGGTATTATCCTGAAGAGTAGTTTTATTTGCTTTATGTTTGTTGTATTATATTCCTTCTTTTGGTGTTTTTGTCTATGCTAGATTCTAATTGACTGTGAATTATATTTATGTAGGCTTTTGGGACTTGCTTTTGTCTAGAACACATGTGACAAGGGGCTGGGGAGTGAACCAGCAAAGAGGGCAGTTTTAAATTCACAAATATTGTTTCCAAACACCTTCTTACCAACTCTGCTGTTTATTTTGCTCCAATAATATGGGTGTTCTGCACTCTCAAAATGTGCCTCTCAAAATGTGACTGGCACCCCTCTGAGGAAGTAGGAAATCTCTGTGCCAAATGGCTGAGTTCTGCAGGCCGTAAGTCTCTCACTCTCCTTATTATCTAAAGTGTTTGTTTTTCTCCAGCTGACTGTGAGAAACAGCTGAAAAGCAGAAAACTTACCCAGTCACACCAGAGGGTGACTCTTTGAGCAGATAGCATGTGAGCGCTTTTCTGCATCATCCCCTGTTAATCCTCAGTGGAGCAAGAATTCAGTGTTGTATCAATAGCCTCTCAAACTCTTGAACTTGTCCCAAATAAGAGAAGTGTACATTGGGATCTTTAAAAACTTGCTACATAATATGGAAAACTTTTGTCAGGTTAGAACATAAAGGCACATATTATGCCTTTGTGTTTCATTTATTTGATACAATTAACACGGGTTGTGGGTATTTTATAATTTCAATGAAAATGGGATTCACCCCCACCCCCTTCTTGTCTGTTTTATTGTGTTGATTTTGCTTAATGGTAAATATTTCTTTATACCACTATTTTTAACTAGGTGTCTCTTTAATTTTATTAACATTCAGTTTTCTAAATTTTAGAAGTTATAAGAATTCTACACAAGAAATTTGGAATGAATGTTAAACCACAGATATACATCAATAAGTAAGGTGATCCTTTACCCACTTCCGAGAGATAATAGGGTTTATCAGATAACTTTTAATATTTCAGCATCCCCATAAGCTATAAAAAGCCCTGTACTTGTGGAAACCTGCTGTTTAGCACCAGGGGCTCAACTCGTTTCTCTGTGATGACCAGGGAGTGGGGTGGGGGGAGGGGTGGGAGGGAGGTTCAAGAGGGAGGGGATATATGTTTACATATAGCTGATTCCCATTGTTGTACAGCAGAAACTAACACAACATTGTAAAGGAATTATACCCCAATAAAAAAAAGGAAAGAAAAAAAGATTTACAACAACAAAAATCCTTGTAAATTGAATGCATGTTTAATTTGCTTTAACCAAATATCTAAGTGTTCACCTGAAGACAACAGAAACACAAACTATAGTCTCAAATATAGTTTCAAAGGTGATTAGTTAATTGATCAATCAAGAAATACTGGTCTGAACCTAGTAGTGATAAGACAGAAAAATGAACAGCTAAGAAAGATAAAAAGTGGTTGTCTCAGATATAGAATAGGAGGAATAAGGAGAGGTTAGGCAGAAAACTTGTTTTCCAAATCCTAAACTTTTCTATATTATTTGATTTTTAACCATGTTGGTGAGTTCCTTGCATGAGATAAAAATCATTCATTAAAAATAAAGATTAAAAATAAATTAGATGTTAGTGAAATAGGTTTTTTAAAGCATTTTGTTAAATGTTTCTCTTATCACAGACTTTAGATCTTAAATATTAAATTAAGGTATGTAGTAGAGTTTGAATATGGAGTGATGCTCAGATTTCTATTTTGCTTATGCATTTTAACATGAGAATTTCTCAGCACCTGTTGATACACTGTTCTATGTTTCCTAGTTCTTTTTGACCCCCTGTGTTCTAGATCACGTATCTTAGATCTATGTCATTGGTTGTGTTAAGTACATACTCTTATTGTTAAGGTCATATACATTTCATTTTGTTTCTCATAGAGCCTGTTTGGAGAGCACTAAAAGCATCTTTTACATCTGGTGGGTGTCCTTGTCTCTAGATTCTAACACTAGGTTTTTCTGGGTCTTTCACCACTTCTCCCAACGGTCCATAGTCAAGCACCTCCCTTGCTGTGATTCTAGTCACCCAGATGGAGGACTCCTGATTTTGAAAAGAAAATAAAGCAGCGACAAGTGATATACTTTCCAGTCTGGGGAAGTAATATACTTCCCAAGTTTTGAGACTCCTGGGACCAAATTTTCTTCATCTATACATGTGTACATGCATGGTGAGCCGCTCAGTCATGTCTGACTCTTTGCAACCCCATGGACTGTAGCCCACCAGGCTCCTCTGTGGGATTTTCCAGTCAAGAATACTGGAGAGGGTTGTCATTTCCTACTCCAGGGGATCTTCCCAACCCAGGGATAGAAACCCTGCATCTCAAGCATCTTTTATATTGGCAGGCAAGTTCTTCACCACTGTTACCACCTGGAAAGTCCTCATCTACACAAACGGAATGTCAAATCGGGTAATTGGTGAGGTCTGTTAGGAATGTGGGGCTTCTCTGGTGGCTCAGTAATAAAGAATCTGCCTACCAGGCAGGAGACACATGTTTAATCTCTGAGTATGCTGATGAGAGTCCCTGTTCAGCAGTGAAGAATCCACCTGCAATGCAGGAGATGCCAGAGACTCAGGTTCGATTCCTGGGTTAGGAAGATAGCCTGGAGACTTGGCAACCCACTCATGCCTAGAGAATGCCATGGACAGAGGAGGCTGGCTGGCTGCATGCTGTAAGGTCACACAGAGTCGGAAATGGCTGAAGGAACTAAGCAGCAGCAGCATTAGGAATGCAAAATGTTCAGGGTCTATGGAAATGTGGAAACAATGTCATTTCTGTCATTCACTCTGAATGACCTACACCATGATGTCAGATGATTTAAAGCCTCGCTCTCTACTTCTCACTGACAAATACATGTGGAGAGTCACAGGAATATACTTCTACAGTGCTTGAAATGAGAGGGGGAAGTTGATGTGGGTGTTATTGGGAAGAGCAAAAATGAAGAAGCAAGGTAGTGTGGCAACTATCAGTTTCAGAAATCTAAAGATGTGAGAGGACTTGGGTATGGCTGGAATCTGAGGAATAAATGAGAAGTTTATTCCACAAATCCAAGCTCTTTAAACATCTGGAGAGACTCCAAGATTCCTGGGTGGGTGGGTGGGGGTGGGCAACAAAACCACTTGCTTAACATCCCCATCTTTCCAGGAGTTTGATAATTAGAACAAGGCAGAAATAGTGAGGGGCTCTGCAAGGTCATATCAATCATCAAAGCAGGAGAAATGTACCCAGTTCCTGCAAAAACCCATAGCAAGAGGCTGAGGCTTCACTTGATAGATTTAGATGATTCATTTATTCCTTCAGTGTCTCTGTGTGTGTGTGTGTGTGTGTGTGTGCTCTGTCATGTTCAACTCTTTGTGACCCCACAAACTGTAGCCCACCTGCCTCCTCTGTCTATGGGATTCTCCAGTCAAGAATACTGGAGTGAGTTGCTGAGTCCTTCTCCAGGGTATCTTCCCAACCCAAGGATCGAACCCAAGTCTCCTACATCTCCTGCATTGCAGGTGGATTCTTTACCACTGAGCCAGCAGGGAAGTTCATCAGCATATGATGCCAATCAGTATCCTAAGTTCAAAGGGTTCCAAAAGCAAAATGAAACAAAACAAAGCAAAAACTCATGTCATTTATGTTACATTTTGTTTTTCACTCCTTACTATTCTGCTTGGTCTTCTCATGAACTGTCTGAGGTGGGCACAAGACAGACGATTACTCCCATTTAGCAGATGGGATAACTGAGGCAAAGCTGGATTACTTAATATGCCCAATGCCAGGCAGCAGATTTTCACAGAGGTAGGATTGGAATTCTAGGTTCCTGATACGTTGGCAATCTCTCCTGCCTGCTTACACTGCTGCTTCTCTAATTCATCCACACAGGTGACTCAGAGGAGGAAGTATATATCAAGGCCCTGCAGTAGAACTTGGCAGAGAATAGGTGCTCTGTAAATGATGGCTGCCCCTTTAGTTTGAGCCACTCCTTTCCAACACCACTCTCTGGAATGCAGTCCTTTATAGGAAGGGATTTTCCTCGATACCTGCAGTGAAACAGAATTTTTAAAAAATGGACCTACTTATAGGATGAACTTACTCTATGTGGGAAAATGCAGGCTATGGATGGAGTCTGCAAAATTTTGCAGCTGAGGCTAGCAAAACTACCCCATTCTTATTTTGCTAGCTTTTTGCTCTTAGGTTTCATATCTTCCTACTTACTAATGTTCTCATCAAATACATGCAAACGGCTTATGACTATTAGCATTGACACTAGCAAAATGTAAGTTTTGTCTTCCTAAGTAAATGAGAGAACTCCAGTCAGCATTTGCATTACTTGAGCCTTTTATTTATTATTTTTTTTATCACCTTCCAGTTGTGCATTCTCTCCATGTATGCCAGAGATTTGTTGTATTTTCATTTTTTCCCTCAATTATTTTATGTTGGCTTTGAGGCTCAAGAGTCATAACACAATTGCATGATTAATTTTGTTCCTCTGTTACAATGGAGTTTTCATGAAATTAACTATGCCATTTCCTTCTCAGTAATGTCCTCTGATGAATATTTTATTTTTCTCAATTGCTATGTGGCCGGCGTTGCTTGATATTTTGTGGTACCTTTTCAAATAACAAGATGCTCCTGAGACCTTTCAGAGCCTCTGCTGCAGCAGAGTGGAGCTCTGTGACTTAATAGGAAAGCCAGAGATCAGTTAAAGGAACTCTTCCCTCTAAGAGCACAGTAAATGCCTAATATGGGAGCCCACAGGGTATGAACAAGATTCACCTGACCTCCCAAAGGCCGTATATTAGAAATCATGGCATCAGCAGAGAAAGGGAAATAAATGCATCCCATCATGGAGATGTTATGGACCAACCTAGTTCCATGACCTTAACTACTAAGAACTGCAAGGGCTTTCTGTTTTTTCCATGACAACAGAGTTGGCTCTAGAATATTCACTATAAAACCTCCTCTGGCAACTCCAAAGGTTGTGTTATTGTTGTGTAGTCTATAAGTCATGTCTGACTCTTTTGCAACCCTATGAACTGTAGCCAGCAAGGCTCCTCTGTTAATGGAATTTTCCAGGCAAGAATACTGGAGTGGGTTAGCATTTCCTCCTCCAGGGGATCTTTCTGATCCAGGGATCGAACCCACATCTCCTGCTTGGTAGGTGAATTGTTTACCACTGAGCCACCAGGAAAGCCCCCTAAGGGCTGTGTGAGTGAGTGAGTGAAAGTCGCTTAGTTGTGTCCAACTCTTTAGGACCTCACGGTCTGTAGACCGCTGGGTTCTTCTGTCCATGGAATTCTCTGCTGAGTATTTTTCTGAGATGGACATAAGTTCAGCAACAAGAAAGACCCCACTGAAAGAGCGACCAGAACAAGTACAAGGCAAAATAAAGGAAAAAAATAAATGGAGCAGCTACTAATGGCCAGACACTCCTTAGTGTTTTAAAAATATCTCATTTAATTGTCAAAATTACCTTGCAATCAGGTTATGGACCCCATTATAAATATGAGACCTCTGGTGCTCAGAGAGGTTAAGTAACTTGTCTAAGGGGCCCAGTGTCTGTCATTTAAATATTTGCTGATTCAATAATGAATGAATGAATGTTAACGCTGCCAATGCAGGGGATCGATAATGGGAGCTCCTCTTATCTCTATTTTAGAGGAATAAATATTCCCTGTGGCAGAGGGATGACTTAGCAAGTGACATGGGAGCTGATTAAATGAAGTTACTGGCATGAAGTGCTGAGAGGATAAGGGTGGTGTGTCCTTCTGCCCCAGCTGTGTGCTCTGTAGTCTAATCTACAAGACTGGACATGCATGGCTCTGTCTCCCTTCCTTTCCACCCCAGCCCTGCTTTGACAAGGAGCGTTTAGGAAGCTCTGGGCATTCTCCTGAGATACATAATGGGATGTAATTATACATAATTCTGTATGTGGCCAAGGACTGGGGACTGGAATCAAGGTCTTAAGTGTTTCTCCCTTTGGGTGCATTGAAAGTAAGGCAAGTTAAAGAATTAGAAACTTCAAAGCAGGACAATAAATGTGGGTTTCATATTTAAATGACAGAGGATGTGCCTGGAAGTCCTGCTTAGAAGTGCTAATTTCCTTTGCAAGTCCTGTTTCTACTAAACCTTGTGGTTTTTCAAATTGTGCTGAGAGCAAATCCCACATCCCCTTTGAAATTATTTGGTTTCTGCACTCAAAACTGGTCTGAAGGGCAAACTGCTGAAAAAGCTTCTTTCCCCTTGAATTAAATGCTCTCAGGCAGGGGGGAAAGAGTGTGAGATTGTTGAGCCTGGTTGAAAGCACGCCAGGTATCGCCATCATCCATATCAAAGCCTCCAGTGCCCATGGTGACATTAATAATAAATCACGAGTTTCTTGCAGATTTTCAACTAAGCAGTGTTGCTTTTCCTGTGGTTAGGTCAGTTCCAGTGTGTTTGGTGCTAGCATTTCAGGTATGTCCTGCCAAAATGAATGCAAAATAATTAGCAGCAGGCAATGCTTTTGCTTTGCTCACCAGAAGTAGTCTTATAACCTAAGGAGAATCGAGTTTTCATGTAAATCTTGGTTGTGAAAAATCTCTCCTTTCTGAGGATTACTAACCAAGCCAGGTAACTGCTGGGTGAAATCTTTTCTCTGATTGATGGACCCATATTAGGCGGAACTGGTGACAGCAATTGGAATAGGCACATAAGGAAGTGGGATTGGGTGGGCCTCATCTATCTGCCAGGCAGAGGAGAGCTGAAAAACAACTCCCTCTGGTTTCTCTCTGTCTCCACTGCCCTCCCACAGTCTAAGCCATGGTCAGCTCTTGTCTGACCATTGCAGAAACCTCCTAACTATTCCTTCTGCTTCCACTCTCAGCCTGCTCCAATTTAGCAAGCCAAGGTGAGCTGCTGCTTCTTTTTTTCCCTAATATTTATCTATTTGGCTGTGCCAGGTCTTAGTTGCAGCATGCACGGTCTTCTATCTTCTTTGTGGTATGCAGGATCTTTAGTTGTGGCATTCGAACTCTTAATTGCAGCATATGGGATCTAGTCCCCAGACCAGAGATCAAACCTGAGGCCCCTGCATAGGGAGCACAGAGTCTTAGCCATTGGGCCACCAGGGAATTCCCTAGGTGAGCTTCTTAAACAAAAGCCAGTCTGGACAATTTACTCCTCTGGTTGAAAACTTTCAAAGGTTTTCAGTTCCACTTGGCATAATTCCAAAACTCTGCCCCAGTTGACGGGTCCTGCAGGCCCCTGGTCTCACCTCCTTCCTGTGCCCTGGCTGTTCTGGACTTCTGTCAAGTCCCTGCACCCAGAGTTCTCACCCCTTCATAGAACATCTCACACCTTCTCACCTCTGCTCGCTCTGCTTCCTTCTCTTTGTCAGTTTCACCTTTACAAATCCATCAAGCCTCATTCCAAAGTTGGTTCCTCAGAAAGTCTGCTCTGACTCTAAAACAAATGTCAGTTCTCATAGGGGAAGTGGCCAAGATGGCAGAGCAGGAAGACCCAGAATTATTTTTCTCCACGGGTATGTCAACATGACAACTGTTTACAGACCCACTGTCTATGAGAACAACCTGAAGACTAGCAGAGAATATTTTCCACAACTAAGGATATGAAGAAGGAATCACGACAAGATGGGTAAGAGGGGTAAAGAAATGGTATAGTCAGGATCCATACCCCAGGAGTAGGTGACCCCCAAATGGAAGGATAATCACTATCACAGAGGTCAACCCCAAGGAGCAGAGGATCTAAGCTCCAAATTGGGCTCCCAGGGTTCTGAAAAAGAAACTTAGACCTCAGGATGTCTGGCTTTGAAAACCAGCAGGGCTTACATTGGGAGAGCTACAGGAAATAGCAGCCATGAAATTAAAAGACGCTTACTCCTTGGAAGGAAAGTTATGACCAACCTAGATAGCATATTCAAAAGCAGAGACATTACTTTGCCAACAAAGGTCCATCTAGTCAAGGCTATTGTTTTTCTAGTGGTCACGTATGGATGTGCGAGTTGGACTGTGAAGAAATCTGAGCGCTGAAGAATTGATCTATCATTCATCATCTATGTAAATATCAAATCATTATGGAGTACACCTAAAACTCACATAATATTGTGTGTCAATTATATAGATCAATGAAAAAAAATATTCTCGTGCTGTTTCTTATATTTTCCTTTGATAGAACTTAAGCCTGATGCTGTTTGTTAGTGTGTATTTTATATATGTCACTATATATCTATATCTATCTTCTTTCCCACTGATTTATAAGCTCAGTTAAGCAGGGATCAAGTCTGTTTTATATTCTTAGCACCTAACAGAGTGCCTGACACATAAGAATTACTATTTATTGAATGAATAAAAAATTGGTTTCTTCCATAATTGAAAAAGACACATGTACCCCAATGTTCATTGAATACTATTTGCAATTGCTTGGACAAGGAATCAAGCCTAGATGAATGGATAAAGAAGTTATAGTACATATATACAATGGAATGTTACTCAGCCTTAAAAAAGTTACACATTTGAGTCAGTTCTCATGAGGCGGATGAACCTAGAGCCTATTATACAGAATGAAGTAAGTCAGAAAGAGAAAGATAAATATCGTATATTAATTCATATATATAGAATCTAGAAAGATGGTACTGATGAATCTATTTGCAAGGCAGCAATTGAAATGGAGAAATAGAGAATAGACAGTGGGGGAAGGAGAAGAGGGGATAAATTGAGACATTGAGTAGCATTGAAACATATACATTACCATATCTAAAATAGCCAGTGGAAATTTACTGTATGATGCAGGGAGCTCAGACCTGGTGCTCTGTGACAACCTAGAGGGGTGGAATTGGGTGGGACGTGGGAGGGAGGTTCATGTGGTAGGGGACATGTGTATACCTATTGCTGATTCATGGTGATGTATTGTAGAAACCAACACAACACTGTAAAGCAATTATCCTCCAATCGAAAATAAATTTAAAAAAATTGGTTTCTTGTGCCATTAGTCAAGTTGACTTGTTTTCATTTTAAAAACCACTATATAGGATGCCTGGTTTCAACCCTCACATCAGTGGGCACAGCCTTGCCTGATTCTTGTATTAACTGGCTTCACCATGTTGGTCTTTGTGGGCATACTGCCTATACCAGCCTTGTTGGCGTCCGCTCCCTCTCCTGGTCCAAGTTGAACCCTTGGAACCTGACATCATATCACTTGATCAAAATCTGTTTCTTGATTGTTCCAACCTCTTTGGCAGTGTTTTGAGCCCTTGCTCAAAGCCTGTTTTCAAAATCCTTATATTTTTAAGTTGCAGCCTCTTGATAGATCTCCCTGAGGAGTATTTGTAACTCTATAGCACCATGAGAGTCAACCTAAGCCTCACTCAACTTCTTATCTTGGCTTATGTGAGCAGGAAGTCCTAGTACAAATATTTATAAAGTAATCTATATTGAAAATATTATGGTTGTTGCAATTTACAGGAAGTCAAGCTTTTGGGATTCCTCAAAGTCATAAAGCTTAAGATTGTAAATGATACACTTTGGGGATGAGCTTATAAATAGAAGTGTGATGCATATGCATTGTTCATTGAAGAAGGCCTTCTTATCTCTGCTTGCTATTCTCTGGAACACTGCATTCAGTTGGATATCTTTCCTGTTAGCCTTTCACTTCTCTTTTCTCAGCTATTTGTAAAGCCTCCTCAGACAATCACTTTACCGTCTTGCAATTCTTTTTCTTTGGGATGGTTTTGATCACTGCCTCCTGTACAATGTTATGAACCTCTATCTATAGTTCTTCAGGCCCTCGGCCTACCAGATCTAATCCCTTGAATCTATTTGTTACCTGCACTGTATAATAATGAGGGATTTGATTTAGGTCATACTTGAATTGCCTAGTGGTTTTCCCTTCTTTCTTCAATTTAAGCCTGAATTTTCCAATAAGGAGCTGATGACCAGAGCCACAGTCAGCTCCAGGTCTTATTTTTACTGACTGTATAGAGCTTCTCCATGTTTGACTGCAAAGAATATAACCAATCTGATTTCGGTATTGACTATTTAGTGATGTCCAAGATCAAATTGCCAACATCTGCTGGATCATCGAAAAAGCAAGAGAGTTCCAGAAAAACATCTATTTCTGCTTTATTGACTATGCCAAAGCCTTTGACTGTGTGGATCACAATAAACTGTGGAAAATTCTGAGAGAGATGGGAATACCAGACCATTAGACCTGCCTCTTGAGAAATCTGTATGCAGGTCAGGAAGCAACAGTTAGAACTGGACATGGAACAACAGACTGGTTCCAAATAGGAAAAGGAGTATGTCAAGGCTGTATATTGTCACCCTGCTTATTTAACTTATATGCAGAGTACATCATGAGAAACGCTGGGCTGGAAGAAACACAAGCTGGAATGAAGATTGCCGGGAGAAATATCAATAACCTCAGATATGCAGATGACACCACCCTTATGGCAGAAAGTGAAGAGGAGCTAAAAAGCCTCTTGATGAAAGTGAAAGAGGAGAGTGAAAAAGTTGGCTTAAAGCTCAACATTCAGAAAACAAAGATCATGGCCTCCGGTCCCATCACTTCATGGGAAAAAGATGGGGAAACAGTGGAAACAGTGTCAGACTTTATTTTTTGGGCTCCAATATCACTGCAGATGGTGACTGCAGTCATGAAATTAAAAGACGCTTACTCCTTGAAAGAAAAGTTATGACCAACCTAGACAGCATATTGAAAAGCAGAGACATTACTTTGCCGACTAAGGTCCATCTAGTCAAGGCTATGGTTTTTCCAGTGGTCATGTATGGATGTGAGAGTTGGACTGTGAAGAAGGCTAAGAGCCAAAGAATTAATGGTTTTGAACCCTGGTGTTGGAGAAGACTCTTGAGAGTCCCTTGGACTGCAAGGAAATCCAACCAGTCCATTCGGAAGGAGATCAGCCCTGGGATTTCTTTGGAAGGAATGATGCTAAAGCTGAAACTCCAGTACTTTGGCCACCTCATGTGAAGAGTTGACTCATTGGAAAAGACTCATGCTGGGAGGGATTGGGGGCAGGAAGAGAAGGGGACGACAGAGGATGAGATGGCTGGATGGCATCACTAACTTGATGTATGTGAGTCTGAGTGAACTCCGGGAGTTGATGACGGACAAGGAGGCCTGGCATGCTGCGATTCATGGGGTCGCAAAGAGTCGGACATGACTGAGCGACTACACTGAACTGAACTGATGTGTAGTTTTCTGTTGTGTTGTTGGAAAAGAATGTTTGCTATGATCAATGTGCTATCTTGACAAACCTCTGTTATATTCCAATTAGGCATTCATCTAACATTCCTCTTACCCCTACCCTTGCTAGGAGTCAAAGAAGTTCTTTTTTCAGAGTTCTGATTCCAAATTTTCTGAAAATTTAAATTGTCTTGCCCTTGACTCTCTGCACTTCTCACTTGAATCTGACTCTCTGCAAGAGCCTGGCTCCATTTATTCCTGAAGTATCTTGCAAATATTGCAGTTTGTTTAATACCTACAACACCAGATATACTGTTTTTGTGGCAAAGAATTCATCTTAACTCATCATGAGGGAAAGGGCAATGACACAGATCGTTCAAGAATGCTACTGCAATCCCCTTTTCATTTTTTTGAACAAAACAGTTCTCAGCCTCTCATTAGTAAATGTTATGTGCCTGTTAGAAAGAAGCTTTCTGACTCTAATTTATCTGGTGGCATTTTCTATCACAGTAAACAAAATATTAGTGAAAGGTTGAGCCTGCTTCTGCCTTTCCCTTTGCCAATTTACAAAATAAACATTTACTGATTTGGTCATTTAGAGTTTAAACTATTGAACTGAAGACAGATGTTCTTTGAACAAAGGTTGAAAGGAGGAGACTGATCAGAAAATCTCACAAGGCTGGAACTTAAAACATTGATAATTACAGCTTCTCTTATCTGTCACCAGAGCGTGTGGGTAGAAAATATGGCTGTAGATTTTCTGAAGATTTTATGGTGTACACCGGCTAATGGGCTTTGGAAAACCTTTTTCTTAGGTGTCCTTCCGTGGAATTAAAAGGAAAATCAGTTCTGAGTTTAGCTTTGTAAACTGAACTTTGTCCAAATAGTCTATCAAACTGATGTATAACTAAATACGTAAGTTCCTGTTCATTCTGGGGAGTCAGCAAGCACTATGAAAACAAACCAAATCAAACAATGTCAGTACCACCCCAAAAGATATGAAAATGAAACAAAATTCTTCTTTTTAAAAAAAGTTACATGGAAAAGGAAATGTGATTATTTGGGGGAAATAACGGTTGTTTTCTTTCTGTAGTCAACCTCTGATAGCATTGAGAATATAAATGGAAGTACAGGATGGGTGTGTGGCAGTTTTCCTCAGGCATGAAAGTCGTACTAAGAACCATTTGTGATTGGAAAGGTGGACTGCACACAGTGTGACCGAAGTCATGGCTTTGTGCTTTACCCTCACTGGCTACCAAAGGAAAAAAGTCCAATATCAGCACAACACAAAAATGCTCTCAGTGCCTAAAATTACACCATAAAGATCCATTACTTTGGGAAAATCAAATTTTTTGGTAGCCATCTTGGTTTAAAGTATTTTCCCTAAGAAGTCACAAACAGGATATGTCGAGGTTGGGGATGGAGACGGAGATATGGAGAGAAAGAGAGGCTCGCCTATAATCATATTAGCCCTGTTTGGGATAGGAAGGGTCAGAAGAAACAAAAATGAGCCATACTAGTGAGTAACATTCCCCAGCGGTGAGGTGGAGGACAAGAATACACCAAACACAAGGCAACCTTCTCCCTGGTTTAATCAAAACCAAGGTCAACTGTGGCTTCCCTTGTAACTCATCTGGTAAATAATCCTCCTGCAATGCACGAGACCCTGGTTCAATTCCTGGGTCGGGAAGTTCCACTGGAGAAGGTATAGGCTACCGACTCCAGTATTCTTGGGCTTCCCTGGTGGCTGAGACAGTAAAGAATCTGCCTGAAATGAGGGAGACCTGGGTTCAATCCCTAGGATTGATCCTCTGGAGAGGGGAATGGCTACCCACTCCAGTATTCTGGCCTGGAGAATCCCGTTAACAGAGGAACTTGGCGGGCTACAGTCCATGGGGTCGCAAAGAGTCGGACAGAACTGAACAACTTTCATAAGACCATCTGTCTGGGTGGGGCAAAAATTTACTTAGTGAAATAGCACTTTCCATTGAAGCCAAGGAGTTCTTAGGGACATTTCCTGGCTTTCTGTCCAACACCTCCAGAACAGTCGAAAGGCACAGTGGGAAGAGAGTGGTATAGTTAGATAACAGACCACAAAAGGGTTCATGCCTGCATGCAGCACTGTCTGAACTAGCCAGAGAGAGAGAGAAAGGACAATTTGGAAAGAAAAGGTTCATCCCAGGAACTAAGACAAAAGGGAAAGATATAGTGAGTTCTTCCCTTCTTCCTGCTCTTCCTCTTTTTACTCCTGTGAATGTTTACAGAAAATTACAGTTCTGCTCTGTATTTTGAGAGAGAATATAAATCTACCACCCCCCGACATGTCACAGCCACCATTTGCCACTGCCAACTACCTATGGATTTCCTATAAGCAGGGTTCATTCATTGTGAAAATTAGATAATTGAAACAATCTATCTGCTTCAGGCTGTTGGCTTCAGGGATGACGCTTGCCTGTTGCTATGACAAGTAATTTTCAGAGTGAAATTTTAGGCACAATAACTCACTGAACAATACCCTGTTTCCCTGTTCTGTTTATCAGGAAGTCAAGACATTTTTAAGGATACAATTATTTATTTATTTATATTTATCGGCCACTGGATATGATAAAGCAACATCCTGCCAATTAGTATTCTAGCCAGTCCCTTTTTTCTGCCTTGTGATCATCTTCCATGCTGAAAAGGAAGATTTGATAAAAGAGTAAAATTCTGTTGATGGTGGTCCTCTGGGATTCCTCAGTCATATCTTCTAGACAGTGAGATATTGATTATAGTACAGATCTTGATGGGATGAAATCAGAGGAACTGAGAAATCCATAGTTTATGTTGCTTCACAGATATGCATGTGGCATCTTTATCCAGGGATTAATTATAATTTTATATATTCTAGTCATAAAGAAACATCTTTTAAAAAAAATCAAGTATACTTAATTTACAATGTTGTGTTAATCATGCTGTACAGCAAAGTGATTCAGCTATATATATAGATATATATATATATAATTTTAAAAATATTCTTTCCACTATGGTTTATCATAGGATATTGAACCTGGTTCCCTGTGCTGTACAGTAGGACCTTGTTGTCTGTCCACTGTTTACCTCCCAGTTTGCATCTGCTAGCCCCAACCTCTCACTCCATCCCTCTCCCAAGCCCCTCCTCCTTGGCAACCACAAGTCTATTTTCTGTGTCTGTGAGTCTGTTTCTGATTCGCAGATAGGTTCATTTGTGTCATATTTCAGATTCCACATATAAGTGATATCGTATGGTATTTGTATTTTCAGAAAAGAGAGTCTTCAAAGGAGCATGACAGGCATGGAACATTTTCTCTGTGTTTTATAGGATTAAAAGCAGTCAGCAAAGTAAAAAAGGTCAAAAGAGGACATAAGCTCTGAGAGAGCTGGGACTTCTGCTGGTTTTGATCTCTGCCTTGTCCCCGTTGCCTGGAAGGGTTCAAGGTCCAGCAGGTGCACATGATAGATATTTTCTGAACAAGTAAGTGAATGAATTGCTTTTCCCCACTTCACTTCAGACACATTACATTCGAATGCCCTCCCCCTTTCACTTTGCATCAAAACCTGCTCCTACAAATCTATCCCCATTTAAACGCAAGTCCTTACAACCTACTCCATGAAAAGAGCGCTATAGATCCACATAAGTTGAAGAAATTTTGTGTGCTAGATTCTATTATTGATGATTGAAAATAGTCTTGGGAATACCAGAGGCACCTTCTCCTGTAGCTAAAAAATTTGAATAACTTTGCCTGACTTAAATTTTCCTAAACTTTATTCTTTCATTTGGCAAATATTAACTATGGGATTTACATTTTGGTGGGGAAGACACAAATTAATGAAGTATTTTGTCTGACCAAATGGTGGTAAGTGCAATGAAGAAAAAGAAAAAAAAGAAAAAAGAAAAATAAGGCAAGAGCGGTAGGGAGGACTGTGAGAGGGGGTTACAATTTTAAGTTGAGTGGTTATCATTGAGGAGAGGTTAGAACAAAGACCTGAAACAGGTGAAGGGGTGAGACACTGTGGGGAAAGGTTTTCCAAGTAGTGGAAGCAGCAAGTGTGAAGGCCCTGAGGCTATCTGCATGTCTGGAATGTGTGAGGAAACGCGAGGGCCAGGGCTGCTGGGTGAATCTAGGGCGGGAAGAGCAGTAAGAGGAAAGGTCATGGGGATCAAAGGGGTGGAGGTGCGGGTCAGGTGATGCAGACCATGCGTGTGTGCTAAGTTGCTTCAGTTGTGCCATGGGCTTCTCTAGGCAAGAATACTGGAATGGGTTGCCGTGCCTTCCTCCAGGGGATCTTCCTAACCCAGGGATTGAACCCATGTCTCTTGTTTTCCCTGCACTGGCAGGTAGGTTCTTTATCGCTAGTGCCTCCTGGGAAGACTTATGTAGAGCATATCTAATTACAAAAGTGCTTTACTGGTTTTTAAGTACTGTCTCTGTGTCTCCTCACACACAATTAAACCACAACCACCCACACAACTTTAAGAAAAGAAAAAGGAAAAAAAAAAAATCAAGACTTGTTTCCTCATGAGTAAAATTAGGAAAATAAAAGTGTCCCCATTTTAAAATAAGATACACATTTTATAGAGTTGTGGGTATTTAATTAATGCTTAATAAATGTTAAATCTCTGCCTTCTTCCCCCAAAACCATGTTGCCTGCCCACTCTACTGTCACTTATAGTAGTAAGCAATGAGCATAAAATGCAGAATCCAAGGGACAGAGCAAACACTGAGACTGAATAGATAAAAACTCAAACTTCAGTGAGTTCAATACAGTGTATTTCACTAATGAAGTAGATTAGAGAAATGAAGAGATTCCATATGAGAGGATGAAGAAAATAGACTGGGCAACGGGGATAAGGATTCTGGGCTGTAAACATAAATGGTGGGTGCAAACAGTGAGAAAGGCACTGGTATCTACCAGGGGAGTTTCTTGGAAGAGTGAATACTGGATGGTTTCTGGGGGGTAAATAGGAGGATGAATGGACCTTTCTGACAACCCACGTCAAAGACTAATGGACATGCTGGGTTGGACACATGGAAATGTATAGATTCTGATAGAAGATTGGCCAATCACTGCTTGAGAGTTTCTATTTCCCTACATCATAACTAACCACATGACATTATCATAGCTTGTTTATCTAATGAGTAGAAAATATCTTCCATTAATATTTTACTCTGTGTTTCCCCAATTAGACTGTCATTGAGCTTCTTGTCATATGTTTGTTGGAAATTAGGGTTAAATTATTTCAATTCATTGAGATTACTTATATTCATGAAGCAGGGCAAAGACTAATAGAGTTTTGCCAAGAAAATGCACTGGTCATAGCAAACACTTTCTTCCAACAACACAAGAGAAGACTCTATACATGGACATCACCAGATGGTCAACACCAAAATCAGATTGATTATATTCTTTGCAGCCAAAGATGAAGAAGCGCTATACAGTCAGCAAAAACAAGACCAGGAGCTGACTGTGGCTCAGATCATGAACTCCTTATTACCAAATTCAGACTCAAATTGATGAAAGTAGGGAAAACCGCTAGACCATTTAGGTATGACCTAAATCAAATCCCTTATGATTATACAGTGGAAGTGAGAAATAGATTTAAGGGCCTAGATCTGATAGATAGCGTGCCTGATGAACTATGGAATGAGGTTCATGACATTGTACAGGAGACAGGGATCAAGACCATCCCCATGGAAAAGAAATGCAAAAAAGCAAAATGGCTGTCTGGAGAGGCCTTACAAATAGCTGTGAAAAGAAGAGAAGTGAAAAGCAAAGGAGAAAAGGAAAGATATAAGCATCTGAATGCAGAGTTCCAAAGAATAGCAAGAAGAGATAAGAAAGCCTTCTTCAGGGATCAATGCAAAGAAATAGAGGAAAACAATAGAATGGGAAAGACTACAGATCTCTTCAAGAAAATTAGACATACCAAGGGAATATTTCATGCAAAGGTGGGCTCAATAAAGGACAGAAATGGTATGGACCTAACAGAAGCAGAAGATATTAAGAAGAGGTGGCAAGAAGACACAGAAGAACAGTACAAAAAAGATCTTCACGACCCAGATAATCACAATGGTGTGATCACTCATCTAGAGCCAGACATCCTGGAATGTGAAGTCAAGTGGGTCTTAGAAAGCATCACTATGAACAAAGCTAGTGGAGATGATGGAATTCCAGTGGAGCTATTTCAAATCCTTAAAGATGATGCTGTGAAAGTGCTGCACTCAATATGCCAGCAAATTTGGAACACTCAGCAGTGGCCACAGGACTGGAAAAGGTCAATTTTCATTCCTATCCCAAAGAAAGGCAATGCCAAAGAATGCCCCAACTACTGCACAATTGCACTCATTTCACATGCTAATAAAGTAATGCTCAAAATTCTCCAAGCCAGGCTTCAACAATATGTGAACCGTGAACTCCCTGATGTTCAATCTGGTTTTAGAAAAGGCAGAGGAACCAGAGATCAAATTGCCAACATCTGCTGGATCATGGAAAAAGCAAGAGAGTTCCAGAAAAACATCTATTTCTGCTTTATGGACTATGCCAAAGCCTTTAACTGTGTGGATCACAATAAACTGGGGAAAATTCTGAAAGAGATGGGAATACCAGACCACCTGACCTGCCTCTTGAGAAACCTGTATGCAGGTCAGGAAGCAACAGTTAGAAATGGACATGGAACAACAGACTGGTTCCAAATAGGAAAAGGAGTGCATGAAGGCTGTATATTGTCACTCTGCTTATTTAACTTATATGCAGAGTACATCATGAGAAACGCTGGGCTGGAAGAAACACAAGCTGGAATGAAGATTTCCGGGAGAAATATCAATAATCTCAGATATGCAGATGACACCACCCTTATGGCAGAAAGTGAAGAGGAACTAAAAAGCCTCTTGAAAGTGAAAGAGGAGAGTGAAAAAGTTGGCTTAAAGCTCAACATTCAGAAAACGAAGATCATGGCATCCGGTCCCATCACTTCATGGCAAATAGATGGGGAAACAGTGGAAACAGTGTCAGACTTTATTTTTTTGGGCTCCAAAATGACCGCAGATGGTGACTGCAGCCATGAAATTAAAAGACGCTTACTCCTTGGAAGGAAAGTTATGACCAACCTAGATAGCATATTCAAAAGCAGAGACATTACTTTGCTGACTGAGGTCTGTCTAGTCAAGGCTATGGTTTTTCCAGTGGTTATGTATGGATGTGAGAGTTGGACTGTGAAGAAAGCTGAGTGCTGAAGAATTGATGGTTTTGAACTGTGGTGTTGGAGAAGACTCTTGAGAGTCCCTTGGACTGCAAAGAGATCCAACCAGTCCATTCTGAAGGAGATCAGCCCTGGGATTTCTTTGGAAGGAATGATGCTACAGCTGAAACTCCAGTACTTTGGCCACCTCATGCGAAGAGTTGACTCATTGGAAAAGACTCTGATGCTGGGAGGGATTGGGGGCAGGAGGAGAAGGGGACGACAGAGGATGAGATGGCTGCATGGCATCACTGACTCGATGGACGTGAGTCTGAGTGAACTCCGCGAGTTGATGATGGACAGGGAGGCCTGGCGTGCTGCGATTCACGGGGTCACAAAGAGTTGGACACAACTGCACGACTGAACTGAATGTGTTCATTTATTTCCATGTTGCCTTACTAATGGTTATGAATATTGTTGCCAAGTTTTGGTATTACTAGCACTGTTTCAATGAATAATCTCCTACCGATGTCATCTAGTACTTATTTAGGTTTTTTTATTGGATAAATTCCCACAAGTAATTCACTGAATCAAAAGTATATGTATTTATAATAATTAGTGGGAGCCACATTTAAATCATTTAATCATTGTTTAATATAATACAAGAACATATTGAAAGAAAGTGAAAGTGTTATTCGCTCAGTCATGTCTGACTATTTGTGACCCAATGGACTGTAGCCTACCAGGTTCCTCTGTCCATGGAACTCTCCAGACAAGAATACTGGAGTGGGTAGCCATTCCCCTCTCCAGGGGATCTTCCTGACCCAGGAAAGAACATATAATAATCTTTGAAAAGATCAAGGGGGTAAATTACAAAAAATAAGTCTTTAATCAGCTTCTTCCCTCTAACCACCCAGTTCCTTTTCCTGGAGGCAGATATTGCTACGAGCTTACAAAGAATCCTTCAGAAATATTCCATGTATATATAAGCAACTATACATAGGAACATTCCTTTTATTTAGGCAGATCTGTGCTTTCCTTTGCATTGTAGTTTGTAGAAAAGAGATAGCTCTTGCCAGGACATTGATTAAAGCAAAGACAACAGGCTTTGATGTAAGGATTCTGATTGGAACATATTTCTTTATTGTCTTGTCATTTAGTTTTAGCCATACACTGTCACCATGATGGATGCTACCAATAAAAGTGATTGTTCCTTTAATTTTAGTATGCTTAACACTTCACTCTGGAGGAAAAACTGGCTGTAAATATGGGGCCCTGCACTGTTCCTGGTCACAAATTTTGGAACTTGCTTCAATCTGGATTGATTACTCTCTACAGCTGGCACACAGCAGTTACACTGGGATCCCTCTCCCCCCTCATCCTGGTGGTTCTCCTTGCTTCTGTCTTGTGTTGCTGTCTCATTTCTTTTGTCCCATAAAGTATTCTTTCCTAGTTTATCTCTTCATTTTGGGGAAAAATATCTCCTCTAGGCTTTCAATGAAGGAAATGTTTGGGAGGTTAACAGCTTAAGAACTGGTTGATTTGAAAATATTTTCAGTGTATTCTTACTCATAACAGGTATTGCCTGGGTCCTGACTTTTGTGGTGCAAGCTGTTTTTCTTTGGAACTGTGAAGGCATTTGGTACAGATTTCAGTGTTGCTTTTCAGAAATCTGAAAACTCATTTCTTCTAACTGGGTGAGTTAAATATCTTCTAATATGTCGAAATGGTAATGAGCAAACAGCTTTTTTGAATTTCTGCCTCTGTATTTGACATGAGTGTGTGACAATCCTGTTCACACCCAGAGTCTGAACATTTAGAAAAAGCCTGAGCTTAGGATTCCCACCACAGACTCTGCCATTGCTTTCCTCAGGGTATCTTTTAAAATAATCACTTATAGTTGAGCCAATAAAAAGTGACCTGTCAGTCTCTCAATCCATCCCCCCATTCACTCCCACCATGGCCACACCTCTGTTCTCTATGTCTGCATCTCTATTCCTGCCTTGCAGATAGGTTCATCTGTACCATTTTTCTAGGTTCCACATGTATGTGTTAATGTATGATATTTGTTTTTCTCTTTCTGACTTACTTCACTCTGTATAACAGACTCTAGGTCCAGGTTCTAGAAATGACCAAATTCCATTCCTTTTTATGGCCAAGTAATATTCCATTACATATATACATACCACATCTTCTTTATCCATTCCCCTGTTGGTGGACATTTAGTTTGCCTCCCTGTCCTGGCTACTATATGTAAAATATACAGCTAGTGGGAACCTGCTGCATAGCACAGGCAGCTCAGCTCGGTGCTCTGTGATGGCTTAGAGGGGTGGGATGGAGGCAGGGGAGGGAAGTCCAAGAGGGAGGGGATGTGTATACGCATATAGCTCATCCAGTTCATTGTACAGCAGAAACTAACACAGTATTGTAAAGCAACTGTAGCCCAGTCAAAAGAAAAAGACTCCTGACCCAACCACCTTATAAATAATAGGTGCTTAGTACCCTGCATCTGCTTGCTCATGAGCTGAGAAGGGATTGCCCTTCCCCCAGCTCATTGTGTACCCACCTCTTTGTGAAATCTATAACTAATAAATCTTTGACTTAGGTCGTTTGTGTGAGTGTTCTGTGTCTTCAACCAAAACAACTCCTCAGTTTTCACTTCTCTGAGGTAGGAGCTCAGAGGCCAAGGGAGCTACCTGCTGACCCATGTGGGTGGCTTGTGCTTCCTCATTCAGCAGGTCATAGTCTAAATATTCTTAATTTAATACACCATCAACTGGTCCTCCACACACCAATGAAGTAAATTTTTAGAGAGTTATGCCTTGGTCTATTACTGGGCATTTTGCTGGATTCTTGTAGGACTTTTCAACGTGGAAACTGTTCTGTAGTTTTGAGAAGTTTTCACGCCCTGGTTTATTCCTGATTCTTCCTTTTCTTTTCCTGTCTTTTCTCTTCCAGGAACTCTTTTCATTTCAATTTGTTCTTCTGGGTTAAGTCTTCAGTTTTCTTATCTTTACTTTAAAATTTTCATCTGTTTGTGCTCTATTTCCTAAAGATTTCTTCATGTTTATATTTTATCTTTTTCTACAACTTTTGATGTTTAACATGCTTTTAATTTATATATTTAATCTTCAAGTGTATATTTTGTCTTTCTCTAAAACTTTTGATTCTTAACATGCTTTTAATTTATGTGTGCTAAGTTGCTTCAGTCGTGTCTGACTCTTTGCGAACTATGAACTCACCAGGTTTCTCTGTCCATGGGATTCTCCAGGCAAGAATACTGGATTGGGTTGCCATGCCCTCCTCCAGGGGAATTTCCTGACACAGGGATCGAACTGGAGTCTCCTGCACCTCCTGCATTGCGGATGGATTCTTTACCACTGAGCCCCTGGGGAAGCCCTTCAATTTATGAGTTGCTTTAATTTTTTCTATGTCTTTTCTTTCTTAGAATATCCTGTGCTTAATTAATTGATGGAATATTTACTAATATTATTCCTCAACATTTTAAAAATATCATTTTAAGTTATTTTTTTAATTTCAACAAGTTTCTTCTCCATCCCCTTTAATTCCTTTATTATCTTTTAATTGTATTGTTTTTATTTTTTGTATTAGAGGCTTTCTTTAGGTTCCAAGCAATCCAGACTTGTCTCCTCATGACTAAGGATTAGGGTCTAGAAATCTATCGGAAGCTCTGAGAGTATTGTTAAGCTCCTCTTGGAGCTTCATTACAAGGCAATCCTGATGAGCTTCAGTAATGCTGAAGAAGGTGAAGTCGAACAGTTCTATGAAGACCTATAAAACCTTTTAGAACTAACACCCAAAAAAGATGTCCTTTTCATTAAAGAGGACTGGAATACAAAACTGGGAAGTCAAGAAATATTTGGAGTAACAGGCAAATTTGGCCTTGGGGTACAGAATGAAGCAGGGCAAAGGCTAATAGAGCTTTGTCAAAAGAACACACTGATCATAGCAAACACACTCTTCCAGCAACATAAGAGAAGACTCTACACATGGACATAACCAAATGGCCAACACCAAAATCAGATTGATTATATCTTTTGCAGCCAAAGGTGGAGAAGGTCTATACAGTCAGCAAAAACAAGACCGGGAGCTGACTATGGCTTAAATCATGAAATCCTTATTGCCAAATTCAGACTTAAATTGAAGAAAGTAGGGAAAACCACTAGATCATTCAGGTATGACCTAAATCAAATCCCTTATGACTATACAGTGAAAGTGAGAAATGGATTTAAGGGACTAGATCTGATAGAGTGCCTGATGAACTATGGATGGAGGTTCATGACATAGTATAGGAGACAGGAATCAAGACCATCTCCAAGAAAAAGAAATGCAAAAAAGCAAAATGACTGTCTGAGGAGGCCTTACAAATAGCTCTGAAAAGAAGAGAAGTGAAAAGCAAAGGAGAAAAGGAAAGATATACCCATTTGAATGCAGAGCTCCAAAGAATAGCAAGGAGAGATGAGGAATTCTTCCTCAATGATCAGTGCAAAGAAATAGAGGAAAACAATAGATTGGGAAAGACTAGAGATCTCTTCAAGAAAATTGGAGATATCAAGGGGACATTTCATGCAAAGATGAGCTCAACAAAGGACAGAAATGGTATGGACCTAACAGAAACAGAAGGTATTAAGAAGAGGTGGCAAGAATACACAGGAGACTGTACAAAAAAGATCTTTATGACCCAGATATTCATGATGGTGTGATCAATCACCTAGAGCCAGACATCCTGGAGTGTGAAGTAAAGTGGGGCTTAGGAAGCATCACTACGAACAAAGCTACTGGAGGTGATGGAATTCCAGTTGAGCTGTTTCACATCCTAAAATATGATGCTGTGAAAATGCTGCACTCAATATGCCAGCAAATTTGGAAAACTCAGCAGTGGCCACAGGACTGGAAAAGATCAGTTTTCATTTTAATCCCAAAGAAAAGAAATGCCGAAGAATGCTCAAACTACCACACAATTGCACTCATCTCACACTAGCAAAGTAATGGTCAAAATTCTCCAAGCTATGCCTCTGCAATACGTGAACCATGAATTTCCAGATGTTTAAGCTGGTTTTAGAAAAGGCAGAGGAACCAGAGATCAAATTGCCAACATCCATTGGATCATCGAAAAAGCTAGAGTTCCAGAAAAACATCTATTTCTGCTTTATTGACTATGCCAAAGCCTTTGACTCTGTGGATCACCACAAACTGTGGAAAATTCTTTAAGAAATGGGAATACTAGACCACCTAATGTGCCTCCTGAGAAATCTGTATGCTGGTCAGGAAGAACAGTTAGAACTGGACATGGAACAACAGACTGGTTCCAAATAGGAAAAGATGTATGTCAAGGCTGTATATTGTCACCGTGCTTAGTTAACTTATATGCAGAGTACACCATGAGAAACGCTGGCTGGAGGAAGCACAAGCTGGAATCAAGATTGCTGGGAGAAATATTAATAACCTCAGATATGACACCATTATTATGGTAGAAAGTGAAGAAGAACTAAAGAGCCTCTTGATAAAAGTGAAAGAGGAGTGAAAAAGTTGGCTTAAAACTGAACATTCAGAAAACTAAGATCATGGCATCTGGTCCCATCACTTCATGGCTAATAGATGGGGAAACAGTGGAAACAGTCGCTGACTTTATTTTGGACGGCTCCAAAATCACTGCAGATGGTGCCTGCAGCCATGAAATTAAAAGACACTTACTCCTTGGAAGAAAGTTATGACCAACCCAGACAGCACATTAAAAAGCAGACATTACTTTGCCAGCAAAGGTCCATCTAGTCAAAGCTATGGTTTTTCCAATGATCATGTATGGATGTGAGAATTGGACTATAAAGAAGGCTGAACACTGAATAATTGATGCTTTTGAACTGTGGTGTTGGAGAAGACTCTTGAGAGTCCCTTGTACTGTAAGGAGATCCAACTAGTCCATCCTAAAGGAAATCAGTCCTGAATATTCATTGGAAGGACTGATTCTGAAGCTTAAACTCCAATACTTTGGCACCAGATGTGAAGAGCTGACTCATTTGAAAAGACCCTGATGCTGGGAAAGGTTGAGGGCAGGAGGAGAATGGGACAGAGGATGAGATGGTTGGATGGCATCACTGACTCAACAGGGAGGCCTGGCATGCTGTAGTTCGTGGGGTCGTGAAGAGTCAGACATGACTGAGCGACTGAACTGAACTGCTGGGCTTTTTGCAGAGAATCCCCAGTATTCGGTGTTTATTTATTTATTTTTTTTTTGTGGTTGTGGGTCTGGTCATATTCTTCAGAGAAGAATCTTCTGATTTCTGCCTAGGGGTTAGACGGCTGGTTATTGCTTTTCAGCACTCAGATGAGGTCCAAGTCTGGCAGTTTCAGTACTCAGCGTTCAGCATGCATACATTTCTTTCACCCCCATTCTTTCCGTGGCTAATCTCTGTGATAGGCTGACAGGATAATAACTCAGGCAGGGTTTCTACGCTGAAGTCGAGGAGATGTCTTCTTAGAAAATCTCAGTTTGTTCTTAGGGCCTTTAACTGATTGGATGAAGTCCATGCATAGGAACAGCAATATGTTTATTCAAAGTCTACTGATTTAAATATTGATCATATCTAAAAGTATCTTCATAGCAGCATCTAGATGGGTCTTGTTGTTTAGTTGCTCAGTGTGTCTAACTCTTTGCAACCCCATGGACTGCAGCATGCCAGGCTTCCCTGTCCTTCACTATGTCCCAGAGTTTGCTCAAACTCATGTCCATTGAGTTGGTGATGCCATCCAACCATCTTGTCCTCTGTCATCCCCTTCTCCTCCTGCCTTCAATCTTTCCCAGCATCAAGATCATTTCTAATGAGGGGGTTCTTCGCCTCAGGTGGCCAAGTATTGTCACTTCAGCATCAGTCCTTCCAATTCAGGATTGATTTCCTTTAGGATTGACTGGTTTGATCTCCTTACAGTCCAAGGGATTCTTAACAGTCTTCTCTAAAAGGATATTTAACTGAAAACCTGGGTACCATAGCTTAGCCAAGTTGACATAAAAATTAGCCAGCACACTCTTTTATCCTTTTCATAGTAAAAGTAATCTTTAAATTTCTACTTGGTTTGTGGAAGGACAATCACAAACCAGAGTTGGGGATGAGATCTAGAGATATAGGTGATTGTACTTTGAGTTGATTATATCAAATCTTCCTCATTTTTTTGTGCCCTCTTATCTCATTTTCAATTTCATAGATATCTGGTATTACCAGTTCCTAGGCCTTTGAGGATTACCTAGTATAAATTAGGTTGATTCCTTACTTTCTTCACTCTAAGCTTAAAATGTTGTTGTCTTTCATCAGTTTGTTTTCCAGATTTCAAGGTATTTTACTGTTGCACCTTCTCTTGTCCTCATTGTCATTGTGATTCCATATCTTTTTATTCTTTATATTTACAGAGGTGTTACGGCATGAATATTTGTGTCCCTGACCACTCATATTTTGGAGCCCTAAGCTTTAATGTGATGATATTTAGAGGTGGAATTTTGTGAGATAATTAGGTTTCGATGAGGGCATTAGGGTGGGACCTTCATTCTTGCTTTAGTGTCCTTATAAAAAGAGGAAGAGAGACCAGGGCACACAGACTGTCTCTCTGTCTTAGTCCTGTAAGGACACAGCATAAAGGTGGGTGTCTGAATACCAGAAAGAAGGTGCTTCCATTCAGTTCACTTCAGTTCAGTCGCTCAGTCGTGTCTGACTCTTTGTGACCCCATGAATTGCAGCACACCAGGCCTCCCTGTCCATCACCAACTCCCGGAGTTCACTCAGACTCACGCCCATCGAGTCAGTGATGCCATCCAGCCATCTCATCCTCGGTCATCCCTTTCTCCTCCTGCCCTCAATCCTCCCAGCATCAAAGTCTTTTCCAATGAGTCAACTCTTTGCATGAGGTGGCCAAAGTACTGGAGTTTCAGCTTTAGCATCAGTCCTTCCAAAGAAATCCCAGGGCTGATCTCCTTCAGAATGGACTGGTTGGATCTCCTTGCAGTCCAAGGGACTCTCAAGAGTCTTCTCCAACACCACAGTTCAAAAGCACCAATTCTTCGGCTCTTAGTCTTCTTCACAGTCCAACTCTCACATCCATACATGACCACAGGAAAAACCATAGCCTTGACTAGATGGACCTTAGTCGGCAAAGTAATGTCTCTGCTTTTGAATATGCTATCTAGGTTGCTCATAACTTTTCTTCCAAGGAGTAAGCGTCTTTTAGTTTCATGGCTGCAGTCCCAGGAACCAAATCTACCAGAATCTGTATATTGGACTTTCTACCCTCCAGAACTGTAAGAAATAAATGTATGTTGTGTAAGCCACCCAGTCTATGGTACTGTGTTACAGCAGCTCAGGTGTTACAGCAGCTCTGGCTGACTGATGCAGATTTTGGTACTGAGAAGCAGGACGCTGCTGTAACAAATAACTAAAAATGTAGAAGTAGCCTTAGAGCTGGATAATGGGCACTGTCTGGCAGAACTGTGACAGGCAAGGTGGAATAGATGGTAAGGGCAATTCTGGTGAAGGCCAGGAGGTAAATGAGAAACATGTTATTGGACAATGGAGAAAAGGAGAGCCATCTCATAGATTGGCAAATGACTTTGTTGAGCTGTGTTCTGGGGTTTGGGAAGGTAAACCTTCTAAGTGAGGAAGTTGGGTGTTTTATCTGAGAAATCTAAACAAAGCATTGAAGGAGTGGCTTGGTTACTCCTGACTGCTTGTAGTAAAGTCTGAGAGAGAGAAATGAAATTGTTAAATAAAGTGAAATTAGAACTTAGATACTTGGAACATTCTCAGCTTATTCATATTGTGAAAATTGAGAAAACTTGTTCCAAAATGAACACTAAGGGTGGCTGAGCATGGTTTGAAAAAGACATTATCATGAGTGTGAACCATGGATCTGATCAGTCACCATGGATATGATTAGCCATATGGATCTAATTAGCCATGGATCTAACCAGCAGTAACAGTGCCAGTATGAATTGAGAGGAGATGAGATGAAATGAAGGAAGGTTGTCAGATTTCTTAGATCCTACAGAGCCAGGCATAGATTTGATTGACTATGAATATGCCCTATTCTCTAAGAGAAGGAACAAATAACCTCAGTGGCAATTCAAAGACCATCAGGGGGATGCCTCTTTAGTTTCAAATGGGAGACAATTGCTTCAGTTTCAACAAGCTATACAGTGGTGATCAGAGCTTTGCAGAAGCCATTTCCACTCAGCAGAGCCACAGAGATGAGACCAGGGGCTCCAGTGGGCCTGAAAGGCTGATCATTTAGCTAAGTAGGATTATTCTCCAGACTTAAGATCATATGATATTAGTCTTGCTAGGTTCTGAACTTACTTGGTAGTCATCACCTCTTTCTTTTCAATTTTTCCCTTTTAGAATGAAAATGTCTGTTCTATACCTGTCCCACCACTGTACTTTGGAAGCAGGTAACTTGTCTGGTCTCACAGGTTCACAGCAAAATTTATCTCAGATGAATTGTACTTTGTCTCTTACCCACAATTAATCTAGAAGATATTTAGATGAGACTTTGGATTTTAAAATTGATATCAGTTAAGAAGTTTGGGCTTTGGGGATAGATAGTATATTTTGGATGAGAGGACATGAATTTTGGATGGCCAGAAGCAGAATGTTATGGGCTTACTGTGTGTGTGTCCCCCTTAAATCCGTATGTTGAAGCCCTAATCCTCAATATGATGGTATTTGAAGATGAGGCCATTGGGAGATAACTGGGTTTGAATGAGGTCCTTAAGGTGGGGCCTTAGGATGGGATTAGTATCCTTATAAGAATAAGAGAGACCTGAACCTGCCTTCGTCTCCACTGCGTGAGGAGCCATTGAGAGCATAGCTGATTAGGCCAGGGAGAGAACTGTCATCAAGAATGAAATCTTGACCTTGGACTTCCCAGCCTCCAGAACTGTGAGAAATAAATTTCTTCTGTTAAACTGTCTATAATATTTTGTAAAATCAGTCCACATTAACTAATATGGAGGGTGTAACCTGGAACTTCCTTGATATGTTGTTATTTGCAGAGGAGGAGAAATTGCGTAATATCTAGAGCATAAGATACTATTGAGAAAAGAAAGATAAAATGTAGTTAGAGTAGAGGGTTATAGATGGTCTAGGGGAAGTGTGAAGACCCACGGTATCTTTTAAGTCATGGAAAAGAGCAGTAAGGGATCTTTCGCAGAAAATCTCACTTGCCTCAGCATTTGACTTGTTAGTATTCCTAAGCGCTTCTAGGGAATGCTCAACACGTTTAGAACACTGAGAAAGACAGGATGTGTTCTTCTGTGAATGAGTATGTACCAGAGAAGATTCCATTGCCATTTTAAAGAGAGAGCAGATAAATTTAAAATGGGATGGTTTGATGTAAGCCTTATGCTGGGTAATGAATGATATGGCACGTGATCTCACAGCTCCTTGTGGCATATTTTTAAGTATGGTACTTGCAGATGACCTTTTACAGAGGTAAATTGCATATAAGGGGCTATAAGTGTCACATTTAATAATGCTTCAGAGACATTAGGAAGAAAGTAACAGTTATTATTTGGGGATAAGGTCCCACTATTAACTTCCAGGTGCTGCTGAGCAGCAAATCCAGCTTCAACAACAGATATCTCCTTCTGAAGCTTTAAGAATGGATCCAGGCTGGCAGAACTATACTCAATAAGTTAAGGGTTTGGGAGTAGAAAAAATAACAAAGGAAAGGAAAAATGCTTCAAGTACGAAAATCTAAATGGTTCACTCTGGAAAATAATATTGACCCATCATTTTATGGAGAAAGGGCAGTGTTTGAGCTGTAATGGGATATAATGGGATCTTAGTTTTTACCTGAGTTGTCCATTTCCAGTCTTCTCTATCATGCATTCTGAAGGTATTTTTTTCTGGGTAGTTGTTTGTGTATGTGTGCTTAGTTGCTTCAGTCATGTCTGACTTTTTGCAACCCCATGGGCTGTAGGCCACTAGGCTGCTCTGTCCAAGGGATTCTCCAGGCAAGAATACTGGAGTGAATTGCCATGCCCTCCTCTAGGGGTTCTTCCCAACCTGGGGATCAAACTCATATTGTCCTGCATCTCTTGCTTTGTAGGTGGATTCTTTACCCACCTGGAAAACACCTCTGCTGTTTAGTTTATCTTATATGGCTACTAAATTAAAACAACACTCTCATAATATTTAATAGTAGTGAAAGACCCTTCAAATGGCTTTTTATCTACCTGCAGAAAGAAGTGGAAACTCCTTGATCTAATAATCAAGACTATATATATGTGGACATTCCAACATGACTCTTTCCTTCCCTGACTCCTTACTTTCAGGGTATCTTGCTTACAGCAGATTGATGTTCTTTCTGCCTGTTAATACATTATGCTTATTCATAATTTCCTGCTTTTGTTGTGATATTCTACCCTTCCTCTTGAGTTACTATAGTTCCGAGATCAGAAAATTTTGTCTGTTAATGGGCAGATAATAAATATTTTTGTCTTTGTGGTCCATATGCTCTCTGTTGAAATACTTAATTCAAGTCTGCTGTTGTTGAATAAAAGCAGCCACAGAAGACATGCAAACAAATGGGTATGAGGGGAGGGACCGAGAAAGTGACACAGATGGACCCTGAAATTTCCTCCTTTTATGGATGCACTGCATGAAGCAATTCCCTCCGAAGGAAATCCAGAAATGACATGAATGTCTCTTGTGCATCTGGAGAATGAGAAAATATTCACATCAAGACAGGTGAGAAAGCCTGAGAACAACCCCATCCCATCCCAGCACTAGATAATCAAGAGGGAACCACTAACTCCCAGCCTCTCCCTGGAGAGGGAAGGGTTTGACCACATATATTACTCTTCAGTCACTCAGTCATGTGTGACTTGTTGTGGTCCCATGGACTGCAGCACACCAAGCTTCCCTGTCCTTTGCCATCTCCTGGAGTTGGCTTTGCGTCAGGTGGCCAAAGTATTGGAGTTTCAGCTTCAGCATCAGTCCTTCCAATGAATATTCAGGACTGATTTCCTTTAGGATGGACTGGTTGGATCTCCTTACACTCCAAGGGACTCACAAGAATCTTCTCTAATACCACAGTTCAAAAGCATCAATTCTTCAGTGCTCAGCTTTCTTTATAGTCCAGCTCTCACATCCATACATGACTATTGGAAAAAGCATAACTTTAACTAGACCAGGCCTTTGTTGGCAAAGTAATGCCCCTGGCTTTTAAATATGACGTCTAAGTTTGTCATAACTTTTCTTCCAAGGAGCAAATGTCTTTTCATTTCACGGCTGCAGTCACCATCTGCAGTGATTTTGGAGCCCCCCAAAATAAAGTCTGTCACTGTTTCCACTTTTTCCCCATCTATTTGCCATGAAGTGATGGGACCGGGTGCCATGATCTAAGTTTTCTGAATGTTGAGCTTTAAACCAAATTTTCCCTCTCCTCTTTCACTTTTATCAAGAGGCTCTTTAGTTCTCCTTTGCTTTCTTCCATAAGGGTGGTGTCATCTGTGGATCTGAGGTTATTGATACTTTTCCCAGCAATCTTGATTCCAGCTTGTGCTTCAAACCAGCGTATCTCATGAGGTACTCTGCATATATGTTAAATAAGCAGGGCAACAATATACAGCCTTGACATATTCCTTTCCCAATTTGGAACCAGTCTGTGGTTTCATGTCCTGTTCTAACTGGTGCTTCCTGACCTGCATACAGATTTCTCCAGGGGCAGATCAGGTGATCTGACATTCCCATCTCTTTCAGAATTTCCCACAGTTTGTTGTGGTCCATGAAGTGAAAGGCTTTGGCATAGTCAATAAAGCAGAAATAGATGTTTTTCTGGAGCATTCTTCCTTTTTTGATGATCCAATGGGTGTTGCCAATTTGATCTCTGGTTCCTCTGCCTTTTCTACATCCATCTTGAATATCTGGAATTTCACAGTTCACATACTGTTGAAACCTGACTTGGAGAATTTTGAGCTTTACTTTGAAAGTGTGGGAGATGAGTGCAATTGTGGGGTAGTTTGAGCATTCTTTGGCATTGCCTTTCTTTGGGATTGGAATGAAAACTGACCTTTTCCAGTCCTGTGGCCACTGCTGAGTTTTCCATATTTGCTGAAATATTGGTAGCAGCATTTTCACAGCATCATCTTTTAGGATTTGAAATAGCTCAACTGGAATTCCATCACCTCCACTAGCTTTGTTCATAGTGATGCTTCCTAAGGCCTAGTTGACTTCACATTCTGAAATGTCTGCCTCTAGGTGATTGATCACACCATCATGAATATCTAGGTCATGAAGATCTTTTTTGTACAGTTTTCTGTGTATTCTTGCCACCTCTTCTTAATAGCTCCTGCTTCTGTTAGGTCTATACGATTTCTGTCCTTTATCGGGCCCATCTTTGCATAAAATGTTCCCTTGGTATCTCTAATTTTCTTGAAGAGATCTCTAGTCTTTTTCCATTCTATTGTTTTCCTCTATTTCTTTGCACTGATCTCTGAGGTAGGCTTCCTAATCTCTCCTTGCTATTCTTTGGAGCTCTGCATTCAAATGGGTATATCTTTCCTTTTCTCCTTTGCTTTTCGCTTTTCTTCTTTTCAGAGTTATTTGTAAGGTCTCCTCAGACAATCAGTTTGCATTTTTGCATTTCTGTTGCATAGAGATGGTCTTGATTGCTGCCTCCTGTACAAAGTCAGAAATTTCCATCCATAGTTCTTCAGGCACTCTGTCTATGAGATATAATCCCTTGAATCCATTTCTCACTTCCACTGTATAATCATAAGAGATTTAATTTAGGTCATACCTGAATGCTCTAGTGGTTTTCCCTACTTTCTTCAGTTTAAATCTGAATTTGGCAATAAGGAGTTCACGATATGAGCCACATTCAGCTCCCAGTCTTGTTTTTGCTGACTCTATAGGGCTTCTCCATCTTTGGCTGCGGTAAATATAATCAATCTGATTTCTGTATTGACCATCTGGTGATGTTCATGTGTACAGTCTTCTCTTGTGTTGTTGGAAGAGGGCATTTGCTATGATCAGTGCATTCTCTTGGCAAAACTCCTTAGTCTTTGCCCTGCTTCATTCTGTACTCCAACGCCAAATTTGCCTGTTACTCCAGGTGTTTCTTGAGTTCCTACTTGTGCATTCCAGTCCTCTAAAATGAAAAGGACATCTTTGTTGGGTGTTAGTTCTAAAAGGTCTTGTAGGTCTTCACAGAACTGTTCAACTTCAGCTTCTTCAGCATTACTGTCAGGACATAGACTTGGATTACCGTATATTGAATGGTTTGCCTTGGAAATAAATGGAGATCATTCTGTTGTTTTTGAGATTGCATCCAAGTACTGCTTTTCAAACTCTTTTGTTGACTATGAAGGCTACTCCATTTCTTCTAAAGGATTATGCCCACAGTAGTAGATATAATGATCATATGAGTTAAATTCACCCTTTCCAGTCCATTTTAGTTTGCTGATTCCTAAAATGTTGATGTTCACTCTTGCCATCTCCTGTTGCCCACTTCCAATTTGCCTTGATTCATGAACCTAACATTCCTTGTTCCTATGCAATATTGCTTTTTACAGTGTAGAACTTTACTTCCATCATCAGTCCCATCCACAGCTGGATATTGTTTTTGCTTTGGCTCCATCCTTCATTCTTTCTGGAGTTATTTCTCCACTGATCTCCAGTAGCATATTGGGCACCTACTGACCTGGGGAGTTCATGTTTCAGTGTCCTATTTTTTGCCTTTTGATAGTGTTCGTGGGGCTCTCAAGGCAAGAATACTGAAGTGGTTTGCCATTCTCTTCTCCAGTGGACCACATGTTGTCAGAACTCTCCACCATGATCCATCTGTCTTGGGTGGCCCTATATGTCATGACTCATAGTTTTATTGAGTTAGAGAAGGCTCTATTCTGTGTGATCAGATTGGTTCAGTTCAGTTCAGTTCAGTCACTCAGTCATGTCCACCTCTTTGTGATCCCATGGACTGCAGCACGCCAGGCCTCCCTGTCCATTACCAACTCCTGGAGTTTGCTCAAACTCATGCCCATTAAGTCCATGATACCATCCAACCACCTCATCCTCTGTTGTCCCTTCTCCTCCCACCTTCAATCTTTCCCAGCATCAGGGTCTTTTCAAATGGCTCAGAGGGTAAAGTGTCTGCCTGCAGTGTGGGAGGCCTGGGCTCAATCCCTGGCTTGGGAAGATTCTCTGGAGAAAGAAATGCAACCCATTCCAGTACTCTTGCCTGGAAAATTCCATGAACTGAGGAGCCTGGTAGTCTACAGTCCATGGGGTCACAAAGAATTGGACATGACTGAGCAACTTCACTTTCTTTTTCTTTAACCTCTTTGCATCAGGTGGCCAAAGTATTGAAGTTTCAGCTTAAACATCAGTCCTTCCAATGAATATACAGGACTGATTTCCTTTAGGATGGACTGGTTGGATCTCCTTGCATTCCAAGGTACTCTTCAGAGTCAGTTTTCTGTGATTGTGGTTTTCAGTCATTCTGACCTCTGATGGAGAAGGCTAAGAGGCTTAGGGAAGCTTCCTGAGGAGGAACTGACTGAAGCAGAAACTGGGCCTTGTTCTGATGGGCAGGCCCATGCTCAGTAAATCTTTAACCCAATTTTCTGTTGATGGGTGTGGCTGTGTTCCCTCCCTGTTATTTACCTGAGGCTAAACTATAGTGGCAGAGAAGGCAATGGCAACCCACTCCAGTGTTCTTGCCTGAAGGATCCCAGGGACAAGGGAGCCTGGTGGGCTGCTGTCTATGGGGTCGCACAGAGTCAGACACAACTGAAGTGACTTAGCAACAGCAAACTATGTTGGAGGTAATGAAGATAATGGTGATCTCCTTCAAAAGGTCCCATGCATGCACTGCTACACTCAGTGCCCCCAACCCTGCAGCAGGCCACCGCTGACCCATGCCTCCACTGGAGACTCCCAGACACTCATGGGCAAGTCTGGGTCAGTCTCTTGTGGGGTCACTGCTCCCTTCTCCTGGGTCCTGGTGTGCACAACGTTCTATTTGTGCCCTCCAAGAGTCTGTTTCCTCAGTCCTGTGTAAGTTCTGGTGGCTCTACAGTGCGGTTAATGGTGACCTCTTTCAAGAGGACTTATGCCATATCCAGGTCTGCTGCACCCAAAGCTCCTGCCCCTGTGGCAGTCCACTGCTGACCCGTACCTCCACAGGAGACACTCAAACACAGTTCTGTGTCAGTCTCTGTGGGGTCTCTCAGTCCTGGTGTGCACAGGGTTTGTTTGGACCCTTTGAGTATCTCTGGTGGGTATGGGGTTTGATTCTAAACACAATTTCGCCCCTCCTACCATCTTGCTGGGGCTTTTCCTTTGCCCTTAGACATGGGGTATCTCCTCAAAGTCACTCCATTGCCACACAGCAGCAAGAAAAAATGAGAAAGGACTCAAATAAAATCAGAAACAAATGGGGAAACATTAGAACTGATAACACAGATGTACTAAAGGTCATAAGAAACTACTACAAACAGTGATGAACCTGCCAATTAAATAGCCTAGAATAAATGGATAAATTTTTAGAAACAAAATTTACCAAGACTAAATCATGAAAAAATATAAACTCTGAACAGACCAATTACTTTTAGGGAGATTGAATGAGTAATCAACAACCTGCCAACAAAGAAAATTCCAGAACCATATGAATTCAATGCTGAATTCTACCAAACATTTAAAGGATTAATACACAGTCTTCCCAAAAAAACATAGGAAGGATACTTCCTAATTCATTTTATGAGGCCAGAATTACTCTGATAACAAAACCAGGCAAGGAAATAACAAGAAAGGAAAGCTCCAGTCCAGTATCCTAGATAAATATAGATGCAGAAGTCCTCAACAAAATGTTAGCTGCAAAACAAATTTAAAAGTACATTAAAGGACTGTTACAGTGCACTTAAGTGGGATTTATTCTAGAGATGTGATGTAAGGATAGTTCAGCATCCACAAATCAATATGTGATATACCACATTAACAAAATGAAAGGTAAAAATCACGTGATTATCTCAATAGATACAGAAAAAGAGTTTGACAAAAGGCAACATCTTTTAATGGTAAAAGCTCTCAGTAAACTAAGTATAGAAGGAATGTATGTACCTGAGCATAATAAACGCCATATCTGACAAGCCTACAGCTAATACCATACTCAATAGTAAAAAGGAGAAAGTTTTTTCTCTAGGATCAGAAACAAGACAAAGATGCTCATTCTCACCACTTTTATTCAACATAGTACTGGAAATCCTAGCCAGAACAATTAGGCAAGAAAAAGAAATAAAAATCATCTAAATCAGAAAGGAAGAAGTAAAATAATCTCTGTTTAGAAATGGCATGATATTATATATAGAAACCTTAAAGACCCCAACAAAAATGTATTATTATGACTAATAATCAGTTTCAATAAATTTGCAGATTATTGATGGGTACCAGCTTTCAGTTATAAGTGGATAAAGTCTAAGAATCTAATATATGATTTAGAGACTATAGCCAATAACATTGTGCTGTGTAACTGAAACTTGATAAGAGAGTAGAACTTAGTGTTCTCATTTAATAAAAGGGGGGTAAATATGTTTGGTGATGAACATTTTAATTAACCTAATGGTGGAAATCCTTTCACAATGCACAAGTATATCAAATCATGATGTTGTAAACTTTAAATATTTTACAGTTTTGTCAATTATATCTCAGTTGAGCTGAAAAAAACAAAAATCTCAAATATGTGTGACCTGATTTGGTCCTTGGGTATAGTTTACTTACTGCTTATCTAGCCTCCTGAATCCTACTGTCAAAGAAGCCAGACAAAACACACAGCATCTTGTATGACTTCATTTGTATGAAAGGTTCAGAACTGGTTCCATTAATGCAAGCCCCATATTCTCCTAAGACCATCCTCAATGCATCTCCTTTTGTCTTTAAAGGCACCAAGATTTTCACCTCTCTGTCTTTATGGTTTCTGGTCAGAGACAGCCTGGTTAGAGTGTGCTTCTCCTAGTTTGTCAGGGTTTTTTCTCTCTTGGTTTCATGCCAGGAGCTGAACCAGAACTGGAAATGACATGGATGTTTTTGTTTGGTTGGTTCGTTTCCTATGTCAAGCTGAATCAGATATAAAGAAATTTAATAGCTACGATCACTATCCCACATCCATGTTCTTAGTTCTCAGTTCAACATTCTTTTCTTGTATCAGACACTGAGAGACAAAGAAATAGTGTCCAGGGGTTTCCCAGGTCTGACCCAGAGATCAAGTCCAGGATGGAGTTGGAGAAGAGTTCAGATAGAAAAATTCTCTTCCTTTATCCTCTTTTAGCTAAACAAAAAGCAGCAAAAATAAAATAAACATGAACTACACAAGAAAACCCTTACCAAATCTAATTTTAAGCTAACACTTTTTTTTTTCTCTTTCCCCCCTGCTTTCCTCTGTCACCCGAGAACTATAATGCTTGAGTTAATGACTTTTATTGGCCAAGAGTAATGATCATGGATGCATTTAGGCAAACCTGGATTCTCTGTGATTCTGGGATTCTAATAAAATATTTATTTATTTCTCTATCTTAGTTCTCATATGCTTATATGATATCCTGAGTATTTTGACTCAGGAAGTGGCAAATGTTATGATTGCTGGGTGAGACTTCAGAAGTGAATGGTTATAGCTTTGGAAATCTTACCTATATGTTCTTCCATTTAGAAAGTTATCTGTGAAAACTTACAGAAAAAAAAAAAGCATACACACCCACGAAATTTAAAAACATAAAGTATAAACATGTGAGAGTTAAAGTGATTTATTCATCACTTTAGCTATTAGATAAAGCATGAATGTGAAATTAGCAAATGAGATTGATATCTCATCTGGTTAGTAACATAGTATTAATAGCTCAGTAAGGTCCATTAATTATTTTTACGCCCCATATGACTATATCTTGTTTATAAGATGGCCTCTGAGGGAGGGAAATTTGGAGCCATTCATTACCAACAGGCAGAGACTTTGTGACTTTTTAAGTACCGAATAGAGTCTATGAGCCACGTTAACATCTGATCAGTAGAGTTTCAGGTCATAATTAAAGTCACTGAAATAGTGTGTGCTCTACAAGTTGGACAGCCTGTTATAATGATAGCACAAGGCATCAGAACCCCTCATCTGACTTCCTCCTGGGAGTTTTCTATCAAACCTCCCACCTGCTTCCTCACATTTTATCATATTATTACTCAGAAAAATGACTGACCTGAGGTAAAGCATTTTGAATTTTCATTAAAATAAAAAAAAAATCAGTATGAAAGAAAAAATAATCACTATCTTGCCAGTAATTCCTCTCTCAATTTTTCTTTCTTAAAAGGAATCTGAATAATTTGGGAGATGTGGACTGATGATGTTATATTGGGATTTAAATTTTGAAATTAGAATTTTAATATTAAATTATTTCCATTGAAGCCATATGGAATTGCTGTTTTTAACAGTCAAAAAGAGTACAAATTCCAGTAATTTCATTTAATCCAATTTAGTAATGAGAATAGTATTCATTGATTTTCCCTCTGTCAGTTATTCTGCTGTGTAAAATCTTTATTTTTTTAATTAATCCTTATATTAATCATGTGACTAGTGCTAGTAGATCTCCATCAGGTCCTCCCCACACCTACTTCTACCAAAGTCACATTAAATGGACCTTGAAAGCCTAACAAGTTTTCAAGACCAATTCCCTATCTCACTCCCAACCCTGCACTTTCTATCAGATTGCCTCTTCTAGACTTGTTTTTTATAGAAACTTGTGCAATCATACTCTTAATTTATAGGCATTGCCATCATCATACACTTTTTTAAAACCAGCTTTTAAAATTGAGGTAAAGTTAATTTATAATGTTGTATTAATTGCAGGTGTATGGCAAGTAATGAAGTTACTATTTGTATTATATATTTTTGCCATAATCACTCTGAAGAGTTCTTTTTAAAGTGTTAAATAAAGGTCCTCATAACTCGAACAGCCTGGGAGCCATGGTCTAGGGCTCCTTTATTAGCTCTGGCTGCTGCTGAATGCTTTATCGTGGTCAAAAGTAGATGCTGTAATTAGGCCTCCACTTGCCAGCTTGCTTAGATCAGCTGGGGACATTAAAAATCAGCCAAGGCCTGAAAGCAATCAGAGTGAAATTGGATGAAACTTCTAATGATATCTTCAAACAGAATGTTTCCCAGAAGTCACCATTTTCAGACTAGCCAGGTTTGGAAACCTAGGCTTAACTATTTAGAATGAACGTGTATATCACATCCTTTGCAGGAATGGACCTAAAACAAGCCTGATTCTTGGACCTCTTAAGAGATTCTGGATATTTGAAAAAGATCTTGGATTCATCTGTTCAAGTGAACACTGGGGTGGGTTTATAACAATTCTTTGCTTGTGGCCAATAGGCAGACTGAACAGGAATCTCCAGATGAAGACAAAAATGGAAAAACGAATATGGAGATTGGATAGGAGAGTATAAAGAGTATGTGTTCCCTTCCACAACCCCACCAAGACCAGGAGAGGTAGTTGTGAACTCTGTGTACTCGGTGAAATATTCACACTGTGTGTGGTCCAGAGCCTGCACCTCACAGGAGACTTGCACACCTGGGGCACTTGTGCCTTCATCTGGGAGCATGCTATGTTGTTCTGTCAAAGTAATTATCTCCATCAGTTTACGTATGCCAGTTTATAAAGAATATTTGCATCTTTAACTGTGACTGTTCGTGTTCTTTCATCAGTCATGTCCCACAGTCCTGTTGTGACAACCATGCACCCATACTTCTCAGGTCATACTAGGTAATATCCCATAAAAGGAAAAGAGTAACCAGAAATATTAATAGTATCATAATAATGATGGTCAAGTTGGATATGTTACCTCTGCCTATTTCTGCAAATCTCTATCAATCCAAGGTAAAGTCTCAAGATTCTTGCTAATATCCTGCAGAAGTCTTGTATAAAGCTGGTTCTTCAATCTCCAGATGTGTTTAATCTCTATTTCCTTGTCCTCTGTCTTCTTAATGCCCACTTTCTTTATCAGCATTTGTTTTGTTAGTCTGTTTGATAGGCCTTTGTTTTTAGGCTTTTAAACGTTTCTGGAAAGCCGTGCCCACTTTGCTTGGCCTGAATGGTTTGGGTCTCTTTCATAGTGCTTCGTTTCAGGCAACTGAGTCACAAAACATAGAGCTACTATGATGTGGGTGAAGCAACTCAGCATGTGAGTCAAGACGTATGCGTGCATGCATGCTCAGTCGCTCAGTCCTGTCCAACTCTTTTGCAACCCTGTGGACTATAGCCTTCAGGCTCCACTGTCCATGGAATTTTCCAGGCAAGAATACTGGAGTGGGTTCCCATTTCCTAGTCCAGAGGATCTTCCTGACCTGCATCTCCTGTGTCCCCTGACCCAGGTTTAAATCCTACCCCAGTTATGTTCCAACTCCCTTCTTCAAATCCCTGAGTTTCCCTTTTACCATCTTCCACACCTTGTCATGACCCTCTGTCAATAGTGTAGGTCAGTAGGATCTCCTTGTTACACCTAGTGTGTCCCTTCCCTCCTTCCTTGTTTGTGTTCAGTGGCTAAGTGAGGGAGGGCTCTCATCTGTCCTTATGTCCTCAAATTCCCTTTCAACTAGGATTTCAACAAGAGCATGAGGAGTTTTGAGGTGCAGCTGCAACTAGAAAAAAATTAAAGGTGCTTATAGAGTTGACTTTCACAAGATTCCATGCAAAAAAATCTGCCTTTTTCAATTACTATATGTTAGATTTCCAGGCAAATTACTTGTTTCTTAGGAAATGAAGGACTGCCTTTTTGTAGGACCTCAGAAATTACTCTAGTTTCCAGAGAGAAATTGCCAAAGGCTTGAACTAACTGCTTACCATGAACCACACTCCAAAACTCTAATTCTGAGATATAATGTTATACACTTTAAAAAACTCTCTCTCTGTTGACTAGTACTTGGGTCCCTCCTGACCAACAATGTGGAGAAATAAAATACATTAAAAAAAAAATGCAGATCATCTTTTTTCTCAGCCTTGTTTTCAAGCACCATATATTCCTCTGATGCTTTGTGCTTATTCCAGGACATTTTCAAAGCCTTGTGATATTTCCTGGCCCTGACCCTCCTGTGTCCTTATGTGACCTACAAAAAATATATATAATTCACATTAAAATATATAGAAGACAAATAACATACCCAGATTCAGGAAGTTATTATAAAATTGAATCAAACCAAATATTAATAGATAAGCATAAAAAAACTCAGATCTTACAGTCTTAAAGGGATTAAGTATGATTTTGATTTTAAGTGCCCTGAAAAGATTATTATTAGATGCATTAATGACAATTTTCCCAATATTGGACACCAGTGTATTTGCTTGATTTTGTTGCACATGTCCTAGACAGACCTTTTAAAAAGCAAAACAATTTGTTGGACTGTCTGCAAGTATGGAAATAAATATTGATGTAACTGGAAATATACCAACTGAAGAACCTATTTCTGAGAGATAGGTCAGAATTCTTGAGAACAAGTTTCTTTGAAAAACAAAATTGTGCTAGGGAGGAGAGATGTCACATCCTCTTGAATTTTTGTACTCAGATATAAATTGACTGATCTAAATATAGGAAAAGTTGGTTTGTAAATTGAAAATGCATTAGGACTTTTTACTCCCATTCCCATGAGATTGCATTGTTTGAGAGAAATGTGTCCGGGGCTGTGTTTTGTTTGATCTGAAAGGACCTTGAAGACTGAAGGGCAAAGTTGGTTCTACTTTGATTATTGTAATGCCAATATATTTTTATTCAGTGCAAGCTTGGTGACTCCCAATCAGAGGGAGGTGTGCTTGTTTAACGAAAGATTTTCTGGATGAAGGATGGAACATATGGCAGCCTCAGGTTTTCTGTCCTATTCTGAAATAAATGTAAAAACATGTGTTTGCCTTTCTAGGATGCAACATTGATTTTAGCTATTCAGATGCAGTTTAGAGAAGACCCTCCAAATGTCAATGGACTTACAGAATGCATCACATCTTAATATGGGGTAACACTAGCAGTCAGGATGAAAACTAGATGGGCTTACAAAAAGGCCAAACAAGGGGACTTTGTGACTCTGGAGGCTTATTTGCCGTTATTGTAGTTGAAGGAGATGCAATCTGATCTGAGCTAATGGGAAATAGATGGGGAAACAGTGGAAACAGTGTCAGACTTTATTTTTCTAGGCTCCAAAATCACTGCAGATGGTGACTGCAGCCATGAAATTAAAAGATGCTTACTCGTTGGAAGAAAAGTTATGACCAACCTAGATAGCATATTCAAAAGCAGAGACATTACTTTGCTGACTAAGGTCTGTCTAGTCAAGGCTATGGTTTTTCCAGTGGTTATTTATGGGTGTGAGAGTTGGACTGTGAAGAAAGCTGAGCGCCGAAGAATTGATGCTTTTGAACTCTGCTGTTGGAGAAGACTCTTGAGAGTCCCTTGGACTGCAAGGAGATCCAACCGATCCATTCTGAAGGAGATCAGCCCTGGGATTTCTTTGGAAAGAATGATGCTAAAGCTTAAACTCCAGTACTTTGGCCACCTGATGTGAAGAGTTGACTCATTGGAAAAGACTTTGAGGCTGGGAGGTATTGGGGGCAGGAGGAGAAGGGGACAACAGAGGATGAAATGGCTGGATGGCATCACTGACTCGATGGACGTGAATCTGAGTGAACTCCGGGAGTTGGTGATGGACAGGGAGGCCTGGCGTGCTGCGATTCATGGGGTCGCAAAGAATCGGACACGACTGAGCAACTGAAGTGAACTGAATTGAATGACACATTCTAGTCCCATGAATCTGTAAATATCATTTGATTTCCTCTGAAGATGAATTAAAGCTTCCCAATAGGAAATAAAAATGAAAAAGATTCTAAAGTTTCTCAGGGAGAAAAAATTTTATAATTTCAAGACTGGAAGGAGAAAGAGGAGAAGCACGTTGATTAGGCAGACACCTAGCATAGATTGGGCATGGCAACTCACTCCAGTATTCTTGCCTGGAGAATCCCCATGGACAGAGGAGCCTGGCATGCTACAGTCCAAGAGGTGGTAAAGAGTTGGACATGACTGAGCAACTAAGCACAGCATAGCATAGATCAGGAACAAGTTATATGCTCAGAAGCAATTATTATATTCACTTCTCACAACCACCTTGTCAGCTCCATGTTATTATCCTTATTTTACTTATGAACCTGGAGGTCAGAGTAGCCTTCTCCAAATCATAGAGATAAGAAGCATGTAAGAAAACCCTTAATTCCTTACTAGCTATTTGTGTCAAATAGAGCATAGAGATAAGTCAAACTACCAGGCTTAGGGCCAAGTGGTTGAAGCAGGACTGTTTCTGCCTTGACTTTCCCAATCCAAAAAAACCCACTGGGCTTTTATGGGCAAAGGGATGAGTCACTGGTATCATGCTTGCACATGGTTTCCCTAAGTGGTCGCTCCATAGGACAAAGCTACCAATGGGATCCCTCCCCTTTAGTTAAGTTCATTAACCTAGTCTATTATGTTAGTCCCAGTTTATGGCCTCTTGGTGGGGTCCTGGTTCCCTGTGCAGCTCTTCCCCCATCTACTCTCCAAACTATTGTAAGGTCATCATTCTGCTTGTTCCCAAGTACCTCAAGTTTAGAGTTAATAATATCTTGAGCCCTTGCCCAAGAACTTCTAACACCCAAATATTGAATTTCCCATCATCCAAACCATGCATGTACATCTCCAGGAATTAATTCCCTTTGGAAAGTAAGACCATTTGTGTTTGAATTCTCTAACCTTTGGAAATTTTTTCTTTATATCGAGCTCAAATATATCTAGCTCAAATACTAGCTCAAATACTTCTGGCTAGTCCTAGTTCTCTGAAAACTTAACTGATTTTTTTCAAAGATTTACAGCAACTTCTCATCCAGCAAAAGTTGAGAAGAGTTTGGAGCTGAGTCAAGTTCCCAGGGTTAGACTGACATTCATTCATTCAAAATATGCTTTCGAGTTACTACTAGCTGCCAGCTACAGTTATAATTGCTCGGTATACATCAGTGGACAGAAACCATGAGGAATAAGTCTAATTCCTATTCCAAAATAAAAGGTTTTAAATCTTTGAAGTCAGTTATCTTTTTTCCATTGAGCCACCTCAGGCTTACAGGCTTAATCTATCCAGTTCTTTGTATATATAATTCTTTGTATATAGTTCTTTGTATGATGTCACCATCTTTTATAGGGAGCCTCCTTAGAAATGAGGGCCCAAAGAAAGTGGGCCACATTATTTTGCTCTTCATCACATACCCTTAATGTCTAAAAAATAGTAATACTCAATAAATAATTGTTAAAGATAATATGACTGCATCTTGCTTATTTCTCAAACTCTTCTAATTTGGGCTAGAATTAGTACTGAATCTCCTTGAGCTAGAATTTATAAATTTACTCCCTGAATAATGATAGAAATCCTTTTTCAGTATGGGATAAGATTGATCACAAGTATTGTTTTAAGGAAACTACACAAAATAAAAGTATAAGTGGATGATTCAGGTCAAAGGTAGGCATTGAAATAAAGAATAAGCTTACAACCATAGGCAAATAAGAGATCTCGGAACCACCGAAAATGAGGACCACAGCACATCAAAAAATGGTTGTAGATATTTGGAACTTTAGCTTTATTTCTCCGAGTAAAGAATTTCCCAGAAAAGCAAACCCATCATAAAGGATTTTATTATTATCAGCAGTGTATCTTGAACTGTAGCTCTCACTAGCAGAGCCCACCATTTTTGCATGAATATATTTAAAATAATTATTTGTTATCTTCTTTGAACTCCTAGCATTTAGTGCTAATGACAATTAACTTAACTTACTCTTGTACTGTCCTCTGGCATCTCTTAAAATATTACATGGTTGCATATTTTGTGTCATTTTACTTTTCTTGTCTCTTTAACTAAAGTTAATTTTGTAAGAAGTATAATGTCTTTCACTTCTTTATGGGTCTCACAAAGTTTACAAGAACATGGTTGTATTAGTCAGACTGGGCCAAAATGCTATAACAGATATATCCACAGACATATAATGGCTTGAAGGCAATTTAACTTTTATATCTTATTCATTTACCCAAGCCAGGTGTTCTTGTTTATAAACATCATGAATTCAGGACTAGTAACTTTCACTGTCTGCTTCCTCCCTCCCCAGAACATTGTTGCCTCCTACATCAAGCTAGTAAAAGCTCAAAGAGCTTAGCTGAGCCACATCCCATTCTTAAAACTTGGTTCCCAAATGCAAATATTATTTCCAGTCAATGTTATTGGAGAGTTGAGTCACAGAGGCATAGGTGATAGGGTGAGGTAGTCCTTTCCTGAGCAGCCGCTTTCTAGACACAAGATCTGTAGTCTAGAAAGCAGAAATGGATTCTGATAGACAGCTAGCTGTTTCTGCTAAGCACAACGTGGTTTAACAAATATTTGTTGATGTACTTATATCAGCAGTAAAGGTTTATTTCTTCTTGGACCAGTGCTATTAAATGCCCCTTAGAAATTTTAGAAAATTCTGCGGTAGTGTACACTAGATTATGCATTTCTTCAACAATGATTTGAAAGATTGCTGATGTTTATCTAGGGAGATGTGAAGCAATTTAATATTATTAATTGCTAACAAACGGATAAGATTTACACGAATTGTCAAAGCTTAAAGCTCCAAATAATCATTCTTCACACAGGAAAATTTATTATGCCATTATGCTTATTTCTATCAGGGTTCCTATAGTGCAATTGCTGTTCGCTATTAAATTTTTATTGCACATTTAATTTATCTTTCCCTCTAGTGGGGAAATGTATTAGAGAATTCATTTGACACCAGTATCATCTCCCCTTCTCTTTTTCTCACTTTGCTTGCCCTGAAATAGATAGGAGTATATTTGTATCTTGGTATTAATTATACAAAAGCTTAGGAGAACAATACTTGCTGCTGCCTGAAGGGAATTATCCAGCTAGAATTAGCTTTATGGAAAAGCAAGTGGACTTCCATTATAAACATCCATTTTCAGTGGTTTATAAAGAGTTCTGGAAAACATCCATTTATAAGTTAAAGCTTGCTTTTCATCGATTAAAATAGAAAGTAATTTTGGTTTCCAAATATTAAAGGCTTGTAAAAGGTTGAGGTTGGGGGCTCTTTCATTTATAAGGTGCTATATTGAAAATGAGGTTTTATATTTCTGAAGGTAGAATTTTTATGTGCAAAGGTTAACAATCTTGTTCTTCGCACCTCTTCCTGCCCCACGAGTTACATATAGTTGAATCAAGAGAAAAACAGTGATACAAGATACATAAACCACCTTTTTTCATCATCAATGCCTTTTTCTTAACAGGGCCTAATTCAGTAGAAATACCCTAGGCCTTGGTACAGAACAATCATTCTCTTGACTTTTGGAAAGATCTCTAGCTTTTCTCGGGTCTGATTCACCAAGGCAGAAGTCAGCTTGTATTATTGATTGATCTGAAGGTTTGGTCTCTCATGGGATTTGATAACATACTGCAACTATATTTTTTGCACATTGAAGAACTACCGAAGTTTTGTTTTTGCTTTGGGTAGGAGGCTGGACATGACAAAATATTTGTGATCCCATTTCTAGAGCCTAAGAGAGGTTAAATATTTGTTCCTTTGAGTCAATACAACTGTAACGCTTGCGGATCTCAGAAGGGAATGCATAGCTGTCCTCTCTGTGGCAGGAAGAGTCTCTGAACCCTCCAGACTGGTGGTTATGATTTCAGTGTGCCTCATTCCCACCCTACTAGAGCATGTTTTCCCTTGGTCATGCTGTTTAATCTATATACATTCCCAGGTGGTGCTAGTGGTCAAGAATCCACCTGTCAATGTAGGAGACACAAGTGATGCCGTTTTGATCCCTGGGTGGGAAAGATCCCTTGGAGTAGGAAATGGCAACCCACCCCAGTATTCTTGCCTGGAAAATTCCATGGACCGAGAAGCCTGGTGGGGTCACAAGTAGTCGGACACGACTGAGCGATTGAGCACAGCAGACACATATTTGCCAAATGACTATGTTTGCTTCCTCAAAGACGTTGGCATTAATGTTCTGGAGAACAGTGTAATTAGTGCTCCAGAAGAAATAGCACTTAAATCTGACAGTTATAAGGTTTAGGTACTGCACAGTAGCTTGAGGCTTAACAGCTTCTGAGTAGTTTTTCCATCTTTCCTTTACTACCTGAAAGTGTCAGCTAGTCGAGAAAGACTGAGAAACCCACCAAAGCCAAGCTGCCTTTTCTGTTCATCTTCATCTTCTGAGGGTCGTTTTCTGAAACCTCATACATTATGTTCAGCCTGACACACCATCTAGCGGGACTTCCACTTTGGTCATGATGTACTCTTGCAACCCTACTCTTTGGAGTCTTTCTGGAAGCCTCAGAGCCACCTGGGACAAACTTTTTTTTTTCTGATATTTCTGTTTATATAATTAGGTAGAATGCCAGGGCTTGGCATCATTGGCTAACCAGCACACAATGCTTAGTAGCTGTTCAAGAAGTTGTGTTCGTGTTCCTTAACCCTTTGACTGATCTGTTCCAGAGACTTAGGGGACCCATCTGACAACCCTTTTCCATGAATTGATTCTCTAGCTCCCTCCTGCAAGATCCCTCCAGACACATACACACACGCTCACTCACTCTCAACTGGTCTTGACACTGTTCACTGGCTACAAGTGACTGGAGCCTGCTCAAACTGGTCCCAGATGAAGGAGGTGATGGAAGACTAGAAGAGGTTACAGTGGTGGAGGAAGTGGCAAGTCACTGAGACTGCTCCTTCCATCTTTCACTGGCTCCTAGGAACTCCTGTCTCAGACTTTATATATTGCCTTCATTTTCTTAGTTTTTCTCTGCAGAACAACTTTCTCTCTCAAGCTCCCCTTTTCTGCTTCCCAATTAGTTTACTTGTCAATAACTTGGTTTGCATGGTTCTGACTCCAACTCTGACTCTTGAGGAATATTTGGTTTAATCACACACTGTCAACTGCCTTCAGTCTTTATGTGCTTTTGTTGACATTCTTAAATCTAGTAAGTGCCAAGAATCTGAAGCCTATTGACAATCTTCTGTAGTCAGAATCAGTTAAAGATAGTTGAAATTCTGAAACCTCATTGTGTCATTTACTAGAACTAGGTGACTTGCTTTATGATATCATTTTAAATCATCAATAGTTTCATTATTTGAGGATTTATTGAAGAAAAAATAACAGGAACCACAGAGAAATTGGAGAGGTTTTGCCAAATATTTTCAGGTAGAAATGAAATAAAGGAGGAATTTTTCCCTGTTTTCTTACTTCCTGAAAATTTTCCTGGGTAGGCTTTAATTCATATTCAAAATTTAAGTTAGCAATACCATTTGTATAATAGAAAATTGCTTTTTTTCTCCTTTACTAAGTAAATGTTGAATAAACTTCTAAGAATATTTGTTGAAGACTATTCAATGATAAATCCGCCCAGGGTACCTGTATTTGCATCTAGCACTCAGAGCAAGTTCTGACTCATATTATCTCTAAATGCAATATTTAGGAATTGGCCCAGTTTCCTGTGTAAGGGATTTTAACCCTGGCTGCCCTGAACTTCTGGCTGAGTGTCTCCCCAGGTCAAGGAGAGCCTTGAGTAGAAAAGAAGCTATCAAAAAAGAGGGGTGGGAGAAAGGGGAGAGGCTGGAGCTGACCAGCCTTTGTCTCTGCCAGGATGACAACTGTCCCCCTGGACTGAGCAGAGGCTGCTCCTTTGCCAGGCTCATCTACATTTTAGTTTGATTTCTTCCCAGCATGTCACTTCCCTGCAGAGTCATGGATTGCCTCTCTGATTTGGTTTGGCAGCATTAATCTAAAGAACATGTTGGAACTTCCCTGGTGGTCCAGTGGTTGAGACTTTGCTCTTCCACTGCAGGCAAATAACCATATCTTGGCCAGGGATCTAAGATCCTACGTGCCACATAGCTCAGTCAAAACAGAAAAATTAAAGGACACGTTTAATGGCCTGGGCATGGTTATTTGCATGGTTTGGTTTTGTTTTGTTGGTAGCTGCTGACCTCTGTTAACACCGTGAGGCCTTGAGTCTGCTAAAGCTTTGCTTCTGCTTGGAGCCCAGATTTTCCTCCCAGACGCTTGGTGTTTGCAGTTGCTGCCCTCCAGACACCGTGCTCTTAAAGGTGTTCTAATTCAGGGCCACTGCCTGCTGTCAGAATGAATGCCTGTGATGGAGAAGGGAAGGTGGCAACCGCTCCAGGCAAGCTGTCTCCTGTGCTAATTCATCGCTGCCTTGTGGGGTCAGGCTTCTCTGCTCCCCAGGGCAGCGGGTCTCTAGGCGGGGCGGTATCCACACACTAGTGATGGATTGCAGTGTCTGGGAACTCCTGGCTGGAGCTGCTGTCCACTGCACTGAGAGCTACTGTCAGCAGAGGAGGCAGAGCGAGCAAAGAGTTCACCTTAGAAGCCGTGCACATTTTTTTCCCAAGATTTGGTGTCACTTGTTATTAGTGTCGATGGTGCTTGGCCACGGGCCTTTGCTTCTCCTGACTTCCCTGGTGTCAAGGGCTATCCAGGCTCTTCTCCAGGTGATAGCTCAGACTGGCAGTTCTGATGTTCTCTTTGATTCCTCCAGTCCCCACGGACTTAATACCCTCAGGCTCTCTCATTTCCTCTGGCATTGCATTACATTCTGGACAACATTCTCCCCTTAGCCAAAGCCTCTTTGTCTCACCCAGCAAGGACTGGAAAACAACAGTAGGGGGGCCAGTAAGAGGAGACTTCTGTGTAAAAAGCAATCTCCACACTTCATTTGGAGATGACTCTGCAACAAGGCGTTTTTCCTAAGGGAAGTAGATCAAAGCATTGTCACTTTGACAGATTTCTTTCTGTGATGATTTACATGGTGGTTGTCTGAGGTCCAGAAGTTCTTATCACTTGTAACTCCCCCCAAACTTGAAACATTTTAGATTGGAAGTTAAATAAAGAAAAACAAAGTGAAACTGACAACCAAAAAGGGATCATTGGAATACAGATTTCAGCCACCCTATAGGGTACATTTTGTCTCATCTCCCTGAAACCACCTACTCACACCTTTTTCTCTGATATCCACAGATCCTATCTTTGTGCTGTGAAACATGTAACTTAAATTATTACATAGCGGTAGGTCTTTAAGATTTTTAATACTGCAAAACTTTTTTTCTGCTAAATTGGGGTGTAATGGCTTTGCGGGGAGAGGCCATATTTTACCTGGAATAACCTGAGAATGGCGTGGATTGAGTCTTTAGTGGTTTTTCCCAGATTCAAGTACAAACTCTGAAGAAAGCATGAGAAAAGGCATATTATTGTAACAGCACTGATGTTATGAATAGCATTATTGATTTATTTATGCCTCCAAATCATTTTAGAAAGTGATTTGAGAAATCATGTTTCTCTTTCTTTATGCCTAGAAGAGGATTTTTTTTTTAAGGTGAAGAAATGGCAGCAAAAGGAAAATGAAATTAGAAAAATAAGATAAATAGAAAGTTTGATAATATATAATGAATATCAAAAGACACTTCCCCTGCTGGAGATGAGTCACAAATTTAGTTGCAAATTTATCAGCAACCAAAACAAAGGGGAAATACAATCTGTTACAAACATTATGACGCCCATAAAATGAAAGCTTAAGTAAAAACACAGAATGCCTGCTGTTTATAGTTCTGAGATACCAGTACCTAAAACTCATGATTCCTGAGAAGGGCCACTGATGCTATTATTGTCAACACTTTGTCATTGCCAACATTTTCAAAAACAGGCAAGTTTCTCAGCATCCCCCCAGCACATGATAGCTGGGGGTTTAATAGACGTATTAACAGTAGCTCATAGTTCAATGGATGTTGTTCCATGACACTTCAAAACAGTTCATCATGCAGGAGTATTTTTCTTGCTGAAACCAATGGAACAAAAATTTGTGTGGTTTGGATGTCAATAAGCATTGGTAATCAACCCAGTGGAGGGCAGGTGTGACAAACTATTAATATCACTAAAGTTATGATTGTGTACTTGAGTAGAAGGTCATAAAATCTCCCCCAAGAGGAAGCTTGCATATTTGTATCAATAGTTAAGCAGGGAAAGTATCTCATTTGAAAGAACTGCCATGAAATTATTATGTAAATGTTCATGACCATGTGTTCCATAGTAGAAAAAAAAAAGAAAGAAGTGGGAAAATATTATCCATAGCTGCAGATCTAGAATCAAGGAAAAGAATAAAGAGTAGAAAATGTTTGTTAGAGACTTCCCTGTCCAGTGGCTGAGACTCTGTGTTCCCAGTGCAGAGGTCTCAGGTTTGATCCCTGGTCAGAGAACTAGATCTCACCTGCTGCAAGTGAAAAAGAAAAAAAAAAAAATCCCGCATGCCTCAGTGAAGGTCTAAGATCTCACTTGCTGCAACTAAGACCCAGAGCAGACAAATAAATAAAATAAATTTTATAAAGAACATGTTGGTTGATGATTCTCCATGAACCCATGCTTTTAGGAAATTGGAGTGACATTGCTGGGTGGTCTCATAACATTTCTGAATCTTGAGAGCTAGAGAAGAAAGCACATAACTTGAAGAATATTTACTAAATTGTGGTGGGTGAAGGGAAATAAAGTACTTGCTAAAGAAAAGAGGGATAAAGGCTGATGAGAGGAGAGAAGAGGACCAGAAAAGAAAGAAGAGAACTGGGCAAGGAGAAGGAAAAAGAGGAAATGGGATGGACACAAGGAGTAGAGAGAGAAGAAATGGGGAAGAAAAAAGACATTCTAAATAAACCTCAAACAGTGGTCAGCAACTTGACTTTCATGCAAAAAGCTGCCAGGAGTAAAGGTTCCTCTTCAGTGCACAGAAGGTAAAGAGAAATGAAAGGGCCTTTTCCTTCCCTCTCCCATCAATCTTCTTCCTTCTTGTAGGTTTTCTCACACCCCACTGCGATAGTGGCTCACTGCAAGTGGTGGACAGTCCCTCCAGAGGGAGAGCAAGAGACACACAAGAGTTTGTGTTCCAGAGCACTGGTGACAGGGTCCAAAGCGGTTGGGTTATGCAAGGCCTTGCAAATGCCGATAAAGAGTACGGATTTTGCTTCATAGTCTAGATGGCAGCATTGCAGGGTGTTACAAAGGTGAACAGTGAGATCAGAGTTTCAATTTAGAAATATTCCTCTGGCAGCATTAGAGAGTGCAGATTGAAGAGGGCACTTGCTCAATTCTGTCTCCAAATACTTTGAGACGAGCCCTCTGATTCCTGGCATTTCATACCACCTTGATTCTTGCATTGTCCATTGTTTTTCCAAGAATTCCCTTATAAAAGGTCAAAGTACACCAAAGACCAACAGGCCAGGCTCCTTTTTCTGAAGCAGCATTTCAAATCAGCCTGCCATATCTGAAGCTTCCACATCCCAACTGAATTGTTCACTTGAATCCAGGGATGTGGAACCTGTGGATATAGGAAGGGACTAGGGGTGACTCTACTATGTTATTTTACATGAGGGACTTGAGCACCCACAGATTTTGGTATAGGAGGTGGAGGGAGGTCCTGGAACCAATCCCCATTGGATACCGAGGGATGATTGTGTGATAAGTCATTTCCTCCTCGAAAACTATCTTACACTTCCCATTCCTAGAAGAAGGGTTCCTCATTAGCCCCTGTCTATGCATTCCTCACTTGGATGTTACCCTGTCTTCAAGGTGCTTAAAATTCATCTTTCTCTAAATTCTCTTCTCTAGTAAATTTGGTCTAATTATTCCCTAAATAGACCCATAATATTGATGTTGTTTTCTCTTCTTAGGATTCCTTCTCCACTTTTCTCTTTTGACCCAATAAATACTCAGATTTTAAATCCATATCAAATGTTTTCATCACTAAGGAGGCAAAATAAATTACAAAAAGCCTGGTCTCTAAAAGCAAATATGACTGGGTTCAATTCTAGATTTATTGTCAGCGAACAGGTAGTACAACGTCCCAGCCAGATGTGGACTTTGATACACTTGAAATCCAGAATATTTCCATCACCATGAGGATCTCATGTTACTATTTTATAGGCCACATTTACTTTCTTCTTATTCCCCTCCTTGACCTGGCAATCAGTTATCTGTATTTCTATAACTTTGTGTCTTTAAAGTGTTATTTAAATGGAATTATTTAGTATGCAACTTTTGAGAAAGATTTTTTTTTTTTACTCAGCATAATTCTCTAGAGATTCTTCCAGATTATTGCATGTATCAATAGATCATTCATTTTCACTTCTGAATTATATATTCCATGGTATGAATGTAGCATAGTCTGGTTAACTTTTCACCGACTGAAGGACGTATGAACTGTTTCAGTTTTGTCTATTACAAGTATGACTGCTATGAACATTCTTGTACAGGTTTTTGCCTGAATGTATATCTTCATGTCTCTGGGAGAAATAGCCAAGAATGCAGTTGCTGGATTGTATGATAGTTGTTTGATTTTTGTTGTTGTTTTAAGAAACTGCTAAACTCATTTTCATAGTGATTGTATTATTTTTCATTTTTACCAACAATATATGAGTGATTCCATTTCTAAATATCCTCACTAACATTTGGTGTTGTCACTGCTTTTTATTTTAGCCATTCTGATAGGTTTATATTGAGATCTCATTGTAGTTTTAAGTTGCATTTAGTGGATAGCTAATAGTGTTAAACATCTTATCATGTGCTTATTTTCTAGCTGTATATTCTCCATGGTGAGATGTATCTCCAGGTCTTTTGGTCTTTTGCCCATTTTCTAATTGGTTGCTTTTTTGGTTGAATTTTCTTCTTATATATTCTAGTCCATTATCACGTATGTGGTTTACAAATATTTTATCCCATTCTATAACTTGTTTTTTCATCTTTTTCACAAGCTCTTTCCCAGAGCAAAAAAAAATTTTTTTTTTAATGAACTCCTAATTTAAAATTCTTCCCTTTTATCAATTATCATTTTGGTGTCAAGTCTAAGAACTAGCCCTAGGTCCTGAAGCTCTTGAACATGTTCTCTTATGTTTTCTTAAAAAAGTTTTGTTAGCTTTGAGTTTTATATTGGTTCGTGATCTACTTTGAATTAGCTTTTTTATAAGAGGTGATACTTCAGGTGAGGGCTGTTTCTTTTTTTTTTTTTTTTTTGCTTTGATGTCCAATTGTTCCAGCACCATTTGTTGAAAAGGCCATCCTTCCTCCATTAAATTACTTTTATACATTTGTCAAAAATCATTTGGGTGTATTTGTGTGAGTCATTTTCTGAGTTCTCTATTCTGTTTCATTGATCTATGTGTCTATTCCTCCATCAATGCCTTGGAGTCTTGGTAACTGGAACTGTGTAATAACTATTGAAGTCAAGTAGACTGATTATTCATAGAAGGCAATGGCACCCCACTCCAGTACTCTTGCCTGGAAAATCCCATGGATGGAGGAGTCTGGTAGGCTGCAGTCCATGGGGTCACTACAAGTCAGACATGACTGAGTGACTTCACTTTCACTTTTCACTTTTATTCATTGGAGAAGGAAATGGCAACCCACTCCAGTATTCTTGCCTGGAGAGTCCCAGGATGGGGGAGCCTGATGGGCTACCATCTATGGGGTCACATAGAGTCAGACATGACTGAAGCGATTTAGCAGCAGCAGCAGCAGACTGATTATTACCACTTTATTCTTACTTGTCATATTTGTTTTAGGTATTCTAGTTCCTACACTCTTCTATATAAATTATAAAATAATCTTGTCCATATCTATAACAATCTTGTTAATATTTTGGTTGTGTGCTAAGTCACTAAGTTGTGTCCAACTCTTTGATGACCCCATGGATTGTAGCCCTCCAGGCTCCTCTGTTCATGGGATTTTCCAGGCAAGAATACTGAAGTGGGTTCCCATTTCCTCCTCCGGAATATTTTGACTGAAATTACAGTAAACCTAAATGCCAGTTTTGGAAAAATGGATATCACTACTTTGCTAAATCTTCTAATCCATGACCATGATTCTCCACTTATTTTGATATTTTTAAATTTTTTTCCATTATCAGTGTATTGTTTTTAATCTGTCATATTTATGTTTTGATCGACTTACATCTAAATCACTGTTTTTGAATGATTATGAACTTTATTGTCCTTTAAATTTTGTTTTCTACATGTTTCCTTACACTATATAGAAGTGCAGTTGATTCTTGTATGTTGATCTTGTATTTCACGAGCTTGCTGAACTTACTAAGAGGTTTTTTTCAGGAAAGATTTCTTGGGATTTTCTAGGTAAGCAATTATGCCATCCCCAAATAGGCACAGTTTTACTTCTTCTTTTCCAGTCTGAATGCTTTTTATTTATTTCCTGGTTTTATTGCCCTGGCTAGAACTTATAGGACTATGTCGAATAAGAGTGATGAGAACAGATATCCCAGCCTTGTTCATGATGTAAGGGAAAATGTTGAATAATCCAGTCTTTCACCATTATACATAATGTTAGTTGTAAGTTTTCTGTAGATTCCTCTGTAGCTGAGGCAGTTCTCTATGTCTTATTTTTTTCTTTCTTCTTTTTTTTTAATCATCAGTGGGTGTTGCAGACTAAATACATGTAGAAGATGCTTCAGAGGAAAGCATCTTTCTGTCTGAAAGAGGCCCAAGAAAGTTTACCAAGTTTTGCAATTCAGAACGTAAAGAGAAGTGGGATGTGGCTTCACAACAGTGGACTTGAAGATTAGTATATAGAACCTTGAAATTGGCATACTTCATTCATGCCTGGTGTTCATAGTTGAGGCAACTCGTATTTCCCATTTTTTGGAAATCTTTCTCCACTGGACAAATGATCTGCATCTTACCCTCTCACGATGAAGCTATTTCTGTTGACCCATGGTATATGCTGGGCTTCCCCAGTTACTCAGCAGTAAACAATCTGCCTGTAATGCAGAAGACGTGGTAGACACGGTTTTGATCTCTGGGTCAAGAAGATCCCCTGGAGGAGAAAATGGCAACCACTCTCTGGTATTCTTGCCTGGAAAATCCCAGGGACAGAGGAGCCTGGTGGGCTACAGTCCATGGGGTCGCAAACTCGAACATGACTGAGTGACGGCTGATGGTGACTTTGTCATCTGTGAACATAAATCACAGATGGAAGACAAGTGAAGAAAACTCAAAATCTGAAAGAAAAAGGGGATAGGACTTTAGAAGATCCTATAAGTCAACTAAAAATTCATCTTTCACAGAGTATATTTAACAAATAATATAAATATTGAAGAATCAAGCAATAAGAGAAATAACATTTGCATTGAATATATACATATATAAATATGTACTAAAAACTAGAAAAACAAAACTGAAATAATTAAAAATTATTGCTGTTAGAGTCTTGAGATAGGGGTAAGTTGGGATGATGAGATGTTACTTTTGGTTAAAAATCTTTTTGTTGTAAATTGAAACTAATATCATAAATCAGCTATACTTCAATAAAAAGAAAAGAATGTGTATTACTGATGGCAGCAATTACAAGTATGTATTATGTCTTTAGAAGAGTTGTTGCCCATCATTTTTTTTGCTTATGTATTTGAAGGTTATAAAACTACTACTTAAAAATATCCTCTGATATTAATTTTATAAACAAGATTTGCTTTGGATAAAACTAAAATTTAAACTGCAAAACAAATTTAAAACATATGGAAAGTATGCCAGAAGGAAACATAGTTCTATTTCTCTAATTTTTAAAGTTTGTAGATGAACCTTTGTAAGAGGAGCATTTAACAAAACATATGGCATGTAATAGATGCTCAGAGAGCATTTGTTGACTGAATTGAAGTTGTGAGCGAGTTATTGAAAAAGTTCTAAACTTTCTCCCTTTCATCCACATATTTTTTTGTTTTTGTTTAAATAATTTAGAACTTTCGACCTAGATTTTGGTTTGTATTTTTATTATTCTATTTTATTCACATCTTGTAAACTCAACGGTTAACTCATTTTAGTGATCATAGCCCATTCTTTTAAAACCATGATAAAAGACACAATGTCTTCATTCTTCAGTATTTAATTTTGAATAACTTTTCCGTTGGCTGGTCTACATCTTTCAATAATTTTCTCAGAAATGATATTTGGGTATTAGACTTCTTATACTCATATACATATATGTAAATATAAATGGATATCTGAGTATTAGATACTTGAGTATTTGTAGACTTGTACAAAAATGATCTTCACTACCTGGATAATCACGATGGTGTGATCACTCACCTAGAGCCAGACTTCCTGGAATGTGAAGTCAAGTGGGCCTTATGAACAAAGCTAATGGAGGTGATGATATTCTAGTTGAGCTACTTCAAATCCTAAAAGATGATGCTGTGAAAGTGATGCACTCAAATTGCCAGCAAATTTGGAAAACTCAGCAGTGGCCACAGGACTGGAAAAGGTCAGTTTTCATTCCAATCCCAAAGAAAGGCAATGTTCCAAAAAATACTCAAACTACTGCACAATTCCACTCATCTCACACCCTAGTAAAGTAATGCTTTAAATTCTCCAAGCTAGGCTTCAGCAATATGTGAAATGTGAACTTCCAGATGTTCAAGCTGGTTTTAGAAAAGACAGAGAAACCAGAGATCAAATTGCCAACATTCGCTGGATCATCGAAAAAGCAAGAGAGTTCCAGAAAAACATCTATTTCTGCTTTATTGACTATGCCAAAGCCTTTGAATGTGCGGATCACAATAAACTGTGGAAAATTCTGAAAGAGATAGGAATATCAGACCACCTGACCTGCCTCTTGAGAAACCTGTATGCAGGTCAGGAAGCAACAGTTAGAACTGGACATGGAACAACAGACTGGTTCCAAATAGGAAAAGGAGTGCATCAAGGCTGTATATTGTCACCCTGCTTATTTAACTTCTATGCAGAGTACATCATGAGAAACGCTGGGCTGGAAGAAGCACAAGCTGGAATCAAGATTTCTGGGAGAAATATCAATAACCTCAGATATGCAGATGACACCACCCTTATGGCAGAAAGTGAAGAACTTAAGAGCCTCTTGATAAAAGTGAAAGAGGAGAGTGAAAAAGTTGGCTTAAAGCTCAACATTCAGAAAACGAAGATCATGGCATCTGGTCTCATCACTTCATGGCGAATAGATGGGGAAACAGTGGCAACAGTGGCTGACTTTATTTTTCTGGGCTCCAAAATTACTGCAGATGAACTTTGCCAACAAAGGTCCATCTAGTCAAGGCTATGGTTTTTCCAGTAGTCCTGTATGGATGTGAGAGTTGGACTATAAACAAATCCGAGCACTGAAGAATTGATGCTTTTGAACTGTGGTGTTGGAGAAGACTCTTGAGAGTCCCTTGGACTGCAAGCAGATCCAACCAGTTCATCCTAAAGGAGATCAGTCCTGGGTGTTTGTTGGAAGGACTGATGTTGAAGGTGAAGCTCCAATACTTTGGCCACCTGATGCGAAGAGTTGACTCATTGGAAAAGACCCTGATGCTGGGCAAGATTGAGGGCAGGAGGAGAAGGGGATGTCCGAACATGAGATGGTTGGATGGCATTACCGACTTGATGGACATGGGTTTGAGTGGACTCCGGGAGTTCATGATGGACAGGGAAGCCTGGCGTGCTGCAGTTCATGGGGTCGCAAAGAGTCGGACACGACTGAGTGACTGAACTGAACTGAACACTCATATCTCTATCTATCTATATTTATATATATAAAACATCTGTGGCATTTCCATACAAATGGCAGTTGGATGAATATCTTTGTGTAACAGCTTTTTGCCTAAATCTCTATACTGTCTTTTTATTTTCATGTTACATAAGGGCAGTCTGCCTTTCGCTAGAATATGGTTCTTTTATGCTTTCCCTGTTGATCCTTGGATACTTGTAGGGTTCTTTCTCTAGATTTGAAATTTAAAACTTTTATCAAGAAGTCTATTTTCATTAAAATTTTCAAATTCTTTGTGAGCACCTTTTGATTTGCCAAAATGAGGTAGGACAAGTCACAAATTGAGTATCACCAGCTGTTCATCTTCTCAGTTTGGAAGTGCCTTGTTTTTCCTTTTAAGAGAAAGAGTATTTTTGGATAAGTGAAAGTGGCTTTCAAATGTACTAAGGTTTGTACAGAATCATTATGTCATTGTAGGATATAAACTCCATAGCTATGGTATATTACTGTGGCTTATCAACAGGATAGCCTTTCCTTTAGTTAACTACCCATATGAGAAGCCAGTACATACAGAATCGCTGTGATTTCTAGTCCATGAAATGTGTTCAAGGCATGCCCAAGGAATTGGATAATATGTCAGTAAGTGGAAAAGAAAGAAAATACCAAAAAGCCTTATGTACAGTTTAACAGGACTGTGCATAATTGAAAACTCTTTTAGTTTGAACGTCCCTGATAATTTTGGTACTTTCAGAGTGTCTTTTTGCCTTTCACTGAGTCAAAAATAAATTCAACAAAGGCAGAGATAATACCCACTAATTGTCTGCAGCCCATGGAGTGGGATACATCCATGGTACTCAGTTGGTTTTGACTGACAGATGTGCTTTTCATTCACTTGGATAGGTATTATTGAAGAATGTCCCAGCTTGAATCCAAGCTGCATTTAGCTAAGTTGTTAGGTCAAAGTCGCATATATTTCAGGCTCATTTTAAAATGTCATATGGATAGATACATTGAGCCTTGTGACCTTTTATTGTGAAGTTCCTAGGACCTTGCTACTCACACTATGATTTGAGGACCAACAACATCAAGATCACCTGGGAGCACGTTAACAATGTAGAACCACATGTTCTGCGTGTGTGCATGCTCAAGTTATGTCCGACTCTTTGTGACTACATAGACTGTAACCCACCAGGCCCCGCTGGCCATGGGATTTTCCAGGCAAGAATACTGGAGTGGGTTGTCATTTCCATCTCCAGGGGATCTTGCTGACCCAGGGATTGAACCCGCTCTCCTGTATTGGCAGGCAAATTCTGTACCACTGAGCCACCCTCATGTTCTACTGGATTAGAAACTACACATTACATTTTGACAATCACTGTTCTTGGAGTTTCTTACAGCAAATACATCCTAAAGAAAGAACTGAAGTATGCACAGACTGTTGCCCAAACTCATGGGTTGGATTTGATGAACTTGATCGTTTTAACTGGGGGAAGATAAAATCTGCATGGGCTTTGAGTTCAGCCATCTTCTGCAGCTTTGACTTCTATGAGAGATAGCTCTTGAGTTCTTGGCTGTGCAAACATACCCATAACATTGGCATTGGTGGACACGCTGGCATCAGTGCTGGGCATCATCTGCATAGCTGCTGCTCTTGGCTTTGCAGCAACAAGAAGCTTCAACCCGGTGAGCTGAACGAGAAGAGAGGAAAAGTGCTGTCGGCTTCCTTTTGCCAAGAAGGCCAGTTTTTGGAGCACAATCTCACTTTCTATCTCAGAGGAAATGGAGCCATCAGATGGTTGGCCTGTCATTTACAAAATTGCTTTCATCTGCATCCATTTTTTCCTTATTTTCTGTCCTGATTTCATGACTTTTTGCTTTCTTAAGGATCATATGCTGTTATTCATCCCCTTAATCTCATGTATCTTTAATTCCTCTTGAAATACTGATCTCCTTGAATTAACTTTTAAATCTATATTTCTCTTAAAACAATAGTTCCTTTGATTCACCTTCTGTACTATTAGGCTCTCTTTCTCCTTTTAAAAAAATTAAGTGCTTTAATTATTTTGAAGTGGGCCAGGAGTATGGTTTTTCCTTATAATGTTATTTTTTCTTTAATGTATTTATATTTTTTCCACAGCTTTATTAAGATTGCAATTGTAACATGACAATGTGTAAGCTTAAGGTGTACAGTGTAGTGATTTGATATATTTGTTATTTTTAAAGATAGCCTTCTTAAAAAGTTATTGCAACTATTACTTTTATTTCTTTATTTTTCATTTATTGTCATTGATTTTTAAAGCTGTGGTATATACTATAATGTAGAAAAATTGCAAAATTATGCATGAATGACTAAATAATGTAAGTTTTACTGTTTTTCAGTTTTAGAAGAATAGAATCATGTTGTATATAAATATATATATATCTTAATTTTTTTACTCATGTTTATGAGATTCATCCATAATGTTAGTTTCAGCTAATTGTTCATTTTTACTACTGTATAATATTTTATTGTATGAATATATCACAGTTCACTTATCCATTCTTCTCTGAATGGACATTTGATCTGCTTCTAGTTTAGAGCTATTATGAATAATGTTTCTGTTAACATATCTGTACAAATATCTAGGCACACATTTTTGTAAGAGTTGCTATATGGTATATTCCTGGGATGGAATGCTAGGTCAAAAGTCACATATCTTTAGTTTACTAGATAATGCCAAATGTTTTCCTTTTCATTAACTATATTTAGTGTGTTCCTTTTCTCAGTATCCTCACCAACAGTTGATAGTGTCAGACATTTTACCCTTTCCCAAGATAGTGAGTGTGTAATGCTATTTCATTGTAGTTTTAATATTTATTATCCTGATTACACATGAAAATATGCTTTTTATGTATGTTGACTAGTTAAACTCTTTTTGTATAAGTGATTATTCAGTTTCAGTACAGTTCAGTTACTCAGTCATGTCCAACTCTTTGCAACCTCCATGAACTGCAGCACACCAGGCTTCCCTGTCCATCACCAACTCCCAGAGCTTGCTCAAACTCGTGTTCATAGAGTCAGTGATGCCATCCAAGCGTCTCATCCTCTGTCACACCCTTCTTCTCCTGCCTTGAATCTTCCTCAGCCACAGGATCTTTTCTGATGAGTCAGTTCTTCACATCAGGTGGCCAAAGTACTGGAGTTTCAGCTTCAGCATCAGTCCTTCCAATGAATATACAGGACTGATTTCCTTTAGAATTGGCTGGTTTCTTCTCCTTGCAGTCAAAGGGACTCTCAAGAATCTTCTCCAACACTACAGTTCAAAAGGATTAATTCTTTGGTGCTTAGCTTTCTTTATGGTCCAAGTCTCACATCCATACATGACTACTGGAAAAACCATAGCTTTGACTAGATGTACCTTCATCGGTAAAGTAATACCTCTGCTTTCTAATATGCTGTCTAGGTTTGTCATATGTTTTCTTCCAAGTAACAAGCATCTTTTAATTTCATGGCTGCAGTCACCATCTGCAGTGATTTGGGAGCCCAAGGAAAGAAAGTCTGTGACTGCTTTCATGCTTCCCCATCTATTTGCCATGAATCTGTTTCTTGAATGTTGAGTTTTAAGTCAGCTTTTTCACTCTTCTTTTTCACCTTCATCAAGAGACTCTTTAGTTCCTCTTCACTTTCTGCTATAAGGGTGGTGTCATCTGTATATCTGAGGTTATTGATATTTCTCCTGGCAATCTTGATTCCAGCTTTTGCTTCATCCAGTCCAGCAATTTTGCATGATGTACTCTGCATATAAGTTAAATAAGCAGGGTGACAATATACAGCCTTGACATACTTCTTTTCCTATTTGGGATAAGTCTATTGTTCCATGTCCAGTCCTAACTGTTGCTTTCTGACCTGCATACAGATTTCTTAAGAGGTAGGTCAGGTGGTCTGGTATTCCTATCTCTTTCAGAATTTTCCACAGTTTATTGTGATCCACACATTCGAAGGCTTTGGCTTAGTCAATAAAGCAGAAATAGATGTTTTTCTGGAACTCTCTTGCTTTTTCCATGATCCAGCGGATGTTGGCAATTTGATCTCTGGTTCCTCTGTCTTTTCTAAAACCAGCTTGAACATCTGGAATTCACAGTTCACATATTGCTGAAGCCTGGCTTGGAGAATTCTGAGTATTACTTTACTAGTGTATGAGATGAGTGCAATTGTGTGGTAGTTTGAGCATTCTTTGGCATTGCCTTTCTTTGGGATTGGAATGAAAACTGACCTTTTCCAGTCCTGTGGCCACTGCTGAGTTTTCCAAATTTGCTGGCATACTGAGTGCAACACTTTTGCAGCATCATCTTATAGGATTTGAAATAGCTCAGCTGGAATTCCATCACCTTCACGAGCTTTGTTCGTAGTGATACTTCCTAAGGCCCACTTGACTTCACATTCCAGGATGTCTGGCTCTAGGTGAGTGAGCACACCATTGTGGTTATCTGTGTCATGAAGAAATTTTTTGTATAGTTCTTCTGTGTATTCTTGCCACCTCTTCTTAATATCTTCTGCATCTGTTAGGTCCATACCATTTCTGTTCCTTACTATGCCCATCTTTTCATGAAATATTCCCTTGGTATCTGTATTTTTCCCATTCTATTGTTTTCCTCTATTTCTTTGCATTGATCACTGAGGAAGGCTTTCTTATCTCTCCTTGCTTTTCTTTGGAACTCTGCATTCAGATGGGTATATCTTTCCTTTTCTCCTTTACCTTTAGCTTCTCTTCTTTTCTCAGCTATTTGTAAGGTCTTCTCAGACAACAGTTTTGCCTTTTTACATTTCTTGTTGGGATGGTTTTGATCACTGTCTCCTGTACAATGTTACGAACCTCTGTCCATAGTTCTTCAGACACTCTATCATATCTAATCCCTTGAAATTATTATTAAATCTATTTGCCCATTAAAAAATGGATGGCTTATTTCTTATTAATATATAGAAATCTTTTTTATAGTAATTTTTTACTGCAAGTACCTTTTACCAGTCTGAACTTGTACTGAATACATTATCTTTGTGAACTTAAATTTTAACATTAATGCAGTTGAAAGTTTTCATTTATGGATAGTACTTTTTGTGTCTTATTAAGGAATTGTTTTTAACTAGAACTTCTGAAGAGTTATCTTTAAAAAAAATCCTTATGATTTTTCCTTTTATTTTTAAATCTTTAAACTACCTGAACATGATGGCTGTATATGTATGAGGAAATAATAGTTCATCTTAATTTCCTTCTGTGTGAATATCCAATTATCTAAGAATTATTTCTTGTAATGCTGTAATTTTCCCCTTTCACAATGACACCTCTGTCATATATCCAGTATCTATTATGAATAAGTCTATTCTCTGCCCTTTATTACCTTGCTCTATTTGTCTATCCATTCTTACCATAGTTTAAAAATAATTCGAACATACAGTAGAGAAAGCCCTTCCAACTTATTTTTCTTCTTTAAAAGAGTCTTGGTTATCTTTGGTCTCCTTGTATAAAGTTGGCCAAAATGTTTGTTTGGGTTTTCTAGTAAGGTGTTATGGAAAAAATAGAATGAACTCTCTGGCCAACCTAATACTTCAATATATTTTAGAATATACTTTTCAAATTTTGTAAAAGTAATCTGACTAGCATATTGGATGGGACTGAATTAAATCTATAAATCAATTTGAATATAATTGACATTTTTAATGATGTTTCAATCTATTACTATCTCTCTCAATACATTTCAGCAAAGCTTATGTATGCATGCTGTGCGTGCTTACTCACTTCAGTCATGTCCAACTCTCTACGACCACATGGACTATGGCCGCCAGACTCCTCTGTCCATGGGATTCTCCAGGCAACAGTACTGGAGTGGGTTGCCATTTCCTTCTCCCAAGCTTATGTGTGTGTGTATATATATATACACAAATATGTATATATAATATGTTAATACAGTTTACATATATGAATATAGGTATATATAAATATATATTAAAGGTGCTACACATATATATTTAGCATGTTTTTACATTTGATGCTATTGTCAATGGCATCTTCTTTATAATTTTATTTTCTGGTGATTTGTTCTGATATTCTAAATAGCTGTTTTCATAAACTGATTTGGTATTCAGCAACATTGTTATAATCACATGTTATTTTAAGTAATTCATCTGTGGATTATTTTTGGATTCTATACATATGCAATCATATCATTTGTATGTAGACACCACTTTTATTTTCCTTTTCAAATTCTTATACATCTTAAAATAACTGAAGTATAATTGAAAAAATTGTAAGATATTTAAAGTATACAGTGTGATGGTTTGATAAATGCATACATTGTGATAGGATTCCCACCATAGAGCTAATTTATACCCATCACCTTACATATTTACCCCCACTTTTTTTATAAGAACACTGAAGTTCCAGTCTTAGAAAGTTTCACTTATTCAATAGAGTATTATCACCTATGATGACTACATTAAACATTAGGCCCTCAGACATTATTCATTTTATAACTGAAAGTTAATATCTTCTTATCAGCCTCTACCTAGTTTCCTCACCCCTATCTCCAGGTGCTGGCAACCATCATTCTCATCTCTGTTTCCTGTAAGTTCATTTCATTTTAAACTCACATGAAAGTAATACCATACAGTATGTTTTTCTCTGTCTGGATTATCTCACTTAGCATCATGACCTCCACATTCATTCATAATATAGCTAATGGTAAAAACGCTTTCCTTTTTAAAGCTCAATAATATTCCATTGTATATGCCACATTTTAAAAATCCATTAATCCATCAATGGACATTTAGGGTGTTTCTGTACCTTGACTATTCTGTACAATGCTGCTGCAAAGTACAGATATCTCTTTGCGATAATGAGTATTAGTTTCCTTTGTATATATACCTTGAAGTGAGATTTCTAGATCATAATGTAATTCTATTTTTAATTTCTTAAGGAACCTCCACAGTGTTTTCCAGAGTTCTTCACCAGCTTGCATTCCCACCAACATTGTATGGTGTGGGAACATATCTCACCCCTTCCCACTCCTCTAGGTTGTTACAGAGCCCCAGTTTGAGTTCCCTGAGTCATACAGCAAATTCCCATTGGTTATCTATTTTACACATGGTGGTGTATATGCTTTCATGTTAGTCTCTCCATTCGTCCCACCCACTACTTTCTTCTCCTCACCCGTGTCCATAATTCTGTTCTCTATGTCTGAGTCTCCACTGTTGCCCTATAAATAGGTTTATCAGTACCATCTCTCTAGATTCCATCTATATGCATTAATGTTAATACACAATATTTATTTTTTTCTTTCTGACTCTTTCTGGCTCCCTCTGTGCTGAGAACTGGGGCATACCATGTGGGAGTGCTCTCAAGCCCTTTAACAATTGCTTCTTTTTCTGCTATGGTCCTGCAAATGTAAACCCTGTTGGCTTTCAGAGCTAGGTGATTTGGGAACCACAGTTGGGTAGTAGTTTTCAAAGTTGGGGCTCTAGTTGTGTGTTCCAAGCCCTTGGTTTCTGAGGAGAAAGCTGGGAGTTTGGAGTGCCTTCCTGATAATGGCACAATGCTTGAGGTAGGGTTTATGGCAGGAGTACGTCAGTCTTTTCTACCCATTTTGATGTGGGTATTTTCTCCATCAGCTAATATGTAGGACTCACTCATGTAGCTTCAGGATTTCTCTCAAGAAGAAATTGTTCTGAATTAGATAGCACCACTGACTCAATGGACATGAGTTTGAACAAACTCTGGGAGCTAGTGAAGGACAGGCTGCAGTTCATGTGGTTGCAAAGAGTCAGACATGACTTAGCAACCAAACAAGAGCAACAAAGCTGTATGTATATTCAAGTATCCTGGAGAGGAGGGAAATTCAGGAGCCTTCAGTGTTGCCATCCTAGCCTGAAAATCCTCAATTCTTACACATTTTATTTCTTTTTTTATCTTACCACGTTTGGCTAAATCTCCAATACAATGTCAAATTAAAGGGTAATAGTGAGAATCCTTGTTTTATTTTAAATCTGATGTTTTGCTAAAGTTTTTTAAGGTTTTCTTTTTCTTGTATATATTTTTATTTGGATTCAGGAAGTTCCTTTCCAAATGGATTCCCAGGACTTTTCCTTCTTTTTTTTAATGTGAAAAAATCAAATTTTAATAAAGGAACTGGAAGATAATGCAAACATTTGGAAAGACATTCCTTGCTGTTGGATGGAACAATTAATTTAATGTAAGAAAAATACTGATTCTCCCCAAATAGTTGATGTAAATTCCATAAAATCAATGTAACCCCAATCAGAATTCCACTTAACTTTTGTTTGGAAAGTTTATAAATTTAACCGACAGTTGATACAGAAAAATAAAGGTTTGCCAGTAGCTAAGGAAATTCACAACTTTCCCTACCAGATCTCAAAAAATACTATATAAAGCTGTACTAATAAAACAGGCATAATGAGGGTGTAAGAACAGACAAACGACCTGGTGGAACTGAGACTAAAGCTTGGAGAGTTTAGCTGACATTGTCAGTATGCTGTCATTGTCCTTTGTCATTCACCACTCAAGCACACTCCAAACTTACTATTTCTTTTTTTGTTGTTGTTGATGTTCAATATTAATTTATTAAATACAATCAGGTAATCATAGAGCAATATACACATATTGTGATTCTATATAATAAAAGAAAATCTTTAAAACAGATAATTGAGATTTATTAATACATATATTAAAGTGATGAAAGGAAATAACCTACAGCTCAGATTACTGTACCCAGCAAGTAAAAGTGAAAGTGAAGTCTCTCAGTCGTGTCTGACTCTTTGTGAACCCATGGACTGTAGCCTACCAGGCTCCTCTGTCCATGGGATTTTCCAGGTAATAGTACTGGAGTGGATTGCCATTTCCTTCTCCAGGGGATCTTCCTGACCCAGGGATTGAACCCAGGTCTCCCGATTCTAGACAGACACTTTACCGTCTGAGCCACCAGGAAGGTTCAGCAAGGATCTCATTCAAATATGAAGGAGAAATCAAAAGCTTTACAGACAAGCAAAACCTGAGAGAATTCAGCACCACCAAACCAGCTCTTCAACAAATGCTAAAGGATCTTCTCTAGACAGGAAACACAGAAAGGGTGTATAAACTCGAACCCAAAACAATAAAGTAAATGGCAATGGGATCATACTTATCAATAATTACCTTAAATGTAAATAGGTTGAATGCCCCAACCAAAAGACAAAGACTGGCTGAATGGATACAAAAACAAGACCCCTATATATGTTGTCTACAAGAGATCCACCTCAAAACAAGGGACACATATAGACTGAAAGTGAAGGGCTGGAAAAAGATATTCCTTCTTTAAAATGAATGAATGTTCAATTTTATTAAGCCTTCTTTCAGAAACTACTGAAATCATTGTATAACTATTTGGCAACCTATTACAAGGAGGAGTATACCAATTGATTTTCCAATGTTAAAAACAAAAATTTAAACCAATTTTTTGGATAGATTAATGAGTTTGCTTTGTTAACACTTTAAGATATTTGCATAAATATTAATTAGTAAAAATATCTGCAACTTTTCTTCTTATACTGTTCTTGTACTTTCATATCCAATCTATGCTGGCCCCATAAAATGAGTTGAGACGTGCTCCCTCACTTTCTCTACTTTTTCATTCCTCTTCTCTACTTACTATGTAAACATTTAAATTATTTTTTTAAGAATTGGTAGATTTCCATGGCTAATCACTTATTAGGGTTTGAGTTTTTGGAGAAAATTTTGAATATTACTGAGTCATTCACTTTAATGGCTATAGGGCTGTTGAAATTTTCAAATCCTTCTTGGTTTTGTTTGGTTACATTATCTTTTTCTTGACCTGTGTACATTTGTTGTAATTAAAAAAATATTCACATAAGGGTGATTTAATATCCTCTTATCATCCATTTAATGTCTTGAGCATCTGAGACGATATTTCTTTCTCCATTCCTTGTGTTGACTAATTGTGTTTCTCTGTTTTTTCCTGTAAGCTTTACTGGTCATTTATAATCTTTTTTATTAATCTTTTAAAAAGACTTGATCATCTCTATTGAATGTCTGCTTTTGTCAATAATTTCTAGTCAAAATTTTATTATTTTCTTCTATAACTTTTATCAGTTTCATATGCTTTCCTTTTTCTCATTTTTTTTTTTTTGGCGATGATATCGCAAATTGGATTCACTTGACTCATACACTGAGATGAAGTTTGTAGTGTGAGATGGGAAAAAGTAGAATGAAAGCAGAAGCAGGGCCAAAATGTGATGCAGGCTCTGTAAGCCTGAGCCTACTTGGTGGGGAGTTCTAGAGCAAATATTGTTCTTCAGAGTACTATTTTTGAATATAGTGTTGGATTTTCAACATTGGGCTGGTCTGGTCAACCCCTACTTCCCCCAGTTATTAGATGTGGGCCTGGCCTTATGGTTGGTAGGTGGCTCTCTGCAGCTGAGGTGGACCCTACAGGACCTGACAGAAGAAGATTGTCTGCTGACTGTTTTTCCCACAGCTGGACACCAATTCCTTTAAAGAAGGATCTGTGCCAGATGGATGTATGGTTATTTTCACACATTATTATTAAATCTGTACATTTCCTCTGATTTCTACATTATTTGTAGCACACATATTTTGCAGTGTAGTATCTTTTTTGTTGTTGTTCTTATTCAATAAAAAGGCTTCCCTGATGGTTCAGATGGTAAAGAATTTGCCTGTAATGCAGGAGACCTGGGTTTGATCCCTGGGTTGGGAAGATCCCCTTGAGGTGGGCTTGGCAATCCACTCCAGTATTCTTGCCTAGGAGAATCCCCATGGACAAAGGAGCTTAGGGGGCTACAGTCCATGGGGTTGCAAAGAGTCGGACATGATTGAGTGACTAAGCACACACACGTTCAATAAAAGCTCATTAAAAATTTTTAAATTATGATTTCTTCTTTGATATATTGGTATAACAAGAAGTATTTAATTTCCAAAATATATAGTGTTTTTATTAGTTGCTTTTGTTTTGATATTAAATTTAATTATAATGTGGTTGTAAATATAATCTGCATGATTTCATTCCTTTAAAATTTGAGACTTAAATACGTCCCAATATTAGCTGTTTTTGTCAATGATGTGCTTAAAATGAATGTGTATTCTGTAGCTGTTAGGTGTTTCATTCTTTAGAGTCTCTAAGAACCATCAAAAAGCCTACTTATCTATCTGCTAGTGATTACTATTGATTCCTTTCCTTACTACCCTTTAAAATTCATATCCTTTGGAGTTCTGAGTCCCTGAAGCCTTCAGTTTGGATATGAGAATGAGGGAGAATGGGGTTTGTGGTCAAGGAGGTAACAGATGGAATCTATTGCCATGCGGTACTGTGAGGGGGAAGATCTGTATGGATCCCTGTGGAGGATGGAGAAAACAAATGCCTGAATAAAAGAAGAAAGGGAGTTTTCAGGATATGAGAAAGAAGAAAACAAAGTAGGAGGGAGATAGGAGTGCTTGGAGGGCAAACTCTGCTTATAGCTACCCTGCTTTCTTCTTTCTGGAAAACATGTTTTTCAGCCATGTAACAACTGTGAATTTTTACTTGGCAATAATTCCGTTAAAATAGTGTTTCCAACTTGGGACACCCTTCAAAAACTATGAGGCAATTGTCCAAAAAATAGCTGAAGTATTAAAGTATCTGAAATACTTTGTTCATCCCCATCTTTTGTTGAACTAGTAACAATAATTCACTTGCTGGATGGGTTTTCCTCCCAATGTTTTCCTGTGCTTTCATTCTGCCTGTATTCCTGCATCCCTCCTTCAATTCCACCATCTTCAGGAGGGAAGAGAAAAGCAGAAAGGGGAAAACAGGGAGTATTTCTGACTTTAGGAAATCTGAGGTCACTTCAGGTAAAGGTGAAATATTTGGGAGCAGTCGACTTTGAGATGAGTAGAACTTTTCCCACATGGAAAATTTTTCCAGCTTGGAAGGAGGTAGGAGCAGGAGAGATAGTGAGAGCAGAGTTTGGTGGGTCCCAGAGAGGAGGTTTTGCTTATTGTTCCTCTGGTAGTAATTCGGGACAGACAAAACCCTACTAGTTAGAGAGGTTCTGTATTTTCTTTAGGCAACAATATCCTAGAAAGGGAATGGCTACTAGGCATGGCAACCTGGAGTGTAGATCTTTTCACATAGATTTTCTAACCAGGGCACAGAACTACCAGATAATCCATAGAACTAAGAAGTTCTGTGAATTAGGATGGTATCAGCAGTAACCTGAAGGCAAAGATGCAGCTATTTCAGTGTACACAAGCGGAACACATGCCTCTAACCAACTTGTACCTCAGAGCTACATGAATGGTGCCCCCAAATAAAGGCAACCCTGTGGAGATAACAGAGACCCCAAATTAACTGAGATTAGGCTTCCATCACAAAAGATGATTAGGAGCTCAAAATACAATTTACAAACACACATACACCACTGTTTTTATTTTTTTATTTTTTCAGTATATAACCTTGTTTTATTTATGTTTGTTTAAAGACACTTTATTTATTATATATTTTTGATTCAGTAACACTGAATTCATGACCAATAGCGCTATAATTCATACCAAAGTGAAGCATAACACACCACTGTTTTTAAAAGACATTTACACACGTCTATTGATTTTACATAGTCATTTTACTTACTCCTTACAATAACCTAGATAGCAATGTATTATATTCATTTCATAAATAGGAAACTGGGAGCTAAAGAACTTAAAGAGCTTGCTAAAATTTGAACTTAGAAATGTCTGATACTTCACTTCTTATTTTTTAATTACTCTATGCCTGTCTATTTCTAACAAGCTTCACTCTCTTTATACCCCAATTCTGGTCACCTAATCCCACAATGTAGTTATCATTGGATTGGTAAGTGTTTTCTCCGAGTCATACAGCTACTGGGAAGATAAGTGACTATTTGGCAGAATTACTTACTCTTTAATGTAAAAATTTAAAAATTATCAGTTAATTATTTATCAAGCATCCATTCCACATAAAGCATTATGTTATGGGTTCAAGATTATATTATGAGTTTAAGAAATCAAAGATAAGGGGAACACAGTCTTTTGTTCCAAAGGAAATTTAATCCAGCAGTGGGGTTGGAGAGAGAGATATATGTACACACACAGGCAACAATTAGCGGGGTGGATGTGGAATTCATCACCTTTAGGGCTGCTCAAGGAGATGGCTGGTGCCATGTTTCAAAGTTCTGTTACAGAAGTGCAGTTTATTACAGAGAATTTCATTGGAGTGTGAAGAGAGAAGGTGGGGGGGTGCTGTTTTAAATTTGATGTAGGGGCCTGTTTTAAACTTGTTATTATAATTAGATTGATTCTAGAATATGGTGAGTGAATGCACATGCAGAATCTGAAGGAGGTAACCATATTTTGTAATAGTTTCTTAAAATCATAGTCCAAGATTCCAGGAAAAAGCTTTGACATTTCAGAGCAGCCCATAAGAGGAGAGAACAGGACCTCACTGTTAGACACTCATTAAACTATGTATGAAGAGCAAGGAAGGACTTTCAGAAATCCTGAGTTAGGGACACAGAGCTTAAATGCAGAGCATCTAGGCTCTTGAATTTCCTCTCTCGTTGCATCATTGTTCTTTATTGACTGTTTTATAAACTCACATTATCTCAGCTTGGTTAAGGACAGCAGTCTTTAATCCTGGCAGAGCAGATAAGGACTATTAAACCCTGAGCCTGCTGTCTGAGACAGATTATGGGGCCACCTTCCTCAGCATCATACTAACGTTATGGATTCTGTCAATACTCTTCCTGTTCAGAAGGTGTTAGGACATCCAGTGTAACCTTCATGCCCCACTCAGATCTATGTTTTTTAAATTCTGAATAAGATCATCAGTTTGATTCTTTCAGAGGTAGATTTGAGATCAGACTTTGTGAAGTGAAGGTGGGTGAATGCAGATTTGTGAAGATTTCCTTGATTCTTCAATTAGAGAATTCCTTTCTCTGGGACCCTGCAGGGCTCTATGTTTTATTTTCTGTGATTGCCCTTATCACAGCCTGATCTCTATTACGTGTTCTTGTTGGAGGGTACACCAACCCAGTACTATCTACTCAATTCTGATTTCAGCACTGTTTCTTTTGAAAATTCCCCTCCTTGACTCCATGCCATTTAGTAGGGTTACCAAGCAATACCAGATTTCTCCCATCACAGGATTGGGTGTAAGATCCAGGCTTACCAATCAGACTACATCATTATCTTGGGCTCAGTGATTGGCTCATGGATGAAATAATGATCTTAGAGTGACCAATCAGAGCTCTTCCCTGAATTTTTTTCATATATAGATACAAAGGAGATAGTCTTCCCCCTTGGATGTAAACTGGAAGAGTTTGACTGTAAAGCTAGTCCTGTTTATTCCCCCTAACTTACAGAGAGGTCTAAGGCGAATAGGGCCTAAATACAACTTAAAGCCAAGTGAGAGAAATATTGAGATTCAGAATTGTTATGCTATTTGAATTCTTAGATGCAGTCTTTCCTGAGGCCAACTTCTCTTTATTCTTAGAATCTTATTTGCTAATATAATTCCTTATTTTAAACTTAAACTAGAATATAAGTTCCTTGAGTGAGGGCATGGGTTTTATTTTTGTTTCTCTGCTCTAATTCTAAATGCCTAGAACAGTGCCCGTCACATAGTAGGCACTAAATTAATAGTTATTTAATGAATATTTCCAATGGAATAAAGCTGACAAAGCACAGTATAAATATCTTTCCAACTATTTTATGGAATTCTTGAGAAAAATCCAGAGAGCAATTACCATAGTTTTGTGGGAATTGAAGCTAGTTTCTTGGGATGCGGCATACATTTGCTGTTGTTCTGTAAATCTTTTATTTTAAAATATAACGCATAGGAAAAGTGCATAAAACATAAATAAACAAATGCAATGGATGAGCTAAAAAGTGAAACCTGTGAATTACCACATAGGTCAAGAAATAAAACATGGTCAGCCTTCCAGAAGCTCCCCATATGTTCACTTTGGAAGATCTTCAAATCTCTTTACCTACTAGAGATAACTGCTATGCTCAATTTTATGGTAATCATTTTCTTGCTTTGCTTTAAAATTTTAGCACCAATATATGCCTCCCTTGACAGTGCGGTTTATTTTGTATTTTGTAAACCTAATATAAATAAATGATATATTGTACTTATGTATTTTTTGTGTTGTGCTTTTTTATTCATATGTCTATATGATTTATCTGAGTTGATGCACATTGTTTTATTTATCTTAATTTCTATATTTTATAAGTATAGCATATTATCATCTATAGTTGCATATTCTTATATACATGTACATACTTTTTATAAATATAGTAATTTTCCCTTGGTTTTAGCTATAAAATCTATGCCACTATTAAAGTTATTTTGCCTGTATCCTGGTGCCTGTCTGGCCATGGTTCCTATGATATGTTTACCACCTAGGAGTGAAATTGCTGAATCACAGTGTATACCTGTTTTTAGTTTTAGCAGACAATGCTTTATATTGTTACCAAATACTAAGCTTTCTCAGATTTTTATTTTTGCCAATTTGATGTATATATACTTGTAGATATCTGTAGTTTTCATTTGAATTTCCCTGCTTACTAAAGAGGTTGATCTTATTTTATTTATCTATTGACCATTTGAATTTTCAAACTACTGTTTTTATTGATTTGTCCAACTTTTTATCAATTTGTAGTTCCTTGTGTAATCTGGATACAAGTTCTTTAATAGCGATGCACTTAAATATATTTTTTCACATTCTATGGCTTATATTTTTTACTTTATGTTTTAATGAATAGATGTTTTAAATTTATTATTGTCAAATGCATCAGTGTCTTTCCTTTGAGGTCCTTCTGTAAACTTTTCCCTAAAGTGACACACCAGCATTTTTGTCATATTGATAGAAGCAGTCCCTAAGCACAACCCACAGTTAAGGGGAAAGGAATTAGTCTTCACCTTTTCAAAGGAGGAATCTCAAAGAATATTTAGACATCTCTTAAAATCATTAAATGTACCAAAATCAGGTGAAATTTTTTAGAGAAAGTGGAGTAGTATATAATCAAGTGAGAGAAAGAAATCACAGATGCTGGAGAGAGGAGAGATCCAAATCATATGGTTTATCTTTCATAGGTATTATCTTTGCCTCTAGTGCTCCAGATCTTGGAGGGCAGTGGCTGTGTCTAGCAGAGATGGACACTTACTTGGTGTCTAGTAAAGATTTACTTGTCATAAAGGAGTCCCCAATTCCTGACCAAATTTCTATGATAGTGGTAGTTCTTCCAGTTGATCTGATATTGATTGCCCTGATCTAAATGCTAAATTCAGGGTCAGATCTTAACTAATAGGCTAACCAAAAAAATGATTTCAGGTCAAATCAGCCTGTAGTCAGAATTATTAGAAGCCCCTATTGCTCTGCCTTTAGCCATTTACTGTGCCCCCAAGATTTCTCTCTTGTTTCTTCCCTTTGAAATTTAATCATCTTATTTTCTTATTCCCATTCAATCTGTCATATCTGGAAGATTTATCAAAATTCATTCATTTGAAGATGAATGGAGACTTACTCATAATGGAGACTTACTCTTAATATTAGTAGTTTAATAGAAAAATAATTATATCGAGGGGTTTTTCTTTGCATTTTAAAAGTATATTTTGAAGACACAAATCTAACATAATGCCTTTCCTGCAAGTACAGTAACAGAGTGTCCATTTATTCCTACACTTGTTAATGTCCAAAGAGTTAGAAGAAATGCCATTAAAAGACTTGAGTATTTAAGGGCTAGGATCTGCCATCTAACTGTGTTCTGCTTTGCCTGCTATACTCATTTGCCCTTGAATTTATCCAAACCCAAAACGCCAGCATATTTGGCTCTGCATTTATGTTTTCATGCAGTCTGTGATTTTCCTTCTCGTTCCAATTAGCCACTGCTCTAATCAATTTAATCCATCTCTGACAGCAAGCCATATTTTCCTACCTTGTTGATGAGCATGTCATGTGGAACAAAGTCAGAAGCCTCCCTGAAGTCAAAATATATTATGTCTGTCCCTTCCTCCCTACATACAAGGTCTGCCACTCTGTCAGAGGAGGCAATTGAATTGGTATAACATGATTTGTTGGTCACAAAGTCATGCTGCTTATTACCCATCATTCTAGGCCCTTCCATGTACTTGCAAATTGATTAGGCATCTTGATCTTGTGGTTAATGTACTTTTTGTCATTGTTTAGAGCTGGGGACACACCAGTGCAATCTTGGGCTACTATGAGCATGCATTTACTATCTATTGTTTGTTCCTCAAAGATAAGGAGCTCATTTGCTTTTACAACTCAGAAATTCTCAAAAAGAAAAGTTACCACTCCCAAGGACTCCTGGGATATTTTATTAATAACCTAACATTTGTATGAAGAATTAAAAGAAATTACATTTTCCATTTTTATCAATTGGAAAGGCAAATATTTATTGAATGTCTGGTATGTGAAAGACACTTTACTGCTAGGTTGTGTGAGAGTACAATGATATTTAAGATGGTCTGAAATCTTATATGGGAAACATGAACACGTTGAAAAATAATTGACAATGGCATTTTGTGTGGAGAAGAGGGAAAAGAAAGACCATAAAACTTTTTAGTAGGTTGTATGTTAAAAGTTCTCAGGTTCTCTTTGTGCCTGATTGTCCAGTTATTTTAAATAGCGACTCACAAATATTATTTGTATATTCTTTTAGAATTGAATTTGAGTTATTTTTGAATTGACTGCTTCCTGAATTTATTATTTTCTTACATCCTCAAAATTTTTGGTAGCAGTGCGGTTGATTTCTTTCTCATTGTCATTACATATATTTCCTATTTTTCTTTATCTTTCTATCGTTTTGTCTTTTTACCTTTTGTCTCTCTATCAACTGCATTTTTGTGTCCAGTTATGGGCTTGTAGGCATGTTCTTCCAAGATGAGGGCATTTTTTCAAGATTGTTGATCATAGAGTCTCTTAGGAACTTACATTGTACTGTTCCAAGAAAAACTTGATAATACCAATGGTCACTATCAACAAAATATTAAAATATAGGTCTATGTATTTACATTTATAGAAATATAACACTTTATGAAGAAACATAATTGGCAAAAATTTAGTGACCACCTTTGTTTTTATCAATTTATTTTAATATATAATTTAGAATTGGAATATTAAGTTAAATTAAAAGATGCATGCTCCTTGGAAGAAAAGCTATGATAAACCTAGACAGCATATTAAAAAACAGAGACATCACTTTGCCAACTAAGGTCTGTTTAGTCAAAGCTATGATTTTTCTGGTAGTCATGTATGGATGTGAGAGTTGGACCATAAAGAAGGGTGAAAGCCAAAGAATTGATGCTTTCAAACTGTGGTGATGGAGAAGACTCTTGAGAGTCCCTTGGACTGCAAGGAGGTCAAACTAGTCAATCCTAAAGGAAATTAACCCTGACCTAAATATTCATTGGAAGGATTGATGCTAAAGATGAAGCTCCAATACTTGGGCCACTTGATGTGAAGACTGACTCATTGGAAAAGACTCTGATGCTTGGAAAGGCTGAGGGCAGAAGGAGAAGGGGGTGACAGAGCAGAAGATGGTTAGGTGACATCATCAGCTCAATGGATGTGAGTTTGAGCAAACTCCGGGAGATAGTGGAAGACAGGGAAGCCTGGCGTTCTGCAATTCATGGAGTCACAAAAAGCTGGACACAACTTAGTGGCTGAACAATAACAACAATTAAGTTACATGTCTCAGGACAGACCAGAACATTTTTCATTATACCTGAGTATTATCAACTACATTTATTAAATAAACTTTAAGGAAATATCTTCTATATCGCTTATAGATAGGACTTCTGCCTTTTAAACTTCTCAGATCTTGAGAGTTGGAGAAAAGGATATCAGATAATATTACATTATTATTGTTAGTATGAGGATTTTATTAAGTAGGGAATTAGTTTTGGGAGAAGGATTCTGATCTACTTAGGGATGAAGTGTGGTGGTATGTGTAAATTACTTTGAAACATATGCATATACATATAATACATGAAGTCTCAAATCTTAGGTCCAGAGCAGCTTTTTGTAAATTTTTGCCCCCTGCTTTTTCTTATCACTGCATTATATGACTTTACTATACCACAATCTCCTTTAGTTTTTCACTTATATGTCATTGGTTTCTTCCTGCTATGATCTCTAATTTTTCCAGTGTATTGAAGGGGAATCTCAACTGCATATCATAACGTCCCATTAATATTTTAATATTATCATTGTTTTTATTTCTTATTTTATTATTGGAATACAATTGCTTTACCATGTTGTGTTAGTTTCTCATGTACAAAAACATAAATCAGCTATATATATAGGTATATCCCCCCTCCCTTGAGCCTCCCTCCTCCCCATCCCACCTCTAGGTCATCACAGAACATGGAATCAAGTTCTAGAAGGGGAGGATGGGATGAATTGGGAGAGAATATTTTAATCCTCACATTGTTCTTTAGTCTCACTCCTCTCTGTGCAACCAGTGAAAAGTAAAATGAGGCCAGGGAACTCCTGAGTTTGCACTGAAAACTGTGATCCATTTATGCTCCTCCGCTTTCTGCTTTTCTCTTCCTTTAAGGTGTGACAATAAATATTTGGTGAACAAACAAAACCAATACAATATTGTAAAGTAATTAACCTCCAATTAAAATAAATGAATTTATTTAAAAAAATAATAAAGATCTACTGTTAGCAACCTTCAAAAAAAAAATCAGTAGATGGATGCTTCCAACAGACAGGTGGTCCTCAAGACAAGTTTACTAAATTCATCATGTAGGTATTCAAAAATCAGCCAGAGTCCCTCCTTGCTAGAGACATCTTGTAAAAGGCTTTCTTGAAAACAACTTATGTTTTCTCCAAACATAAAGGGATAGAACATTTTAAACGAGAGTTATATTGTGACACAACTTGGCTCTTTCCTTGGCGTAAGCAACATTTCCTGGAGGGTAAAGGGTTAAAGCTGATCTAGCAGCACTGCAATTTTATTTCAATAAAGCAAAATCAATTAGTATGATGCATACTGCTGAAATCAAAGTAAATGCTAGCATGGTGTAATTGCACAAAATGTCTGTGAAAAAAGAATGCAGATCAATAATTGATTATTTTTCATTTAAATTTTTTATTCTCTGTCAGTAAGGATGCAGACTAGAGGGACTGAAGACTTTTAAAACTCTTTATTTGAAGTGTGCAATGCCTGGATAAAAGCAAGCTTCTTCCAAACATAGTTCTCTTGCCCTCTCATCATTTTAAATCTGTGAATGTGAGGTGCACAGAGGCTCAACTTTTGAAATACATTAAAAACAGCAATTACAAAAAAGAACAAACTCAAGTTAATTAAGGGGAAGTATGGGATAGACTATAAACTTACTGCATAAAACACATAAAATATAATTTTTCTGACTTATTTGTTGAGAATTTTGTAGCAGGTTAAAGATATAGAAACTTTGAAGCGAAAAAGTGAAAGTGTTAGTCACTCAATGTCCAGCTCTGTTGACACCGTGGACTGTAGCTCACCAGGTTGCTCTGTCCATGGGATTTCCCAGGCAAGAATACTGGAGTAGGTTGCCATTTCCTACTCCAGGGGATCATCTCCATCCAGGGATCAAACCTGGGTCTCCTGCACTGTATGCAGATTCTTTACCATCTGAGCTTTAGAGGTCTTTTAATTTTACTTTCTTTTTGGACTTCTAAGTAATGACTGGCCAACTTGTCTTCAGATGCTAGGAGGCTTCTGCAGTATGAAGATTAGACATTTCTACTATTGGACAAATTAAACGCTAAGAATTTTTTTAGCTATATTGGACTACATTGGACTATACTACTTCAGTAATTTTTCCTAATGGATCCTGACTTTGTCTTTAAGGGCTGCAAACAATAGCTATCAAAGGAAGCATTATATTATAGAAAAGTTAAAGTGAAGTCACTCGGTCATGTCCGACTCTTTGCGACCCCATGGACTGTAGCCTACCAGGCTCCTAGGTCCATGGGATTTTCCAGGCATGAATACTGGAGTGGATTGCCATTTCCTTCTCCAGCGGATCTTCCCTACCCAGGGATCAAACCCGGATCTCCCACACTGCAGGCAGACGCTTTACTGACTGAGCTACCAGGGAAGCCCCATATTACAGAAAAGTGGTTGTCAAGAGTAGCCCCTTGGCCACTAGTAGCCTCACCAGGGAACTTGTTATAAATGCATTTATCAGGTCCAGCTCAGAAATATTAAACAAAAAATTCTTTGGGTTGGGGCCTATTGTAATCCATGTATTAACAAGTCTTCCAAATAATTCTGAAACACACTAATTTTTTTTCTAGTTTTGTTTTTCTTTTATACTGGACTATATTTGATTTACAATGCTGTATTAGTTTCAAGTACATAGCAAAGTGATTCAGTTATACACAATCATCTATCTATTATTTTTCAGATTCTTTTCCACATAGGTTGTTACAGAATAGAAAGTAGAATTCCTTACGCTATACAGTAGATCCTTATTGATTATATATTTTGTATATATTTGTTTATTTTAGTCACTTAGTCATGTCTGATTCTTTGCAACCCCATGGATTGTGGCCTGCTAGGCTCCTCTGTCCATGGGATTCTCCAGGCAAGAATACTGGAGTGTGTTGTCATTTCCTTCTCCAGGAAATCTTCCCAATCCAGGGATCAAACCTGGGTCTCCTGCAATGCAGGCAGATTCTTTACAGTCTGATATAGTAGTGTATATATGAAACACGCTGATGTTTAAGAATTCCTACTTTATCTCTTTTTCTTATGAATTAATGTATCACTTTAGGATCGTTTCTAGAACTGCTGTTAGCTTCCTCTGAAAAAGATTTAGATTAAATAAATAACAAAAGTTATCTTATTTTTTTAAACATTCTAAATCAAGTCTCTAAATCAAGCCCACTCCAGTACTCTTGCAGTTCAAGAGGTGACAAACTTATATCCTGACTGATCAGACCAAGGGACATGAATAAGAGAATAATTTTCTTTTCTTTCTTTTTTTTTTTTTTTGCAACTTAAGCAAAGTAAATTTTTCTGACTGTTATTAGAACCATGGATCAAAAGTGATTAAAGGGAAAAATTCAAAGCAACATCAACAAAAACAAAATATGGTAAGAATGTTCTTTTTTTTCCTTTTTGTAAATTAGGATATATCATTTCTTTTTGTTGCTTTAAATGTCAGGAAAAGCCTATCCCTAGTACTAAGCCTAATTAAGATCATAAGTTACCATTGGAAGAATTCAGATTGGATCTAAAATATCCTTGTTATTCTGAAAATGAGGAAACTGTTTTAAAGTGGATCAATTAGCCACCCACAGGGAATTGACAGTCAAATGCATCGACTTATAGCAGATTCTGGACCCCAAAACAGTCCATGGATTCCTGATTCTCCAAGCTTTCTCCACCATGTCAGGCCTTTCTCTTCTTATTCTGGATCTGTTCTTGTTGCCATGGAAGCCACAGAAACAGAGCAGCATGGTGCACACTCTCATGGTTGTGAATGTATCCTGCCACATCATGGTGCAAATGTAAAATTCCCAGAAGTAAGAGTGTAGACAATCCAAAGGACACAGAATTCTCCAGGCTGTTTATTTACCCATAGGCTCCTTCACTCATTTGTTTTCTCTGTTCAATGAGTTATTTAATGAACATCTTCTTAGAACCTATATGTGCTAAATTTTTAACTGGTAACTGGGGGAATTTTGGATGTTACATAGAGTTGAATGTCATTTCCATGAAGATGAGGACTGGATTTTATACGTATTATAAACTTGAAAGTGATTATGCACTGGCTTCACATGTTAAATTAATATTTATTTGACAGGTTATTGCAGAAAGAACAATAGAAGTAAAGTTTCTATTAAGTGACCCCTCCCCAGCTAAGACTAGACTGCAGAGCATGAATACAGCTTCTAGTTCTGAAGGACCAGCGGGGCATTTGGGAGACATTGACGACTGTCAGTGTCTTCACTGGGATGAAAGCATCATTCTTCCAACACTGTAACTTGGGCTCCTTGAATATTTTTGAACTATAGTACCTAAGAGTAATTACACATCTGGATGTTTTTAACTTAATAAAGAAGTTTGAATATTTAAATGCAAGTCCATCCACAGCTTTTAAAATGGCACAATTTCATTCTTTTTCATGGCTGAGGACTATTTCATTGTAAAAAATATGTATATGTCTGTAACCATAGAAGGGAAAAAAAAGAACATTCATGATACTTCCCACAATGCTCTTTAGCCTTACAGTGAAGACAATGCCATAAACTGGAGATGTGTTTATTATTGTGATAGCTGTTAAAGAATAGAGTAGAGAGGGCTGCAGAGACCATTTATTCAAGAAGGAGTTCCTGAGTACCTACTATGTACTACATACTGGAGCTAAGTGCGGAGCTTTGGGAGGCTGAGTCCAGGGGAAAAGTGCAGGACTTAACCTAGTCTGGTGTGCAACCATGGGACTGTGTATAGGTGTGTGCACACATGTGTGTGAGATGTGATACATTGTGATGTGGATGGTGTGTACAGGGCTGCATAGGCATGTGCAGGATAAGATTACGGGTGATTTGTTTTTCTGTTCAGAGCTTGCTTGTAGTTATTATATTGCTTTTAAAATAAATTTAAACTTTCAGAAAAAAAAAATGTAAGCACACAGGTGGTGGAAGTATTTGCATGGGAAGAGACTACTAAGATATTTACTAAGGCTCTTCTTTGCCAGACATGTGGCTTTCTGATTTTCATTGCTGCCTGCTATGTGCTCAGTCATGTCCTACTGTTTGTGATCCCATGAACTGTAGCTCATCAGGCTCCTCTGTCCATGGAATTTTCCAGGCAAGAATGCTGGAGTGGGTTGTCATTTCCTACTCCATTTCACTGCTGTGCCCTAAATTTATCTGTAGAAGAGTTATCAACAGTCATTTACTGAGCAACTATAATGAACAGGAAATGCTGTACTTTGAAGAAACAGGGTAAATGTAAAAACTGTTAACTAAATTAGCTTCCAGGCTTCACCCCTGTGACGGTATCCATCTCTGTTTCCGGATGATCTGCTCTGATTAGATACACATTGCTAGATTATGAATGGCAAGTTAAAATGTTCATGGGACCAGGCAGGTAAAACAAGTGACTGAAGCAGATGTAGGTGCATATGCTGACATTGGAAAGCTGGAGAAGGTTTGCCTGTACAAAAAAAAAAAAAACAAAAAAACAACAGTTGTTACAGAGCCCAGCTGCCATATGTTCTGAATTTTTCAAGAGAAGTTAGGTATACAGATTCTATGTAAAATCATCCATTTAAAAAATATTGTCTCCAATGTATAAATCATTGTATCAGCTACACAAAACACAACAGCTCTCATCTGGACCTGGGCTTCAGCTTGTAAACTTTGAAGTTAGATGACTCTCAGTTTTCCAGAAAGCAAGTCTTTGGAGGACTACTGCCTGGACGTGTGTTCTGGAACTCTGTGATCTCTCCCAGATACTATAGCCAGCTTCTGGTTTCCTAAGAGCTCTTGTGTCTGCTTGATACTGTACAAAGGCTGATTTGTGAAATTTATGTTCAGTGAGCCTCTTGTTAGGGAATTTGACTTGGCATATGTCTCCTTCCAAACCTCAAATTGTGTTTCTGGCCAGACAATGTTATAATCATGCCCAAGATATCCCCAAATGCTGCAAAAAAAAATTGTCAGAATCCACTGAGGTTCAAATAGAAATGCTAAGCCTATTGTTATGGATTGAAAGTATTCACCATCTCCCATCCAGATAATAAAATGAACAAATTATGCGTTTTGAAAGTGCCTGCATGGTCCTGCATTGTAGCATCAGCTGGATGAGACCACCTGCAGTAGGGCTTTCTGCAGCTTCCAGAACCTGTGTTAAAATCATACAAGCTGCATTTATTCTGTGTTTTTTATTATTTCTTTGTGACATCAGTTTAGACTGATTATAAAGATAATCCTCTTCTGCATTACAAAATGCCAGTTGTTAAATTTCTCTGGAATGTGTTTCTGGAATGTTTGACCATGATCATACATGAAATAATTTTTTCCTTGCTACTTAGTACACACACACACACACACACACACACACACACACACTCATGTACAAACACACAAAACTTCAAGAAACAATTTTTACTGTTACTACATGAAGTACACTGTGGTATCTTTTTGTTTTTTTTTTTATTTTTCTCCTAGACTAGCCAAGTGTAAACTGTTCCATTCTATTGCATTAATAAATCATTAGGAAGACGTTACAATCCTCTAATGAACTGCAACTCACAGTTTCAAAATAATTGTTCTAAAATGTCAGTTTATAATGATTCTTGCTTGACTTGATTAGTCAAGGTCAATGCTGAATAAATCCTTATAGCCAAAAGAAATCATAGAGGAAGAAAAAGAGCTAGAAGGAAAGAGAGGGAGACAGAGAGAAAAGGATGGAAAAAACAATTCCAGTGTATGGTCCCAATTATTTAGTTAGTCCTTTCATGTAGCATTCTAATACCTACCATTAATTGAGCACTAATTAAGCATTAATTGAGTTCCAGTTGAGATTGGGATTGGAATGAAGAGAATGCATATGGTACCTATGGTGAAATATTTAAGGAAACACGTTATTTTAAATTGTCCAAAGGATGAATCCTAATCAGGTCAATGTACAAATAAACCTGGGGCTTTTAACATGGGCAAGAATCAGGATAAAAAAGGAAAATCTATTTCTGTAAAACGATATGGTATAGGTCATTTCAGGGGTATTAGAATAAGTGTAAGTGTTTAGGAGATTTGGTCTGGAATAAGAAGACCCTCTCTGGTTCTTAAAAATCTTAAAAGTCTAAATCATACTATGATTTACTTCTCTTTTTGAGATTTGCTGTAAGTAGATCAGTCTTGGATAATGCTTATGTTTTGTTGATGATTATGATGACAAACACCGTAATATTTACCATGCCAGGCACTGGAGTAAGCAACTTGCATGCATTAGGTCGTTCAGTAGCTAGTATCTTGGCTCTTCCTTCTCCAACTGGCTGGACTGTTCTCTCACAAGCAGAGAACTCTCCTCCCACTTGGTCCTGCACTCTACCAAAACTTGCTTCTCTTTTGCTCGGTAAGGACAGGTTGATGGGGACAGAGGAAGTGGAGATGAGATTATGCTTGGCTCTTTTTGTGGACCACCCATCACCTTCCAGGTTTGGTATAGAGCCCTGTAGGGAAGTCAAAAGCCAGCAGTATGGGTTAAATATGTTCAAAATAGTTCTGAATAAGGAGTGTGGATTATCTGTAAATATCAAAATGTAACCCAGTCATTGTTTCCCACTTCTCACCTTTTCTTACTACTTGAGTTGTGGTTTATCAAACCCTTTTCATGTTGCTTCCGGGATAGCTTATGTTTCTGCTTCCCCTCTTATCTTTCTACTCCTGTTCCTTCTCAGTTTTTGGTTTGTTTCTCACCCCCACTTTTTCCCACTTGTTCCTTCTTCTCTCTCTGACCTCTCTGTGTTAGAGAGCCCTGAGCTTAGTTCATGGACCTCTGTTTTACTCCCTAAGGGACCTTGTCTAGTCTCATTAATTTAAATACCATGTTATGCTCGTGATTCAAAAACTCATATCTTTAGCTCAGAATTTCCCTCTGAATTCAAGATCTATATGTATATGTACATATATATACCTCTACCTACTTTACATCTGCACTGAGAGGCCCAAAGAGTGCTGTGCAGCAAAGAGCACTGACAATGGAGTTAACACAGCAAGGCTAAGACTGCCGTCCTTAGGGAACTTGGTCTGCAAGGTTGTTCACTGGCTGGCGTTTGGGAACCTGACCCTCAGAGTCAGTGTTTCCAGTCGGCAGTTAACCACTGAGACTAGCTCATTGTGTCTAAATTGTGCAAAGAGTGTGGCTTATGCTGAACATGTGCTTTTCTTCCAGAATTCTGGGATTTTGGAGAATGCTTGGCAAAAGATGTGAATGTGATCTGTCTCCAATAAAACTGTTGCGCACCGAGTCTCTAGTGAGCTTTCCTCATACACATATTATGCATGTGTTGCCACAATTTGTTGCTGTAAAAATTGAGCCTGTTCTGTGCTTCTGCTGGGAGAGGACTCTTACTAGAGTGTTCCTGGTTTCTCTTAACTTCATTCTCTGTGTTTTTTCCTTTTGCTGAATTTGCTTTGCACCCTTTTGGTATAATAAATCTTAGTTTTGAGTCCATGTATATTCTGCATTCTGTTAGCTCTTCCTGTGAATTTTTGAAGTTAGAAATGGTTTTCGGGAATTCCTTAACCATCAAACGAAGTTAAATGTCTAAAATTGAGCTCTTGATATTCTTAACATTCAATTAACCAAATATAAACAAATAATTAAGCAAGTGTGTAAAAATGATTCCTCCTGTGGCTCATTTTGTAGTCTTCCCTATCTTCATTAATGGTAATTCCATTCTTCCAAATTACCCAAGCCCAAATTCTTGGCATCCTCTTTTTCATCTGTCTTCCTATCACAGTACACACATGATCCATCAGCGTATTCTGCAACCTCTAAGTTTTAAATGTAACTAGAATTCAATCAGTTTTCACTAACCTTACCATCTGGTGCATGTTACCATGTAACCCCTCCTCTGAACCGATCACTTAGGTTATTCTTAAGAGTATTGTTAAAGCAGTCAGAAAACCGTCTACTGATACTATGTATAAAATGGATAACTAATGAGAACCTACTGTATAGAACAGGGAACTCTATACTTAATGCTCTGTGGTGAAATAAATGGGAAGGAAATCTAAAAAAGAGGGGATAGATGTACATGTATAGCTGATTCACTTTGCAGTACAGTAGAAACTAACACAACATTGTAAAGCAACCACACTCTGATACATTTTTTTTAAGTGTGAATTAAGTTATAGAAATCTTCTGCTCCTGAGCCTCCAACAGTTTCTTAGTAAAAGCCAAAATCCTCAGTATGTTCTTTCCTATCTAAATCACTTAGAGTCTCCACCTCCACATGCACTCAAGTACTCAAAAGCTCTCTCACAGTATTGTAAAGTAAAATAAAGCAAAAATAAATTTTTTTTTTTTTAAAAAGCTCTCTCCATTGTCAGACCTCTCCAGCCTTGCTCCTCTGCAACCAGCAGGTACTGCCCTGAGGCTCTTTGAGGCTCCTTAATTATTGTTTCTTCTGCCTGAAATGTTCTTCTGCTACTATTCACATGATCAGCTCCACAATTCAAATGTCACTTCTCAGTGAGGACTACTCTGCCTATTCTATCTACAACTTTACCCCCACCCAACACTTTGTGTTTTGCCTCCTGCTTTTCACTTACTTTGCTATTTTTAATTTCTAATATATTGTTATGGACTGAAATGCGTCTCTCCAAAACTCATATGTTGACGATCCAGTTCTCAACATGAATGTGTTTAGTGATAAGGCCTTTAAAGAGCTCATTAAGGTTAAATGAGGTCATCAGAGTGGGACCCTAATCCAGTCCAACATGACTGGTGTCCTTCGGAGATTAAGGATGAGACACTAGACAGGCTCACACATAGAGTACAGGCCATGTGAGCCAACGACAGGAAGACAGCTGTCTGCAAGGCCAGGAAGAGGGACCTCAGGAGAAACCAAATATGCAGACATCTTGATCTTGGACTTCCAGCCTCCAGAATTGTGAGGAAATACACTTTTGTGATTTTTTTTTTTAATTAGCACACATACGTGTATATATCTATTTATCTATAAATATATACACATGTATACACACACACACACACACATATATATACACTAGTTACTTTAGTTATTTATTTTGGATACTGCCTATATCTTTCATTAGAATGGAAGTTTCATTTGAGAAGGAGTTTTTACCTGTTTTATTCATCCCTGGAATTCTCAGTACCTATAAGGAGCCTGAAACAGGAGAGGGGTCAATTACTATTTGTTAACTGAATTAAAAAAAAAAAAATGGTGAGAAACCAATGCTGATCTCTCCAGCTATTTTTTTCACCTCTGCATTGTTGTAGATTGAAATAAAAGTTTTGAATTCTGCCATCTTTCTTGTATATGCCCTTGGCAATGTGATTTCGCAGTACTTCCTTATGAAGAAGTAATATCTGGGACTTTCCTCATGGCCCAGTGACTAAGACTCCACTCTCTCAATGCAAGGGGCCTGCATTTGATCCCTGGTCAGGGAAATAGATCCCATATGCCACAACGGAGTGTGCATACCACAACAAAGAAATTTCCTGGCACAGGAAAATAAATAAATAAATATTTAAAAGAGGAAGAAGTTTTCCTCATTTCTGCAAATAGACTCAGATGAGTCTATCTCTTCATGCATTGAATCTGGATTGACTTTTTGACTTGCTTTGGCCAATAAAATATATCAGTGTGCTGCTAGCTTTGAATCTAGGTCTCCAGAGACCTTGTGTGTATGTTAGTCGCTCAGTTGTGTCTGACTACTTGCAACCCCATGAACGATAGCCCACCAGGCTCCTCTATCTGTGGAATTCTCCAGGCCAGAATACTGGAGAGGGTAGCCTTTCCCTTCTGCAGGAGATTTTCCCAACCCAGGGATCAAACCCGGGTCTCCTGCATTGCAGGGAGATTCTTTACTATCTGAGCCACCAGGAAAGCCCTGGACCTAGGTGTATGTTGACCTTATCTGCTTCCATTCCCTTTTAAAAACAGGCTTCGTAGTGAAAACAAGCCTATGACATCATGTTGGAGGACAAATGACCACGTGGAGGAGAGACAGTCACGCTAGCTGAGAACATTTGAGACAAGCCAGTCTCCAGCTGACTACAGACATGCGAGCAAGACTAGGTTAGACTGGCCAAACTCAGCCAAGATCAGCAGAGCTTCTCAGCTGACCAATTGATTAGTGGATAACAGTACATCTAAAAGCAAACAAACAAACAAACAACAACAACAAAAAAAAACAGCAAGGGTTTAGAGTTTTAGTTATTGTGGTCTTAGAGTGGCAATAGATAATTGTGCATCCGTTAGTGACCGCAAGATGTATTTTGTGTGTCAGAGATGTCTTTTGTCTTTGAAAGGCATCTCAGCTTAAAAGAAAGTTCATTGGCTCTGGAATTAAATCGAATTGGGTTCAAATCCCAGCTCCATCATTCATGGTTAACCTAGTGCAATTAACTTAAAATTTAAGCTTCTCCTCATAATTTGTATATTAAAGATAGCAATGTGTGTGGAAAATTCTGAAAGAGATGGGAATACCAGACCACCTGACCTGCCTCTTGAGAAATCTGTATGCAAGTCAGAAAGTAACAGTTAGAACTGGACATGGAACAACAGACTGGTTTCAAATAGGAAAAGGAGTACGTCAAGACTGTATATTGTCACCCTGCTTAGTTAACTTCTATGCAGAGTACATCATGAGAAATGCTGGACTGGAAGAAACATAAGCTGGAATCAAGATTGCCGTAGAAATATCAATAACCTCAGATATGCAGATGACACCACCCTTATGGCAGAAAGTGAAGAGGAGCTAAAAAGCCTCTTGATGAAAGTGAAAGTGGAGAGTGAAAAAGTTGGCTTAAAGCTCAACATTCAGAAAACGAAGATCATTGCATCCGGTCCCATCACTTCATGGGAAAAAGATGGGGAAACAGTGGAAACAGTGTCAGACTTTATTTTTGGGGGCTCCAAAATTGCTGCAGATGGTGATTGCAGCCATGAAATTAAAAGACGCTTACTCCTTGGAAGAAAAGTTATGACCAACCTAGATAGTATATTCAAAAGCAGAGACATTACTTTGCCTACTAAGGTCCGTCTAGTCAAGGCTATTGTTTTTCCAGTGGTCAAGTATGGACGTGAGAGTTGGACTGTGAAGAAGGCTGAATGCCGGGGTCCAGCCCCGGTGGATCCAGGGAATTCGAAGGTGGGGACAGCGTCGGTGTCCTTAGAAATAACTTATTTAATTACAGATAGAGAGGGATTAGAAAATTAGCAAAGAAAAAGAGGCTGAATAACTTGGTTCACATGGAATACCAATCATCACCTTTGTAGGCCACAGGCATCTTCCCATTCTCCCGAAGGAGAGGAGGCACTGAGGGCCCCCCCCCCCACCCCACCGGTCTGATCTTAGAAGCTCAGACAAAATTAATAGGCTTGGTGGGTACCCATGCACCAGATGGGAATTCAGCCAGAAAATAGTAGGAGAGAAAAAGAGGCTGAATAACTTGGTTTATGTGGGATACCAACAAACCCAAGACAAGGAATTTGCACCATCTATGTTGGGCCACCAGTGCCACTTGAATATTGGAAGGTGCCCCTCCTTGGGATCCTTCTCGCGTGGGCTTGAAAACCAGGGCAAGTAAGTAGACGTGGTGAGCACCCACGCTCCAGATGGGAATTCAGCCAGGAAAAGGGGGAGCAGAAAAGAACGACATGAGGGAATCAGTCTTTCTGGAAACTGATCCCATTTCTTTATATTTGGGTTTGCTTATATACCTTTTCTTATACAGACTCTATACAGAGTCACGCGGGGATCAGCAGTCCTGACCTTTATCAAAATCAGGTGCTTCACATAAAAAGGTCTTAGGGATTTTACATCATCTTTTGGCCATGAGACCTGCTGACATTTTATGATCCTTTCTTTCTGATAACCAAAAAACTTATTTCTTCCAAGGTTGTTTTTTCTTAAACCAGGCACCACCCTCCAAATAAAGTTACATTCCTATAGGGTGAGGGTGTAGTGAGTTACAATCAAGAAAGGAATTTAGTTAACCCAAGGTTAACATGATTAATCTTAAAGGTTAATACTTATTTCTCCTATATGCTTAAAGGTTAATACTTATTTCTCCTATATGCTAGTTATATTCATTATAAGGGCAGGGAACATGGAGATTTAGCAGCAAACATCAACCCAACAAATGAAAATCCTTTCACCAATGTTCTCCTTAAGATCTATTTAGTCTTAAGATAGTGATAAAGTTACATTTTTACATAGCAAGGACACAGTGATTTATAACAAAGTACAGTGATCTATTACAAAAGAGAAAATTCATTAACTCAAAAAGTCTAATATTGCTAACCTTAAAAACTACTATATTTCCTTTTCTATGTTTCAGATACATCGATTAATATATTCCCAGGTGCCTAAGGATATGGAAGCCTGGCGGCAATCATTGACTCAACAATGAGAAAAGCCCTATGCTAATTAAGACTTTCAAAGCACTCCAAAACTCTCTGGGCTGTTTATGGTTGAGAGGTAGTAAACAATCATGTGCGTAGTGGCAGGAGTATGGATAATCCTGTCACACAAGCTAGTCTGTCAGCAGAGAGGTTTGACCTGAGACACACTTGTCACACCCAGGGCAGGGAATTAGCAGCAATTATTGGCACAACAAATGAAAAACCCTTCACCAATATAATTCCTAACCAACCCACTATACTAATAATTTCCAACTCCCCAAAAGAATTTGCCTTTAGTAAGTCTAAAACATCTGTGCCTCTCAGATTGGGAGGCTGTAAACAATCACATGTGGCCGGACGAACCTATACAGGAGGGCTAGATAACCTTCAGAGGAGTCTGTAAGCTGAAACACTCTTGTCATGCCCAGGAATATATATTGCCTTGGAGCTGCACGTTTACTCCTTCTCCAAGAGAAACAGTTATAGGGGAGAGCCCCCTGTAAAGTCAGAGGTGTAGGTGAGAGCATAAAACAGACTCTGGTTTTGGGATAGATGCTCGGGAACAGGGGGTTTCCTTGAGGCTTGATCATGCCTTTATGTATGCTAAGCCTCCTTCCTCATGACCTTTGCCATGGGCGGAGTTCCTCACGCCAGCCCCCGGCAGCTGAGCACTGAAGAATTGATGCTTTTGAACTGTGGTATTGGAGAAGACTCTTGAGAGTCCCTTGGACTGCAAGGAAATCCAGCCAGTCCATTCTAAAGGAGATCAGCCCTGGGATTTCTTTGGAGGGAATGATGCTAAAGCTGAAGCTCCAGTACTTTGGCCACCTCATGTGAAGAGTTGACTCATTGGAAAAGACTCTGATGCTGGGAGGGACTGGGGACAGGAGGAGAAGGGAATGACAGAGGATGAGATGGCTGGATGACATCACTGACTCGATGGACGTGAGTCTGAGTGAACTCCGGGAGTTGGTGATGGATAGGGAGGCCTGGCATGCTGTGATTCATGGGGTTGCAAAGAGTCAGACACGACTGAGTGACTGAACTAAACTGAATGTGTGTGTGCGTGCTACGTTGCCTCAGTTGTGTCTGACTCTTTGTGACCCTATGGACTAGCCTGCCAAGCTCCTCTGTCCATAGGATTCTCAAGGCAAGAATACAGTAGTGAGTTGCCATGCGGTCCTCCAGGAGATCTTCCTGACCCAGGGATTGAACCTGCGTCTCTTGTGTCTCCTGCAGGCAGGTTCTTTACCACTAGTGCCACCTGGGAAGCCCAAAAATAGGAATACCTGCTTACCGAGCTCCTTTGTGTAGTAAATGAAAAATTCACATGAGACACCTGGCATAAATACTGCTGCTGATCTAAAAAGCATCACCAACTTCCTGTAATAACTTTATAGATGATTCATACATACACGAATTTAGTGCTTATAGGAACTCTTCATATTTTTTTCTTACTAGACCCATCAGCCTGATATACATGCTATCGATTATTAAAAACTATGCTTTCTTTTAGCCATCCTAACTGACATCTCTCAACTTCAAGATTTAATAACCTGGTTCATTTTTGTTTCATTTGCATCCCTCATGATCTTATTAACATAGGCCAAATACCTTGTTAATTTTCTATTTCTGAACCAAAGAGGCTAATTTCCTAACATCAATATAGAGAAAACTGGACACTCTGATTCAGTACCTTCCACCTGGAAGCTGCAGATATTCCCAGCAACTGTTGGTTACCTTCACTAAGTCTAAGTGAAATATGGGCTTTCCAAGGCAAGGACAGAGCCCTTGAACTAGCCATTTAAAGTCCCACAAATCTGCCTGTAAATACTTAGGCAGCTATTTTTGAATATTCCTTTATTTTATGTAGCTTCTTCAATAAAAGAGAAGCAAGTTAAATTTGATGCAATTTGAGGCAGGCTAAATCTAATATCTTGGGCATTAGATTTAGAGAAATAACATGCTAAAGAGGAACAGGCTTTTAATTGTTTTTATTTTATTTTTTAACAAGTTAGCTTAAGCTCTACTTTTAGGTGAAAGCATTCTATAACTGACATCATTTTTAAGTGCTCTGTATTGATTAAACACTTTAGCTGGATTTGTAAGTCTGGTCAGAAAATATACGTTGTAAATCAAGATCCGACTTTTCCTTTGATCCCATTTTAGCTTTCTGTTTCTCCTTTGGGTCAGAAGATGGATAAAACAATGATGATAACATCTAATAAAATTTTGGAAACTAAAATCCTTTTGATTGGTAATGATTTCTCTCATAGAAAAACTTTAATATAATTTTTTTGAAATGCATGGGCAGGGATTCATTGGTACTTGTTTTCACAAGAATAAAATTGATTTTCCCATATTAATTGTTTCAATAAACCATCACTCTTCTAGTCAAGTCACTAAAATTATTCCATCTCAGATGCCTTTTAATCTAAATTATAAACTGTCATTTTAGAAGGAAAACTGGAAAAAGATGAAGATTTCTTGTTTGAAAGCAGGAACTTGATTTCTATTTTATATTTTCCTTGTAGAATTGAAGTTAGGGTCCTAGGGCAGCTTCCTTACTTCTATAGTGTTATTTATTACATGTGCTCTCAGAATAATCTGAGCGTGTACCTATAAAACCTGCCCCAGTTATGTGTGACAAGAATATTCAGTATTTAGAATACAACAGCAAGTTTTACTGTGGCAACAAGGACATTGCAATGATTCGAATCTCTAACTCTCTAGGCCAAACAGACAGTTGAAAAGAGAAATTGATTATCTGATTGATGTACACAGAAAGCCATTTTGTTTGATGACGTTCGGTGCCTGGGTTGCAAGGCAGTCTCCATTATTTCTGTCTTCTGGGTCTAGATTTTATAGACCATTGCTTTCAAGTAGTTGAGAATCTATTTTACTAAATATAAGCACCATCCAAAGATGTTCATTCTCTTAGTCATGTCCGAGTCTTTGTGACCCCATTGACTGCAGCACACTAAGCTTCCCTGTCCTTCGCTATCTCCCAGAGTTTGCTCGAACTCATGCCCATTGAGTCAGTGAAGTCATCCTGCCATCTCATCTTCTGTCACCTTCTCCTCTTACCCTCTATCTTTCCCAGCATCAGAGTGTTTTCCAATGAATTGGCTCTTTGAATCAGGTGGCCAAAGTACTAGAGTTTTAGAACATAGAAAAAAAATCGAATCTATCTTTACAAGTTTCCCCCTTTGGAAACTGTGTAAACCCTCTATATCACACCTGGTCTCAGGACTTAATGAAGCACAAGTTCTTGATGTCTCATTGCAGAAAGAATTCAGTGAGAAACATAAGTGATAGGAAAGAAGTGGATTTATTTAGAGAGAAACACACTCCACAGACAGAGTGTGGTCCATCTCAAAAGGTGAGAGTAGCCTGGAAATATGGCATGGTTAATCTTTACGGGCTGGGTAATCTCACAGGCTAATGAGTGTGCACTCCACAGACCTGCCAGTCTGGGCCTGGCCCAGCCTCAAGACCAAATAAAGAGCCTGGAGTCAGCAACAGAGATGTTAGTAGCTTAATAGATGGAGGGAGCTTATATATCTTAAGCCAGGCCCTGGAGTGACACCTCACAGTGTGTGGCAGATGACAGGCAGGACAAGGTAGTATTCTTCATTCCTAGAAGGAGAGGGGGAGTGCCGGTTAAAGAGGGAATTGACTTTAGGTTGGCCCATGGGTTACCAGGGAAACTAGTAGAGGGGCACATCCTTAGATACACTATCAGAGTAGAGATGGTTGTGATCTAAAGGTTAATTAGAGCAATCACTAGTTGGGATGGTTGGGTGGGCAAGTATATAGGTATTTATTGATTAAGCTCTATGATTAAGTGAAGGTCAGTTAGGTTAGTAGGGCATGGGTGAGGCAGGGACTAGTTGAGCAGGGTGTGTATGAAAAACAAGGGAGTAACCATCTCCAGTGGCCTACCATTGAATAACCACCCACTAAAATTACCAATAAACTGCAGGTATTCTTCTTGCTTGGGCTGCTGTTTGTTCCTCTATATGAAGGGAAAGTGCTGTCTTGATGGCAGGTGGTTGGAGCAAGGGATACTTCTGAGTGGAGGAGTAAGTGTGTCAGGGGTGGGAGAAAAGACCCTAGGTGGTCTTCTCCTATTCCTATTATCCCCTACATTTCTGCTCTGGGGATGATGTTTCAAGAGAACATCAAAGGCAGACCTGATCAATAGAATGGAAAGCTAAAAGTTCTTTAGAGCTTTGGCACCCCAAGGGAGCTACAAGCTAATGCAAATTCTATTCTATCCCTACCATCTTTCCTCATAGCAGTCACAAGCTCCTTTCTAGCCCATCCACTAATCCCACCTATATACAACATAACTGTAAAGCCCCAAGTGTATCTATAGCTATACCCCAGGTACTCCCATGTTGCAGTTTTCTATAGCAAAATGCTGCCAGTTGATCTGAGCTTGTCTGATCTTCAACAAGTACCAATCCCAGAGTCAGCTAAAAATATTAAGGTTTATTGCTAATTAGTAGAGCTCAGGTTAGGTGTATGTAGAGAGTGAACAGTAAACAAAGGGTGTTATCCAAAAAATTCCAATTATGTTTATCAGAAAAGGGAAACAGATGGCTTGATTTGGGGAGCACAGAATGGGGAAAAAGTCCTTATCAAGATCAGAAATTGCTGTTGCTTAAGTATCTTAAAAGTCTTTCTGACAATGACGCATGCCCTGGTCACATAGATGAGCATACAATTACATAATAAAAATGTCTTCCTTTAGCCCTGCATTCCAGCGGTAACTATCACCTACTTTCTTGGATATCTTCATCAAGTTTGCCATACATGTTCATGTATCTGTCTATCTGCCTGTCTATTTATCTATTCATTTTTCTTTTTATATGTGGTGAACTTACTATTCTCATGTTTTCGCACCTCAGCTCGCACCTACCATAGTAATCAGTCAACAACGCTATCTGCTACTACTACTTGTGGATTTTAGCTATATCCCTCTTTGAATAACCCTTTATTCTATATCCTGAGAGAGCAATTAGGTCTGTATTGTGTCACTTTTCTCTCAGTTACCTGCTCACCACTGCTGACAATCATGGCATCTGACCCATTATTAGAGTGAACCTTTGCATGATCTAAGGCAGTGGTCTCAACCCTGACTGTGCTTTAGAATCATCTGGGAAACATTTAAAAATTATCAGTGCCTGAGCCTTGACCCAGGCTAATTAAATTAGAATCTCCAAGAGTAGACCCCAAGCATGGCTGAACTCTTAAAGCTCCTCAACTGATGAAAGTATGCAGTCAGAGTTGAGAACCACAAATTTCAGCTTGTCAAGACCACTTTATATCCCCATTCTGCTAGATATTGCTTTAGCTCTTGTTCCTAGTTTGTATTATGTATTAATTTGAAAAGCATTCCTCCTGATTTCTAGATTTTTATCACTGACAGAAAACCCTCTCCAATAATTTTTTTCCTATTTTTGTTTAGTTATTCCGTAAAAAAATTAAGCTTTTTTTTCTCTCTAAAATAAAATATATTAAAAGTTCTGGTCAGTTGATGGTTTAGGGTTTTATTTCATTCTGTACAACTGAGGTTTTATATAACTGAGGTTTTATATATTAAGAAAATCATATGACCTCAAATGACTAGTGAGTTTCTGTGGATGTTAAATCAGTTTTGCTTACATGATTTCTCTTGATCTCTTGCTCTCTCTCATTGGATATTTCCAGACCAGGTTTCTGTCTGTTCACTATTTGCATACTTACACATATCTGCATGGCCATCACCGAGCCATGATAACCAAATTAACAAAATTTTCGTTAGGACTTCAGTTCATGGATCATTTCCTAGGACTAATGGATTAACCTGCAGCCTATATTTTCTGTGTTAATGAGGCAGACTTTCTATAGGTGTAGCTATCTAAAGCATATTAAGAATGTTTAGTACATATATATATATATATATATATTTTTTAAGAAGGAGAAGGTATCTCTTTCTTAACCACTGAAGGTATCTTCTGAAGGTATCTCCTTCAGAACCACTTTGGCAAAGTGATTACTGGTGAAGAGCCAAGTAGGTTTAAAGGCTCATATTACCTCTATCTCTGATCTCAGGGAACAAGTCCCAAAATTACAATAGAGCAAGTCCCTACTTTTATAAAATGCTATTTCTAAAGAGATTCCATTTTAGCAGCATAAAAGTGAGTGTTTAAAAGAAGTATTTTAAGTTAGATTGGTGAGTGGGTAAGGGTGACAGTTGTTTCTAGTTTTGGAGAAGCTACTCAAATTCCTGTCCACACAGTATCATATATTCTTTTGGATAAATTGGAAAACTTAGTGAGAAGTATGGCAGAGGATAACTGAGACGTGAAAGTGGATGAAGTGACTGGGTGCCTTGGGGTACCAATAATAAATTTGTCTTAAAACACTAATTCACAGGATTTCCTTGGTCATCGCAGTTCACCACCCCCACCCCCAACCCCACTGCCCCATCATTTTATTACGTTCAAATGATTTGCAATTCAAGGGGGTAGTTTCTTTGGTTGAAGTAGTAGTTCTCAAACCTATCTAACCAACACACCATTTTTATAAGAAATATATTGTGAAGTCCTCTTTATTATCCTAAAAGATTGATATAAACAAATGTGTATGTAGAATAACCTAACTATATACTAAAAGTATCATTATAATGTCCTAACTCTAATATAAAAATATTGAAAAGATTTATGATGAAATACTATATGTTCCAATCTATAAATGCTCAGATATGCACAGGAATAAACACTAGGATACATAATAGTCATTACTATGGTCATACTTCTTTTCCTTCTTTTTTAATAATTTAAGCATAATTAATCTACAGTATTATGCTAGTTTCAGGTGCACAACACTCATTCATTATTTTGTACATTAGGAAATGATCACTGTGATAAATCTGGTTGCCATCTGCTATCATACAAAATGATTACAGTGTTATTGACTATATTCTCCATGTTGTACATTTCATCCTTGTAACTCAGTTGTTCTGAGACTAGAAGTTTGTACTTCTTAAACTCCCTCACATATTTCACTCAACTCTCAACCTCCCTTCCCTCTAGCAACCACCTGTTCATTCTCTGTATCTCTGATTTTATTTATGTTTTGATATGTTTGCTCATTTGTTTTTTAGATTCCACATGTAAGGAAAATCATGTAGTATTTGTTTTTCTTTGCCTAACTTATTTGACTGTGTATAATACCCTCTAGATATTACCTGAATTCTTATTTACTTAATGTATTTTATAATTTGACTTTCCTTTTTAATTTAAATAAATGTACTTTAAAGGAAATGTTATATAAGTAGAAAACCAGTATTTGGCACAGTAAAAAGGTAATTATAAAAACAAATGCAATGAAACTATTATATTCTAACCATGAATCATTGTCTACATAACCTCTTGAGATAAAGCTTACTTTCATTTGGTTAGTGTTAGTCAATATTAGAATGATGTGAAAAGCAGATGAGCATTAGACTGAGACTTTATCATTAACATAATCAGGAATTTTAGAAAATAGTTGCAACAATTACCACTCTAGAACTATTCCTTTTCTTACCATTTGTTACATGGATGGTGAGTTAGTATACCTTCATACATCTTCAGCCATCCTGCTTTTTCCTGAGTCCCTCATGGCATTTAAACAATATTTCACATTGGTGTCCCTTCCTAGGTGGATCCACTTATAAGTCCCTCAACTTTGCTGTTGATAGTTTGATTATTTTATGAAGAACAAACATGGGATGTAGTAATTAAAGGATAGTGAAGGTATTACATTTTATCTGGTTAGCAATGAATGAATATTAAGTGGATGCTTGATTCAGGCTCAGCTGTGTCTATCAACACAGCACTTCAAAAAAATGCTAGGAAAATTCACACAAATAACAAGGAAGGTTAACTCTGTGTTGATTTTAGGTAAGAAATTACAGTCGGGAACCCCCTGACTGGGAAATTGATATAAATAATAACTGTAGGGAAATTAATATAAATAATCACATATATATATATATATATACCAATTCTCTTAGTGCTCCCAGTTTCAGAGATGTATCCAAAAATACCGACATGATTCAATGTTATTTAATTCCATTTATGGGTACCATACAAATAATCACATACATCATCAAAATCATCTGTAATATTCCTCACATGCTGAAAACTCTGATGAGTAAAATCTAAATTCTAAAACACAGAAAAGAGAGATAATTGAGGTATTAGGTTGAACAATTGAGATTTTTGAAGGTCAAATATAGCCAATTACTGATTATTTAATATATTTCAAAAATACTTGGTAATTATTACTAATTTCTTTGTATATAACCATAGTGCAGTGTGGGCTCTGTCGGGTGGAAAGAAAACCAGACTGTGAGTCAGGATCTAGGAATAGGCTCCACCATTAACAGTGTAATATTGGGTAAATTACTTCTCCTTGGGTAGTGTTCACTCCTGCATGTGGAGAAAACATTAACTAGATTTGTGGTTCCTAAAATATGCATCATTGGCCTCTATGAGTCTGTGGAGTTAATGAAATATGGTCTTGAGTCTGTGTTCTCATCAAGCATATTTTGCATAAAGAATAACTTATATCTTGCACAATATTTGAGTGCTTCCATGATAAATGAAGTGTGAATCAATACTTGAATTCATAGTAGGATTTATACTATTATATATTTTATAATTATAAAATAGTAAAATATAATTGTTGCATTTGAAGAATATACCTTTAAAGCTATCATCAGTGTTGAAAGATGTTTTCCTCTGTCAACTAGTAAAGACTAATCTTGAAAAAAAAATGCTTTGAGTAAGAAGAGCCAACTAATACTCAAATTAGAGGCAAAGAACAAATTAAGGATGGGGCCACTGGTCTCTTTATTTATTGATGTGATGCCTAATAAATATTTTCATTTGGGCAAAATGGCTTATGGAATAAAGACTAAGGATATGTTTTTTCATGGAAACTTGATAAATCCCTGTCTAAAATTGTTTTGAGAAAGACAAAGAAGTCAGTTTGAAAAATAATCATGAATGTGGCTCTTGGCATTTGGAGCTGAATGTAATCAAATGAATAAAATACCAACTTGGATTTTGAGAAGGTTAGAATCTCCAGAAGAATCCCCAACTTGGATTACAATTGATTGTAGATATTTAACACTATGATTGTTAGGGCTTCAAAATTCTACAAATAGAGAATAGACTAAAAACTCCTTCCAGTCTCTTAAGGAGGCTTCATGGTTTTCTCCATATGGTTTTAAAAAGGATAATGGGGAATGAAGTCATGTCCAGAGGGCAGAGTCAAGAACGGTATCTTCAGTCTAATCAAAGATCATTCCCCAGCTCATGAGTACTGGGCCAGTGCGCATATCCCCAGTGAGATTTTGGAACTGCTGTAGACTGGTGATTTTCAGTTCAGTTTAGTTGCTCAGTCGTATCCACTCTTTGTGACCCCATGGACTGCAGCATGCCAGGCCTTCCGGTCCAACACCAACTCCCAGAGTTTACTAAAACTCATGTCCGTTGAGTCGGTAATGCTATCCAACCATCTTATGACTGGTGATGGTGAATGCCTCTAATCCTCCTTTCTGAATGAGACTGTTCATTGTGATATTCTGTCCCTTTTAAATCATTGTTTGTTGAATGTATGAGAGGCATACAACTTGTAGGTTTCCAGATCAAGAGGAACCACATCTAGATTGAACTGTTCATGTTTTCAAGAATTCCTAGAATTTAAGTTTTATACTATAATTATATGAAAACTATGAATTTTTCCAAAGGAGAATTAATGTATTTAGGATGTACTAGGGAAGGAATTGTATATTTGTGACTAAAAGAATGGTCTAAGTAGGTTGTGTATTTTCCTCAATTATCTGCTGCTCTCCTGTGAGAGAATTACTCCTTTTGCTTCTTTCAAGTCAGGCTTAGTCATTTGGCTTGTTCTTTTTTTTTTCTTACTGCCACAAGAATTGCAAACCCAGATAGGACTTCTCCTTGAGCCTGGATCTAAGAAGACAACATGGAATAGAGCTGTGCCCGACCCTCACTGACATAAAATGCAAGCACGAAATAAACCTCTGCTGTAAGCCATGGAGATTTGGGAGTTATATGCTATTGTAAGTAGCATGATGAAAAAAGTTTAATACCATCACAGAGCTAATGGTAGCAGAGCCTAGACCAAAATAAAAGCTTTTGATTCCCACTTATGGGGTTCTTTTCATGGCATCTCTACTTCGTTCACGAGTTGAATATATTTGAATGTTTCAATGGTGGTCACAATTTAAAAAATACTGTTATTAGGACACACAAGAGTATTAGAATATTAAGATATTTGCACAGCCCATAAACTAAATTTAGGACATGTCCAGACTGCAGCCAAGTTAAATAGAATGGGGAAGCAACTGTTGAACTAATTTAACTTCTGATATTCCTTACTCCAGTTATCTAAATATTTAAAGGGGAAAATTTTTCAAAATTATTCATTTTTCACTCTCTTGGGTTTTAGGCTTACTTAGGTATAGATTCAATTTTAAAATGTTCACTAAAGACAGTGTGAAGGATGATAACTCTTGAAGTGGAACACTAGATTAAAATGGCCTCTTTCTTTTCCCAGCTGAGAATTGGTTCCAATAAGATCTGACTAAATTAACTAGAAAATCCTTGCACAAGGGTCCAAACCACACACAAAAAAATCATTGTGTGGAATGGTCTTGAGTTATCACACATCACTGCCAACTGCTAAAAGTAATACCCACAGCAGTACCATATTTTAGTGTCTGACTTAGCGATATCATTTAATCACTTTTATCTCACATTTGGATTGTCTCATTTTATGGAACTGCTTTAACCACTTCCCCCTCTCCCCCACAAGCTAATGAGCCTAATGTACCACTTTCTGTGTTCTGAGGTAACTGAAACTTAAATATATTCAACCTCAACTGTCCTTTATTATGGTAGAAGGTCTTTGTTCTACAGCTGAATCTGAAAGCTATTTGACATTGTATCTTTATGAGAAACTTGCTGTAGAGAATCTGCCATTTGGCTGTGAGAGTGTTTTAGTGCAGCAAAAATGTAGTCACATACATTCATTTTATTTTCCATCATTCCTATTCTATTCTCTTAGTTTAGATTTTTACCCTAATGCATTTTTTCTTTGCTCCTTCATGTTTTAAAATAAAAATTTTAGCAAAATCTATTCAAGAATTCCTAGATGTCAAGAGATCAAAGAATACTTTTTACAAACCACTTTCTAAATGAGAGAAAAAAAACAAGGTGGATAAAAGAAAGAAACAAATGAATACTGTGTCTTAAAAACAGAAGGATTTCGCCCTGGTGTTTGAGTATAATTTTTAAAAAAGTGAGAACCAAATGATGATGACGAAAAAGACCACAGCACTGAGTCTTTAGAAACTCAAGTTCTAGCTTGGGGTTCTCAGCTGGCTGAGAGCATGAGCAGCCACACATCTTCCCATCTGTTAATTTCCTCATCCACAATTTGAAGCCATTAAATCAGTATATATTAAAGCTTTGTTGTTGTTCAGTCTCTCAGTCATGTCCAACTCTTTGCAACTCCATCGACTACCAGGCTCACCCGGCTTCCCTGTCCTTCACTATCTCCTGGAGTTTGCTCAAACTCATGTCAGTGATGCCATCCATCCATCTTATCCTCTGTCACCCCATTTTCCTCTTGCCCTCAATCTATCACAGCATTAGGGTGAATTTTTTCCAATGAGTCAGCTCTCCACATCAGGTGGCCAAAGTATCGGAGCTTCAGCTTCCAGCATCAGTACTTCTAATGAATATTCAGGGTTGATTTCCTTTAGGATTGACTGGTGATCTCCTTGTTGTCCTTAGCTCTGTTTCTATCAGTGATCTTCTCTGATTCTAAAGAAGTCATAGGAAAAGGAACTATTTGCTCTAAACAGGAGTTTATCCAGTGTGTGTACAAAGGCAGATAATCTTGCATCAGTATCAGAGGTACTACTGTCAAATGTGACTGAAAAATCAAGCATTTCTGTGGTGGTCCAGTGGTTAAGACTGTGTTTTTCCAATGCAGGGGGCATGGGTTCAATCTTTTGCAATGCAACAGCAAAGAAAAAAAAAAAAGAAGAAGAAGAAGAAAGAAAGACACAAAAGTGCCGAAAAAAATCAAATGATAAAAAAAAATTTTTTTTTTAGCTACTTTGTAAGAGCAAGGCAATGTTCAATCTTCCAAAAGCTCCTGGGAGTACATTGCTAGTTTTATTTTTTAAGAGTTCAGCAACCTTGGGAATCTCTAAAATAACCTTTTCCTGGTTCTGTTTTTATTTTGTTTTTCTCAGACCTTGAATTGTCAGCCACCCAGCATGAAAAGTAAGATTTTTTGAAGGAGGGTAGGAAAAAAAAATCCATTCTTTAAAGAAAATGCACCCATTCTGAACCTTTCTGAAGGAAATGACCTCATGCCTATTGAATTGCCAAGGCAGTTGGGTAAGAAAGTGTTCTTTTCGCCTGGAGGCAATGTGGTATATTTTGATTTATGTCCTTGACATGTTTTAAAGGTTAAGAAAATGTTCAATGTATTTCTTCTTTTAAAGTTAAGGGAGTCACTTCCTCAAACATGGCTGTTTAATGTTTGACACTCTTTAAAAATAAGTAGAAAGCTGAAACTGAATGAACAAGGTTCAGTGTTTGCCTGAAGTATAAGGTGCAGAGTTGCTGCTAATGCATATTCAATATTGTTTAGGGAAATTGAGGCTGTTTTGGAGGATGGAGTGAAGTGAGGGTAGGAAGTGTTTGAAAGGTTGAGTCACTTCTCTTATGCCTGTCTCCCTATGGGGTTATGTATTTTGCTTGACACTCAGGAAATGTAAAATAAGGAGGAAAAAATAAATGTTGTCTAAGCCACAGCTTTATCAGGAATTTGCACCTTTTGCCCATACAAATGAGCGCTGAAAGCTAGAAGAACAAAGATGATTAAGTGAGAGCCCCAGTATTGGATTTTAGATCTCTAAAATTTTGAAAGTCAATGATGAGTTTGATTGAAATGTTGTTGTCAAAGTGACTTTCAGGGCACTGATTCTGAGTCCAATTATAAATATACGTCAAAATAGAAGCTGTGAGCACTAGACCCCACTCTGTCCCCACAGGCTAAGACACCCAAGAGAAGCTAAATTTCTCTCATTTTTCCTCTCTGACCCTCAACTTCCCATTCTGTGAAATGAAGATGGTGGACCAAATGATTTTTAGGGTGGATTTTCATACACATATATCCACTCTTAGATTCCTTTCCCATGTAGATCAAAAAAGGGTGTTGAGCAGAGTTCCCTGTGCTATACTGGAGGTCCCTCTCAGATTTATTTTGGATGCTTATATCCTTTCAGTTCTTTTGACTTCTAGAACTTTCTTGATATCCTATTGTCTCATGTTGGGAGAAATGGATTTAGTAAGGAGAACTTAATGTGCTACTTTCCGAAGGTATTTAATTCTTTTTTGTCATTATTGTTGTATACTTTATGCTTTATTTGACTTTGAACACCGCAAAATGTTATCATTATTGATTTATGTCAACATTCATTTAGATATATCTATACTTATATCCCTTCTTTGCTCTTAACTTCTTGTATTTCAAGCTTTTCATTTTTCATCTTGTATTTCAAGTGATCATTTTGCTGCTACCTGCAGGCCATGCTTCTTCAGAATTCTTTTTAATAAAGTGTTGTTTCAAGTTGCAGTTGACCTGAACATATTAAACACTCTATTAATATAAGCCACTATTATTATTTGAAAATGTTTCATTTATTTTCATATCTGCTTGTGTGTGTGTGTGCATACTCAGTTGCTTCAGTCGTGTCTGACTCTTTACGACACTGTGGACTCATCAGGCTCCTCTATCTATGGGATTCTCCAGGTGAGATTACTGGAGTGGGTTGCTATGCCTTCCTCCAGTTCTTATCTGCTTACGGTCTATTTCTTCCACTAAAAATGTATGTCTCAAGCTGGCAGGAGCTCAAACAATCATTTCCTCATTGTCCTCCATTGTCAGATCAATTGTGTAGCTTATTGGAGAGGCTTATTCAAGACTTTTTTTTTAAGCCATTGCCATAGACCAGGCAACTTAAGGACTTCCCAGGTGGTACTCTTGGTAAAGAACCAGCCTATCAATGCAGGAGAAAAGAGATGGGAGTTCAGTCCCTTGATTGGGAAGATTTCCTGGAGGAGGAAATGGCAACCCATTCTGGTATTCTGGCCTGGAGCATCCCATGGACAGAGGAAGCCTGGCGGGCTACTACAGTTCATAGGGTTGCAAAGGGTCGGACATGACTGAACTGACTTAGCAAGCATACACGCAGGGGCAACTTAAACATCAGGCACTTACTTCTCACAATTATGAAAGACGGCATCCAAATCAGGGTGCCAGTAGGGTTGGGTTGTTTTTTTTAAAATTAATTTGTTTTTTATTATTTTTGGTTGTGCCAGGTCTTCCTTGCTGCATGCAGTCTTTCTCTAGTTGTGGTGAGCTGGGCTACCCTCTGCTGCAGTGCCCAGGCTTCTCATTGCTTCTCTTGTTGCAGAGCACAGGCTCTACAGCACATAGGCTTCAGCAGTTGCAGCACATGCGTTTCAGTAGTTGCGGCACACAGACTCAGTTGGCTCTTGGGCTCCAGAGCACGGGTTCAATAGTTGTGGCACATGGGCTTTAGCTGCTAAAAGGCATGTGGAATCTTCCCAGATCAGGGATCAAATCCATGTTGCCTGTAATGGCAGATGGATTCTTACCCACTGTAGTACCAAGAAAGTCTAATATTGGATGTTTGAATGAATTCATCCATTCACTCACTCATTCTTCATTCTGTACATGTTAAATGAATGTCCACTGTGGGACAGGCTTTGAGACTACAGAGACAAGCATTTCTATCTCCATACTGATGGGGCTAACTCTCTCATGGTAAGATGATTAAGCAAAGATATAACTGAAGTACAATATGGGAAGTGCTCTATTAAGGAGAAATTACTAATAATTCCTGGGAACTGGTGGATACTGAACGAGAGATGTTTTTGAATAGGGGTCCTTTAGACAACACTTTATATTATTACCTTGTAAGCTGCTGCTAAGTCGCTTCAGTCATGTCCGACTCTGTGCGACTCCATAGACAGCAGCCCACCAGGCTCCCCTGTCCCTGGGATTCTCCAGGCAAGAACACTGGAATGTGTTGCCATTTCCTTCTCCAATGCATGAAAGTGAAAAGTGAAAGTGAAGTCACTCAGTCGTGTCCGACTCTTAGCGACCCCATGGACTGCAGCCTACCTTAGCGACCCCATGGACTGCAGCCTACCAGGCTCCTCCATTCATGGGATTTTCCAGGCAAGAGTACTGCAGTGGGGTGCCATTGCCTTCTCCGTACCTTGTAAGATCAACCCAATATTTTGGCTTCTGGAAGTGATCTTAGGTAGGTCAATGGGAGAAGTTAAAACTTGGTTCTTTAGCTGTCCTAGAGATCATTAAATTTCTATAATGCAGGAAACGTAAGTTTGTGAATCAACAGGCATATTCCACTGAAACTAATGAGTTGGAAAAAAATAAAAAACAAACACCTGGAACAAAAAGAACTGCTATGTTGAGAGTAGCCACATTGCACTCTATTGATTTAAATCATCATGGATTGCCATTGCTTCAGGTTCTGATGGAGGCACTTTCAGCTAAGCATGGCCCTACAACGACAGAACAACATCTTTGAGAGGTTTCCCTTAAGGGCAGAGCACCCTACTGAACTTCCAACAGAAGGACCTTGGAAAGATATTTTAAGTAAGAGGAAGAAGATAGACAGCAGGATGTTAAGAAATAAGCCAAAATTTTGAATAGAAATATTAAATTCTTACCTCTGTACTTTATAGCTGGGTAATATTGAGTAAAAAATTTAACCTCCTTGATTTATCTTAAGATATGGATAAGACATTGCTATGACAATTGAAACTATGTTCATAAAACACTTGGTACGTAGTAGACCTTGCAACCATTTTATTCATGCTAGTAAATTATTTAGTTGACAGTGGCAATAAATAGGTATACCAAATATGCAAATTAATATGCAAATCTGTTCATAGCCCTTTCTTTGCTCTTATTTTTTTATTATAATTTCTGCTTTGTATACTAACAGCTTTTGTTTTCTTAAAAATCTGTGGCTCAAATAGGCCAGGGTAGCAGCTTTGCCTTGTCTATATTTAGGTAAGTGTATTGCAAGTTACATGGCATTGTGTGAATGGATTTCAGAAGTCATGAAAAATGTCAGTTCAGTTCAGTTCAGTTCAGTTCAGTCGCTCAGTCGTGTCCGACTCTTTGTGACCCAAAGAATCGCAGCACGCCAGGCCTCCCTGTCCATCGCCAGCTCCTGGAGTTTGCTCAGACTCACATCCATAGAGTCAGTGATGCCATCCAGCCATCTCATCCTCGGTCGTCCCCTTCTCCTCCTGCCCCCAATCCCTCCCAATATCAGAGTCTTTTCCAGTGAGTCAACTCTTCACATGAGGTGGCCAAAGTACTGGAGTTTCAGCTTCAGCATCATTCCTTCCAAAGAAATCCCAGGGCTGATCTCCTTCAGAATGGACTGATTGGATCTCCTTGCAGTCCAAGGGACTCTCAAGAGTCTTCTCCAACACCACAGTTCAAAAGCATCAATTCTTCGGTGCTCACCTTTCTTCACAGTCCACCTCTCACATCCATACATGACCACTGGAAAAACCATAGCCCTGACTAGACAGATCTTTATTGGCAAAGTGACGTCTCTGCTTTTGAATATGCTATCTAGGTTGGTCATAACTTTTCTTCTAAGGAGTAAGTGTCTTTTAATTTCATGGCTGCAATCGCCATCTGCAGTGATTTTGGAGCCCCCAAAAATAAAGCCTGACACTGTTTCCCTATCTACTTGCCATGTAGTGATGGGAACAGATGCCATGATCTTTGTTTTCTGAGTGTTGAACTTTAAGCCAACTTTTTCACTCTCCTCTTTCACTTTTATCAAGAGGCTTTTTAGTTCCTCTTCACTTTCTGCCATAAGAGTGATGTCATTTGCATATCTGAGGTTATTGATATTTCTCCCGGCAAGCTTGATTCCACCTTGTGCTTCTTCCAGCCCAGCATTTCTCATGATGTACTCTTCATATAAGTTAAATAAGCAGGGTGATACAGCCTTGACGTACTCTTTTTCCTATTTGGAACCAGTCTGTTGTGCCCTGTTCAGTTCTAACTGTTGCTTCCTTACCTGCATATAGGTTTCTCAAGAGGCAGGTCAGGTGGTCTGGTATTCCCATCTCTTTCAGAATTTTCCAGTTTCTTGTGATCCACACAGTCAAAGGCTTTGGCATAGTCAATGAAGCAGAAACAGATGTTCTTCTGGAACTCTCTTGCTTTTTTGATGATCCAGCGGATGTTGGCAATTTGATCTCTGGTTCCTCTGCCTTTTCTAAAACCAGCTTGAACATCAGGAAGTTCACAGTTCACATATTGCTGAAGCCTGGCTTGGAGAATTTTGAGCATTACTTTACTAGCATGTGAGATGAGTGCAGTTGTGTGATAGTTTGAGCATTCTTTGGCATTGCCTTTCTTTGGGATTGGAATGAAAACTGACCTTTTCCAGTCCTGTGGCCACTGCTGAGTAAATTTGCTGGCATATTGAGTGCAGCACTTTCACAGCATCATCTTTCAGAATTTGAAATAGCTCAACTGGAATTCCATCACCTCCACTAGCTTTGTTCATAGTGATGTTTTCTAAGGCTCACTTGACTTCATATTCCAGGATGTCTGGCTCTAAGTGAGTGATCACACCATCGTGATTATTTTGGTCATGAAGATCTTTTTTTTCTTCCGTGTTTTCTTGCTACCTCTTCTTAGTATCTTCTGCCTCTATTAGGTCCAGACCATTTCTGTCCTTTATCGAGTCCATCTTTGCATGAAATGTTCCCTTGGTATCTTTAATTTTCTTGAAGAGATCTCTAGTCTTTCCCATTCTATTGTTTTCCTCTATTTCTTTGCATTGATCGCTGAGGAAGGCTTTCTTATCTCTTCTTGCTATTCTTTGGAACTCTGCATTCAGGTGCGTATATCTTTCCTTTTCTCCTTTGCTTTTCACTTCTGTTCCTTTCACAGCTATTTGTAAGGCCTCCTCAGACATCCATTTTGCTTTTTTGCATTACTTTTCCATGGGGATGGTCTTGATCCCTGTCTCCTGTACAATGTCACGAACCTCATTCCATAGTTCAGGCACTCTATCTATCAGATCTAGTCCCTTGAATCTATTTCTCACTTCCACTGTATAATCATAAGGGATTTGATTTAGGTCCTACCTGAATGGTCTAGTGGTTTTCCCTACTTTCTTCAATTTAAGTCTGAATTTGGCAATAAGGAGTTCACAATCTGAGCCATAGTCAGCTCCCGGTCTTGTTTTTGCTGACTGTATAGAGCTCCTCCATCTTTGGCTGCAAAGAATATAATCAATCTGATTTTGGTGTTGACCATCTGGTGATGTCCATGTTTAGAGGCTTCTCTTGTGTTGTTGGAAGAGGCTGTTTGCTATGAACAGTGTGTTCTCTTGGCAAAACTCTATTAGTCTTTGCCCTGCTTCATTCCGCATTCCAAGGCCAAATTTGCCTGTTACTCCAGGTGTTTCTTGACTTCCTACTTTTGCATTCCAGTCCCCTATAATGAAAAGGACATCTTTTTGGGGTGTTAGTTCTAAAAGGTCTTGTACATCTTCATAGAACAGTTCAACTTCAGCTTCTTCAGCATTACTGGTTGGGGCATAGGCTTGAATCACCGCGATATTGAATGGTTTGCCTTGGAAAGGAACAGAGATCATTCTGTCATTTTTGAGATTGCATCCAAGTACTGCATTTTGGACTCTCCATTTCTTCTGAGGGATTCCTGCCCATAGTAGTAGATATAATGGTCATCTGAGTTAAATTCACCCATTCCAGTCCATTTTAGTTCACTGATTCCTAGAATGTCAACATTCACTCTTGCCATCTCCTGTTTGACCACTTCCAATTTGCCTTGCTTCATGAACTTGACATCCACTTTCCTATGCAATATTGCTCTTTACAGCATCAGACCTTACTTCTATCACCAGTCACATCCACAGCTGGGTATTGTTTTTGCTTTGGCTCCATCCCTTCACTCTTTCTGGAGTTATTTCCCCACTGATCTCCAGTAGCATATTGGGCACCTATGGACTTGGGGAGTTCCTCCTGCAGTATCCTATCATTTTGCCTTTTCATACTGTTCATGGGGTTCTCAAGGCAAAAATACTGAAGTGGTTTGCCATTCCCTTCTCCAGTGGACCACATTGTGTCTGACCTCTCCACCATATCTGCCCATCTTGGGTGGCCTCATAGGGCATGTCTTAGTTTCATTGAGTTAGACAAGGCTGTGGTCCTAGTGTGATTAGATTGACTAGTTTTCTGTGATTATGGTTTCAGTGTGTCTGCCCTCTGATGCCCTCTTGCAATACCTACTGTCTTACTTGGGTTTCTCTTACCTTAGACGTTAGGAAAAGGTCATCAGTTGTCAAATCTTATCCTAGAATATGACATACATTCACAAGGACAATGACCTCCCTCCTCCTACTTTCGCTCCCTCTCCCTTAAAGATAGGGCTTTGATAACACATTCTTCTTGGAAATTTTTTGTTGTTGTTATCTCCTACATTTGTCACTTTACCGTCTCTCCTACACACTCTCCAGACCCAATTAATCACTTCTCTATGTTGTGTGTTTACATTACTTACACTTAACATAATTTATAGAAACTATTATTTATTATAAGATGCAGGTAGATATTAAACTGTTCTAATGTGAAAAAACGTGCAATTGGTGAGATATGATAAATTCCAAAATAGATTGCAAAGGGGTCTAATCAAAGAGACTGGCAAGTTTCCAACTTCATTGGGCAAAAAAAAAAAATTTCAGAATTTTTTCTTTGGGTTGATTTAGCTACCTGGGTTTGGAAAAAGTGAAGAAATCACAGACTATGTTGTTAGTGGCTGCTGGGAATGAAAGCAAGGGGAATACTTATGTATGAAATGAAGACAGCCATAGCAGAAGAAAAGCATCATTGTATCCAGCTTTGATGAGGACCTTTCTGATGAAGAGAAGATTTAGTTTTAATTTTTCAGTATCTTTAAGAACTATGGTTATTTCTGGATTTCCCTGGTGGTGCAGTGGATAAAGATTGGCCTGCCAGTGCAGAGGACTGGGGTTTGATCTGTGTTCTGGGAAGATTCCACTTGCAGAGGAGCAGCTAACCTCCTGAGCCATGGCTACTGAGCTGTGCTCTAGAGCCTGGGAGCTGCAACTGCTGAGCCCATGTGCTGCAACAACTGAGTCTTGTGTGCCAAGAGCCTGTGCTCTACAACAAGAGAAGCTATCACAATGATCAGCCCACACACTGCACAGAAGGGTATCCCCCATTCACCACAACTAGAGAAAGCCCGTGCAAAACAACCAAGACACAGGACAGCCAAAAATAAATTTTAAAAAGTGGTTATTTCCATACTCACCCCTCATATAATTTGTTGGAATATTTTGAACACATAACAATGTGGTTTTAGGTGGAAGAATTCCAAAGCATTTAAAACCCAAATGCAAGAATACAGGTCCTCATGCCAATAAATTTATTTTGTGAATAGATGCTAATAATAAATTATAAGTAATTATAAAGCAAATATATAAATTATTAAATGATAATAAGTTAAAGTATTAACTTATAAAAGGAGAATTATTGTTGTTGAGATTTTGCAGTACCAGTGTTAATTACCAAAAGCTGTATTCAGTTTAGTTCAGTTCAGTCACTCAGTTGTGATCCCATGAACCGCAGCACGCAGGCCTCCCTGTTCATTACCAACTCCTGGAGTTTACCCAAACTCATGTCTGTTGAGTCGTTGATGCCATCCAGCCATCTCATCCTCTGTTGTCCCCTTCTCTTCCTGCCCTCAATCTTTCCCAGCATCTGGGTCTTTTCAAATGAGTCAGCTCTTTGCATCAGGTGGCCAGAGTATTGGAGTTTCAGCTTCAACATCAATCCTTCCAATGAATACCCAGGACTGATCTCCTTTAGGATGGACTGTATTAGAGTTACAAAAAAGAAAAAAAAAAAAAAAGCTTTATTGACTCGCTGTTGAGGTTATTATGAGTGAGTTCCTTGCAAGTTATATCAACCTGCAAACTATTTGTGTTAGATATAAGGTGTTTTTCTTTTTTTTTTTTTTTCTCTTTAACTGGAGTATAGTTGCTTTACAATGTTGTATTAGTTTCTAGTATACACTGAAGTTTACCAGCTATATGTGTAATATTGTTTCTGATACATGACCTTTTCTTAAAGATGAACTAGGTTAGTTCGACATAGCTTGCTCTTTGTGAACCTGTTATGGTGCCTATTGGTAACTGTTTCTTTGGGCAGAAATCTGGTAGAGGTCATCAGCCATTGCATTAAACTGTCCTCCTAACCACTGCAGAGACCTTTTCTGACTATGAAAACCTGGACCACAATTACTCATCTGTGGGATACTGATACTTCTCATTATTCCATTATTTCTCAAAGATTATATTAAATATGTGCTTTTTGATCAGTTTTGTGTGTTCTTTTAGTGCCCTGGATATAATTATTGCAGGCTTACACATCTGCATCCTTTTAAACTAACTCATTGCTCTCATACCAGCCAAATTTACCAGAATTTGTCCAAACTCTTTAATCTGCTCTTTGCGACCCTCTCAACCCTCAAAACCCAACTTGACATGTCTTTCTTTAACCAGATCTCAAAGAAGCTCCTCCCAAGGAAGATGCCTCAGAAATTGCTATACTAATGAACATTATATGGTTGAAACTCATCATAAGCTCTCTTGAATCAGGAGTTAAGGTCAAGGAGGGTGGATTTACAACTAGCACTAAACAAGGGAAATTCATATCACTAAAAAGCTTGTTTTAAATAAGCAGAAGTCTTTGTGCTAATGAAGAACACAAATTGAGGACCTCTAGCCAAAAAGCTAATTTATCTTAATTAGCATATATCCATTTTGCATATTCTTCCCTCTGTTTCTGTGCTTATACGATGCTTGCCTGAGAAATGATCATTAAGATACAATTAAAAGGCCTAAATGGGAGAGAAACCCCCCAAAAGGGAGATATATCTATATGTACAGCTGATTCACTTTGCTGTATAGAAGAAACTAACACAACATTGTAAAGCAACTATAGTCTAACAAAATTAATTTTTAAAAAATGTTAAAGATGAATGTGATTTGGAAATTATCCAGGGGAAGGCTGTTTCAGACAAGTGGAACCACATACATTACCCATGTGAGAATGCCATTTTGAATTGGATTTTGCCTTTTGAATTTAAAGGTCAAGGGGCCTAGTACAGAGAGCATGGGAAGATGGGCATAAGTGATACTGAAGACCTGGTGTGGCTGGTGAGGTCTTCATGGAAGAGTGATAATGGCAGGACATGGGACTGAAGAGTAAGGATGCTTGTGGCTTGTGAAGGGCTGTACAAAATGCCAGTGGACTTAGATTTTGTCTAAAAATCTTTATAAGCTTTAAGCTCCTGAGCAAAGTACTCTTATTTTAGAATAATCACTCTGGGGGTAGCTTGAAGAATGGGGAAGTGGAGAGAAGCTGGATGTGGGAGCACACCAAGGTCAAGAATGTTCACTAGGAAGCAGTTGTAATGGTCTGTAAGAAAGACGGTAGGAGCCTGAACCCTGACAATGAAAGAAATCAGGAGTCAGACTTGTGGGGATGGAGGAAGGTCTGTGTATCAAGGAACACAGCTATGGTTCTTAGCGTAAGTCCCAGAAAAAGAAAAAAAAAGAGCATGGGGATATTGTTTCCTTAAATTCCTTCTGTTATTCGTATAATATTTTAATTTTACCTCCCCAATTCCTACGCCCACTCATAATGGCACTCAGTGGGGCTGTAGTGGTGATCTACACCAGCGCTTCAGTCCAGAATCCTAGCGCACACTGGAATTCACCACTTTTGTGGTCACAGTTTAAGGCATAATTGTATTGCATGCCTGGATGGGGACTTTGGCAAAATGGCAAGGGAACATGTTGAGTGGTAATCTTTCATTACTACAGAAATAACAAAAGTGACGTGAACAGAGTGTGCGAGTATAAAAGTGCCCAGACCCAGGAACTGTAAAGAAGTAAGTCACCTTAATCTTAGACTACCAGATGCTGACTTCCCACGTGGGCTTTCCTGAGAGGACCTGGAACTGGGCTGTTAAAAGCTATGGAGGCAACAAGCAGAGGGCAGATGGTGACGGCTTGAAGCTTGCTGAGATAATTAGGAGACAGAAGTCTGACTTTACTGATGGTATGATAGTTCTGCAGGAAGAGAACGAGGCGCCTTTTAGTCAAAAGAACAAAATGCTAGATTTCCCTGTCAGTCCAGTGGTTAAGACTCCATGATTCGATTGCAGGGGGTATGGGTTCGATCCCTGGTTGGGAAAGTAAGATCCCACATGCCCTGTGGCCAAAAATAAAGAAATAAATTAAAAAATAAGCCTTCCTTTAAAAAAATAATAATGTAACAAAATATCTTCTTGAAGAGCAGGGATATTACATTGCTTTTACCTCTTACAGAGCTTCCCAGGTAGTCCTAGTGGTAAAGAATCTGCCTACCAAAGCAGGAGACACAAGAGATGTGGTTTCAATCCCTGGATTAGGAAGATACCCTGGAGAAAGAAGTGGCAACCCACTCCAGTATTATTTCCTGGAAAATTCCATGGACACAGGAGCCTGGTGAGCTACAGGCCATGGGGCTGCAAAGAGTCAGGCATGACAGTGACTAAGCATATTTACCTCTTCTGTCCCCACAAAAGAGCGATATGGAGAAGCACCAAGTGGGTCAAAACTAGGATTTGGACCTCATCCCTCAGCAGCAGACCATCCTTAGGAAAGGAATGGGGGCAGTGCTTGAAACAGGGACCATTTTAAAGTCCATACACATATCAAAGCTACTTTTAAAATTTCTATTGGATCCAGAGATAATTTTTGCAGCTGTTTACATTAAGTAATTTAGCATCTTTATAATTTGTAATAGTATCTTTAATAATTCAGTGTCTTTCCCTATGCTGATACTCTATGATTCTCTGCTTTTCTAGCATATATGATAAAAAGGCATATCACTTTACACATTTACCCCAAAGACCTGAGTCAAGATAGAGACACCTTAGTTGGGCCAAATGCAGTGCTGCCCAGAGGCACTGCATGCAGTGTACTTAGAGATGTCCATACAAGAAAGAAGCCTGTAGCTCAGACCTTTGGAATTGTTTCAGTGCCAAGTACCATGAGACAGCAAATTAGGAACATGTTAATAAATGGAGTGTAAGATGAGCTGAAAGGAATGGTATAAGGTGGACCTGTGAATGAGGTGAAAGTATTATGAACCCTTGCTTGTTAATATTGGGTGTGTGGAGAGTGGTGGACCTATAGTTTAAAGGCACAGGGCATGTTCAGACAAGAGTAGGAAGTTGTGTTTATCAGGAATAGACGAACATCTGTGGCAGTGATCCTCAAAGTGTGGTTTGGACCAATAGCATCAGCATCACCTGGGAACTTGTTAGAGATGCAGATTATTGGATCTCTCCTCTTATCTATTGAATCAGAGACTGGGGGTGGGGGGTGGGACATACCAATCTGAACATGTTGTAAGGCAGTGTGGAAATGTACACTTGGAAAGTATTGAAGACGAAAAAGGTAGGTATGGGTTGGGAAAAGTTGAGGTTGCAAGATTGTGTTGGTTTCTGCCATTATCAACATGAATCAGCCATAGGTCTATGTATGTCTGGGACTTCCCAGGTGGCGCTAGTAGTAAAGAACCTGCTTACCAATGCAGGAGAAATAAGAGACGCAGGTTCGATCCCTGGGTTGGGAAGATCTCCTGGAGGAGGGCTTGGTAACCCATTCCAGTATCCTTGCCTGGAGAATCCCATGGACAGAGGAGCCTGGCAGGCTACAAAGAGTCAGAAACAACTGAAGTGACTTAGCACACGTGCCTGTATATGTCCTCTACTTCCTGAACCTCCCTCCTCTCCATCCCACCCCTCCAGGTTGTCACAGAGCACTGGCTTTGAGCTCCCTGTGTCATACAGCACATTTCCACTGGCTAACAAAGTCTGTCTTCCTCTAAGGGATATCCATTTTCCTTCTCTTGACTTCATGGCGGTGAAAGAGGAGATACAGTTGCAATTTGAACCCAAAAATCTGGGGATTATTGAAGTAGTATAAATCTTCTTTAAGAAATTATCAAGATGGTACCTACTTTGTTATCCTCCCTATATTCCTAATGTAAAACCTTGATTAATTAAACAACAACAACAACAAACCCCTGCTACATTGATTTAGATGTTGCTCAGCCCAACCATCACTAATTAGAATAATCACCTTGGATATGGAGGCCACAGAATTCTTCGAGGAGGAGGAGGGGCACATTTTGAATCTCAGCCAAGGAAACCAGTAGCATCTATCTCTTGTCCCTTAGCCTTTCCAAAGATGTTTAAATAGCTCATGGGGTTTAAGATTTTTTTAAGTACCATTTAAATGGTATTAAATTGGAATATTTTCACCTAGCCCCAAAGACTTAATTTTCAAAAATTCTGCTTGATCATTAGCACAACTGGTGTCCTCATTAATAAGCTGAGCTGCTACCATCCATGTCCTGTTACCTTTGTGCTCTGCTATTTACAAGCTGGTTGCAAAGAGCTCTTGCAAGTCATTGCATTATAATCAATTTGCTTGGCTTTCCTTCTAGATTCATTAAATTGTCTTCGAGGGTGTCCATTAAGTATGCATTTCTCATCAACTAAGTGGTTCAAAATGAAGGCCTTTGAACACTTCTAATTAGCTATGTAAAGTTTAGAATAAAGTTAATAGTGACCCAAGAAGATTGGAGTTATAGGCCACAGACTGCCAGCTGCCAAGAAATACAAAATCAAAAGTGTAGTTTTTCTTCCCTGAAGATCTCATTGAAAAATTGAGATAAAAGAAAGTCCTCTGTTATTGTCATTGTCACATTTGTGGCTAATTATTGTTATTTAGGTTAAATCACTTGCATAAGAAATGTGTTACCTCACTTGGAGAGTAATGACTAGATTTTGCAGGCCCTGTAGACCTTTTCTGAAACTTGGACCAAGGGAGGTCTTGAATCTTAGAGATTGTTAGAATACTCCAGAGTGGAAAACACTTTTTTCCTCTGTAAGGAAAGCAACCAAAATGAACTCTTACCTAGCCACAGAAACAGAAGGGCCTTAGTAGGACCACTTACACTGTGTTTGAAGGGCATATTGAGAGAAAGTGGAAGATCCCTCAGAAATGGCCTCTTAGAAGAGCAGTGATTTCAACTTATTCTGTGCATTGGCATTACTTAGAGAGCCTTGGACAAATGGTTATACCTGGACCTCACCCCAGACCAATTAAAGAAAAATCTCTGACAGTGGTGTAGCCAAGGCATGATTATTGTAAAGAAGAAACTCTTCAGGTGATTTCAATGGGCAGCCAAGGTTAAGAACTACTGTGTTAAAATCTGCCAGTCATCATTTTCTGGTCCCCAAAGGAAAAAAAAAAAACAAACAGGAGTCTATTTGGGATGAAAGGATGCCCCTTTATTTATTTTTCAGAGCAGAAGTATGAATGATTCAAAAGTCATTTATGTGTTTTGTTACTTGTTGTATTAGATGTTTAAAAATGTCATCCAATTGAACTTTGCATAAATAACAAAGTTAGTTTCATCCAGATGAAATCTATAAACATTCATTACTAAGCATGACTGTGTATGTTTTGAGGGGATGGAGTCCGCTGATCTTGAAATGGGCCCTCAAAATATAGAGCAGATAGAGTTGAGAGCAAACTCTAAGATACAAACACTTTGATTTTTTTAGATTTTCTTTAGTACTTTCAGGCTGTAGAGACTTGATGTGGAAGGACCATGACCCTCACAGGTGAATTAGACAGTGGCTGAAACATGGCTCATGAAGGCTCTGAGTGGCTTTCACCTGTGGGTCCCAGATACTATATACTACAAGTCCACTGGAATTCCCAAACCTTAGTGATAAAATAAAATCTTTCATTTCAGTTCTTCACATACTATAAATGTAAAAAAAAAAAAATTTCATTCAAGAGTTATAAATTGACAGCTCTCTTGTTTGGCCAGCTTAATGTATTAAACCTTAAACTAGGGATATTCTTTGTGTGTCAGCATACTATGAAACAAGATCCAAACTAGATTTGATGATAATCTTCAGATTTTTTTGGTCGAAGTTGTCTTATGGGATACAGGTCATCCTCACACATTTTTCTCTTAACAGAGCAAACCAAGCAACATCTCATTCTATGTCGCCTCTCAAAAAGTGTCCTTGTTGTTCATCAGTGACTAAGTCGTGTTGGATTCTTTGCAACCACATGGACTGCAGGCTCTTCTGTCCTCCACTATGTCCTGGAATTTGCTCAAATTCATGTCCATTGAGTCGATGATGCTATCTAAACATCTCATTCCCAGTGTATTAATACCTTCAAGTTCAGTTCAGTTCAGTCGCTCAGTCGCGTCTGACTCTTTGTGACCCCTCGGACCACAGCACGCCAGTTTTAGAAAAGGCAGAGGAACCAGAGACCAAATTGCCAACATCCGCTGGATCATTGAAAAAGCAAGAGAGTTCCAGTAAAGCATCTATTTCTGCTTTATTGACTATGCCAAAGCCTTTGACTGTGTGGATCACAATAAACTGTGGAAAATTCTTCAAGAGATGGGCATACCAGAACACCTGACCTGCCTCTTGAGAAACCTGTATGCAGGTCAGGAAGCAACAGTTAGAACTGGACATGGAACAACAGACTTATTCCAAATAGGAAAGGGAGTACGTCAAGGCCGTATTATTTAACTTATATGCAGAGTATATCATGAGAAACACTTGGCTGGAAGAAGCACAACCTGGAATCAAGATTGCCAGGAGAAATATCAATAACCTCAGACATGCGGATGACACTACCCTTATGGCAAAAAGTGAAGAGGAACTAAAAAGTCTCTTGATGAAAGTGAAAGAACAGAGTGAAAAAGTTGGCTTAAAGCTCAACATTCAGAAAAGTAGGATCATGACATTCGGTAGCATCAATTCATGGCAAATAGATAGGGAAACAGTGGCTGACTTTATTTTTTGGGGCTCCAAAATCACTGCAGATGGTGATTGCATCCATGAAATTAAAAGCCACTTACTCCTTGGAAGGAAACTTATGACCAACCTAGACAGCATATTAAAAAGCAGAGAGAATACTTTGCCAACAAAGGTCCATCTAGTCAAGGCTATGGTTTTTCCAGTGGTCATGTATGGATGGGAGAGTTGGACTATAAAGAGAGCTGAGCGCCGAAGAACTGATGCTTTAGAACTGTGGTGTTGGAGAAGACTGTTGAGAGTCCCTTGGACTGCAAAGAGATCTAAATGGTCCATCCTAAAGAAATCAGTCCTGGGTGTTCATTGAAAGGACTGATGCTGAAGCTGAAACTCCAATACTCTGGCCCCCTGATGTGAAGAGCTGACTCATTGGAAAAGACCCTGATGCTGGGAAAGATTGAAGGCAGGAGGAGAAGGGGACGACAGAGGATGAGATGGTTGGATGGCGTCACCGACTCAATGGACATGAGTTTGGGTAAACTCCAGGAGTTGGTGATGGACAGGGAATGCCTTCAAACATAGATGAATTTCTAAAGACTCAAACAAATTTCTCACTCATAGAGATTTGATGGTGTGGATAACAGAAAAAAAAAAAATGTTGATCTCTAAATATGTTGACTTAGGCCCAGATTTCCTAAACCAGTTGCAAATGCCTTATTGATAGGAACTGTAAACTCTAGGGGCCTCTTTTGTTCTAATGACTCTGGGTGGACTCCTGGATGGCTCTTGGATGCTGGCTGAAAGACCAGGACATGTTGGAAGCCTGGAATTTTCAGCCCTTTCTGCCTACACAATAACTTGTCTAGAGAGGGGAAAGGGGCAGGAAATAGAGTTATTTTCATGACTACATCGGGAAGTCTCCATAAAATCTCAATTGTAGGGGGCTCAATAGCTTTCAGGTCAGTGAAAAAAATCCATGTATGGGGAAAGTGATAGACCCCTAGTTCCACAGGGGCAGCAGCTCTTGTACTTGTAACCCTCCCAGACTTTGCCCGAAGTATCTGTTCATCTGGATGCTTTATCTTATCCTTTAATAACTGGTAAATGCGTTTCCCTGAGTTCTGTGAGCCACTCTAGCAAACGAATCAAACCCAAGGAGAGGGTTGTGGGAATCTGATTTGTAGCCAAGTTGGACAAAAACTGCAGGTAACCTGGGGACCTACTTCTTATGATTGGTATCTGAGGTGGGGTGAGAGCAGTCCTATGGGACCTAAGTTTTAACCTGTGAGATCTGAAACTATTTCCAAGTAGATAATGCCAGAATTGAGTTAAACTGTAGGACACCCAGCTGGTGTCATTGGAGACTACTTAGGGAAAACCCCATGCATAGCTGGTGACCAGAAATGTCAGGTGTACTCTGTGTGAGTGATCAGAGACACACAGGAGGACAAGTGTAGGATTTTTGGATACAGAGGGCATGTTTTACTGTCTTCTATGCCTAAATGTTACTTGTCTCCTCATTTAGGTTATAAACCCCATGTAGAGAATAACCATGTATGTTTCTTTTATACTTGCCATATTATGGGCAGTATTGTTTTAGACATATCATATCATTGTTGGTAAACCCATTCAGGGGATTCTTGGTGCTATTGGAGGACATATATAGGAGTGTGTGTGTCTCTGTGTTACACATATGGTGCATATGCACATGACATATACATATAAGTAAAGGGGGGAATTGAGGGGAAGAACTGAGGGCATTTTATGAGCATAATAATTGTCTTGCCCTTGACAATAAGCAGGCCACCAAGGAGCAGAAACAGAACCAGTTTAAACAAATATCACAGATAAAGGAATATGAATATTCTCATTGCATCAGATGCCCTAACTTCATATACTGACTGCCAGATGGGACGTGAGTGCCTTGGACTAATGTCTGGTAATAAATATTAGACAAAAAATGAAAACAAAAGCTAGTGAAGGCATTTTCTTTCTTCTTGCTTTAGGCTTTTGTTCAAACTAATTTCACTGTCCTATGTAGCTTCTTATGAAGTAGAATTTTATTTTCTGGGGAATTTCAGACTCTCTCTAGAAGAGCATATTAAACAATTATTCTTATCACTGAAGTCTGCTCTTTGACAGGTATGCTCAGAGGCTAAACAGAAACACCTTTCCCTGGAGGAAATGGGAAATAAGGCAAAATAATTCAAGATATAATTCTAATGTATTACAGTCCAGCTATACTAGAAAAAGGTGATGAATAATTCAGGAGAAAATAAAGTACAAATTTGGAACATTTTGTGAACATACTAGCAATCTTTGAAAAGGAGTAAGCAGACTTGGAGAGGAATGTAGTTAGATCATGAGGTGTTAGCTTAGAATTCCGTATTATTTTGTCTAAGTAGTTGGTCTTCTTCCAATCTAGGCTGGGCATGGCTGAAGAGTAGAAGGAGAGTGACCAGATCTAGAGTAGTGCAAAGCACATCTCCTCCTTTGTGCAGGAATAAGTAGATCTCTGATTTCTATCTCTCCCTTAGTCATGGTAATATTTACCTAGAGACCTCTGGCATCCTTTGGTGAGATCACATCATCTCCTCGCAGAGTTGTCTAAAAACTGACAGATAAATTTAGGGTTGAACAGATAATGACCTCATAACCCCAGCATTAGAGTTTATTTATTTATTATTTTTGTTCAGGTAATGCTTTGACAGTCTGTTTTCTAATCAGAATGGTTGCTACTCTAAGTCTGTGAACCTGCAGTTTTTCACTGGAGTGAAAAACCATCTGAGAGATCCTACTAGTATTTATTAAACACCTCTATGTAGCTATCTTTTAACTCATGTATCTGTCTAACTCATATATTCTGCCCCTCCTAGGCATAATTGTCCCACCTCTACCCATATTTCTTTTTATCACCTTTCACCTCAAATTCAATGCCCTGTGCAAATCTCAGCTTACTTTCATTCTCTTGGATTCTTCTCAGTTCATGATGGTTAGGGACTTTCCTGTTTCCCACATCATCATTAGAACAGCTTAGAATCATTATTGACTGGAAACTCAGTGATTCAGAAAGTTTAATGTCTGGATGCTTTTTAGCTGCCTTCTTAAATCCTAGCATCTATTAGCCAATTAGATATTTGACTTCAGATGCCTTCAGAAATTATTATCATTTCAAATTCATATTTCAGCTATCATATTATGGCTGCTCAGACAGAATTATTCTCCCAGAATACCCTTGTCTTGTAATCATGTACCAAAATTGTTTGCTCTTAATGAAAATTTAAAGTGACTCACAAACATTCTGAAAGTCTGTCTAGTGACTTTCTCCTCTGTGGAACATGTCCTTCTAAAGTTGGGAGAAGAGGTTATACATGGAAGGATGAGCAAATAGGCCATCCTCCTATACTAAATCACAGTGAGAGAGAGAGAAGAAAAAGAAAATAAAAGAGGAGATTAAAATTTAAAGAACCAGTAAAAATAAATGTTGTTTCCTTTGTGTCTTAGAGGAATACCTATCTTGTTGCTACAGGAAAACATCCTCTTGCTATTCTGATTTTAGAGAAGCCCTCCACTTTCTGATGGGTTGTGCTCTGGAAGCTCATTTATAACTTGAATTTTGATGCTTGGTGTCTATAACAGTATTATAGATAATCCTGAGGTCCCCTGGCCTAGCCACATGTGTTCATTGAATTCACAGAGTAGCTGAAATATTGCTTATTTGCAGGATATAGAAATCTTCAATGTTTCATTTTGAGAATAGTAAATTTAATTAAAGCCAAATTAAGAAATAGGTATAGACTATTTAGAAATTCTAAAAAAAATCTTAGAAGTGTATTCAGGGAGCTTGAAGGTCAAAGATACTTATCTTATTTTTAGTTATCACATGACTTCACTTTTCTTTGATTCAGGTATTTTTCCATTTCTACTTTTATTTTTATAAGATACTACTAAAACCATTTCTTATTTTTGTTTTGGTTTGGAAGAATGCGAGGGAAGAGAGAAGATACAGAATTGGAAGAGAGATTTTCTATGGTAATTTTAAGGTGTTGGGGAAAAAAGAGATAATTAAAAAGAATAAGACAGATATATAGGAAAAAGAATTTTTGAGAAGTCCTTATGTAAACTGACAAGAGGAAAGCAAAAAACTATTTCTGCTATATTGATTTTGCTTTGCATGGTTTTGATATGCATGGATTACAGTTACCATAACAGGGGTTGAATAAGACTAGTCCTGAAAATATGTTCAAATTTCAGTTACCACATTAACTACCATATTAACAGAGAGTAATTGAACGTGGAACAAACTTTGCTAGTAGCACAAATCATAAATAAGAGATGTACATCATGATCAGTGGCCGATTATTCACCTCTTTCAAAGTCTGTGGTGATTGGTCCCGGCACATATATTATTTACTTTGCACACACACAGCAAGGTGTATAGTTGTGCTGCTTCCTTCTCTCCTAGTCATGAATCCACATGACTTTTTACAAGAATGTATAATCCAAAGAGAGAAGTGGCCAATAAAGATGCAAGTGCAGTAAAGAAAAAGAAAGTGATAATGCTATAAGAGAGAGTCGAATTGAACATAAATGAAATTACAGATCAAAGAGCTGACCTTGAGCATGTTGGCATTGCCATCGTTTGAGAAAACACTTATGAAGCCAGAGAAACTCAGTGGAGGCAAACTTACTGACATAAAGTGGTTGTGATAAAAAGGAAGAATATATCCTGGAGGAGGTGGTTCCAGTAAAAACTTTCAAATTAAAGGAACTCTCAGAGATATTTCATAATACTAAAAGTGCAAAGGGTAAAATATTGGAAGCTGACCCAAACTTTGAAAGGTATATGACAACTTACCAAGATATAAAAAAGAAGCTTACAGTATATTATAGGTTGCATCTGGAGAAGAATGGAAACACTGTTCAAATAACGCTTGATAAGTTTCTTACAAAGAAATACAGTGCTTTGTCAATTCTACTCTCCCAATTTCTCCCCCTCCCCTTTCCCCCTTGGTAACTGTTAGTTTGTTTTCTATATCTGTGGCTCTGTTCCTGTTTTGTAAATAGGTTCATTTGTACCATTTTAAAGATTTCGCATATAAGCAATATTGTATGATATTTGTCTATTTCTCTGTGACTTACTATATATAAAATAGATAACTAATAATTACCTACTATATGGTACAGGAAACTTTACTCAGTTCTGTAATTACCTTAAATGGGGACAGAATCTAAAAAAGAGGGGATATATGTATATGTATAAATGATTACATTACTGTACAAAAGAAACTAACACAACGTTGTAAATCAACTGTACAATAAAATTAATTAAAAAAGAAATACAATGCTTTAATTCTCAATGTCTCTAAGATTTTTAACACACAATGTACTAAGTATATATTAGTTTTACTACTTTTCGTCACTTGATATATTTGTAATTGATAGTAACAGGCTTTAACATTTTGGCAAAATTTTTTAAGAATTGCAGAACAATAACAGTTTTCACTATTAAAGTTTACTCCTCACAGTATTGGATTCACAATCATTTTTATGGTCCTGGAGTACCATGCAAAATGAGGACTGCCTGCCTTCTTATTAAGAAAAAGACACTTTGAGTCAGACCTTTTACTGCTCACAAATGACATGGTCATACTGGTCTAAGACAGCTTGACTGGTAATCTTGAGTAATGTGGGAACCCTTGCCCACAGGACATATGGAAATCAGAATTTTGGAATTTGACTCTATCCTGAACCAACCGAACTAGCATTCTACCTGAAACTAAGTTCTTAATGGTTTAAGATTATGGACATTTGGATTCAGAAAGATTATTTGATGGCAGTTTACAGATGGTGAAGCTCAGGCTCACACAGGTTTCAAGTGAACTTGAACTGACTCATTCAAGACCCTATAGCTGGTTAGTGACAGAGTGTTAAGAAGTTTCTTGACTTCTGGTCTATCCTCTTTTCACTGAAGAAAAAACAGAATCCATCCTTTATGAAGCTACCGTGGAAGATGTTAAAGAGATGTCTCCCATTCATGTAGCTGTGTAGATTTGTCCTGTGGACATAAATAATAGCTGGGTTGGAGGTGAAGTCTCTCAGTGAATTCCTCTGTTTTCTTTTAATGCTTTTGCTTTTTTTTTTTCACTACCAGCCTATTAGAATACCTTAGAAGAGCATCTAAAGTAGGACTAGATTTCCCTTGACATTGTTAAATCAAGATCTTCTTCAAGGTAATTTTGTAGAAGCTATTTAAGTTGTCCCACTAGATAAATACCTGCTGATGACTATTCTATTCACTCACTAATTTCTGAGCTTTTCTTTCCTTGATTGCCTATTTAGTTTGTGTAATTTAACATTTTGATGTAATATTTGTCTTAACTTTTCACTGTTGTTTTCTTCTTAACAGAGGCAAACGAATAGACAAGGAAGAATGATTTGAGAATCTTTCTACCTTGAAATTGTTGTCCCTTTTTTGTTTCTCTTTGAAAATTAAATAATTTGAAGTGAATAGAGGCGCGAATAAGGGTTGCCGATATAGATTGAATTTGACTTTTGAAATTCAGTGTCAAATCACGTGTTGAAATTTCTCATGAATTCAATAATACAGTTCAACAAACACATATCATATTACCCGGTTTTGTTCTTTATAGTGTGCATCACTATCTCAAGTTGTTATTTATAATGACCCTTTGCTGCTGCTGCTGCTGCTGCTAAGTCGCTTCAGCCATGTCCGACTCTGTGTGACCCCATAGACGGCAGCCCACCAGGCTCCCCCGTCCCTGGGATTCTCCAGGCTACTTGCCATTTTTAAACTCTGGCCTTGTCTATCTTCACATGATCCTAGATCAGAGCCTAGGGCATAGTAAAGCATTGGAAAATATTTAGAATAATTATGATATAATGTCAATGTAGATAAATAATAATTAATAACAAAGGAATTAAATGCTAGAGACTATGACACATATTGAGGGTACAGTAATGAACCAAATAGTTCTTGAACTAAAAGAGCTCCAATCTAGTCAGAAGTGAGAGGCATGCATGGAAGGAAATACATTGTAAAGCAGTAAACAAGAAAAAGAGTTGCATGGTAAAGGAACAGTAGGGAAAAGCAGTTGAGATCAGGTGTGAGCTTAATTTTAAAGGAGGGCCTGGGGCTCACTCAGCAGACAAGGGGGAGGAAATAGGAAAGAAAATTCCTTAGTAAAGGAAAGAAGCAAGGGCAAAGGCAGAAACACAAAAGAACAAGATGCTTCTGGAGAACTACCATTGCCTTGTCGTACTGTTGAACATAAAATGGTAAGTGGAAAATGGCAACAAATGCCACCCAAGCAAAATTAGGGTCAGATCAGGAAAAAGCAAGTCACAGCATCAGCTAGTAATTTCCTAGTTTCTTCTCAAAAAGTGTTCAGCAGGTATTCAGGCGTAAAGAGGCAAAAGGCAAGGATTTGCAACTAAAGTTTAGTTGGGAGACCTGAGATGAAGCTAAAAATTATAAATAACAATACAAATTGGCATATTCAAAGTATCAAAGGATCTTACCTTTACACTTTGCATACTCTGTTCCCTCTGTTTGACTACTATAATCTCCCTGCCTGGCCTATCTTGATAGCCTAACAATCCATGCATCTGCTCCAATACTGCTCTGTTCCTCTCTACTGACCATCACTTAAGTGCCTCTGCTATATGGATTCATATAGGATAATCCCTTGCTGCTGCTGCTGCTGCTGCTGCTAAGTTGCTTCAGTCGTGTCCGACTCTGTGCGACCCCAGAGACGGCAGCCCACCAGGCTCCCCCGTCCCTGGGATTCTCCAGGTAAGAACATTGGGGTGGGTTGCCATTTCCTTCTCCAATGCATGAAAGTGAAAAGGGAAAGTGAGGTCGCTCAGTCATGTCCGACTCTTCGCGACCCCATGGACCGCAGCCTTCCAGGCTCCTCCATCCATGGAATTTTCCAAGCAAGAGTACTGGAGTGGGGTGCCATCGGTTTCTCCGAGCATAGTCCCTTAGAACCACATTATCAGTATTGCATGACCCCTGGGTTGGGAAGATCCCCTGGAGGAGGAAATGGCAACCTGCTCCAGTCTTCTTGCCTGGAGAGTACTATGGACAGGAGCCTGATGGGCTATACAGTCCATGGGGTTGTGAAGAGTCTGACATAGCTGAGCAACTGAGCATGATCACAATGAGCATGAAGGCAACTGTTCTTTGTTTTATTTATTTATTTTATTTGGCTGCATCAGGTCTTGGTTCTGGCACACAGGATCTTTGTTGTGTCATTCGGGATCTTTTGTGGGGTTCATGGATTCTCTAGCTGTGGCGCTCGGACTTAGTTACTTCATGATATTTGGGGTCTTAGTTCCACAACCAGGGATTGAACCTGTGTACCCTGCATTGCAAAGCAAATGCTTAACCAGTGAACCACAAAGGGAGTTCTTGGTTTTTGTTATTTTCAGATACCCTAAAACAATAATGTGTTCTAGACATGCTTTTTCCAAGTGTTAATATTAAATATTGTGGCTCAGATCATGGATTCCTTATAGCAAAATTCAGATTTAATTGATAAAAGTGGGGAAAACCACTAGACCATTCAGATATGACCTAAATCAAATCCCTTATGACTATACAGTGGAAGTGACAAATAGACTTAAGGTCCTAGATCTGATAGATAGAATGCCTGATGAACTATGGACGGAGGTTCATGACATTGTACAGGAGGTAGTGATCAAGACACCCCCAAGAAAAAGAAATGCAAAAAAGCAAAATGACTGTCTGAGGAGGCCATACAAATAGCTGTGAAAAGAAGAGAAGCAAAAAGCAAAGGAGAAAAGGAAAGATATACCCATTTGAATGCAGAGTTCCAAAGGATAGCAAGGAGAGATAAGAAAGCCTTCCTCAGTGATCAGTGCAAAGGAATAGAGGGAAATAATAGAATGGGAAAGACTAGAGATCTCTTCAAGATGACTAGAGATACCAAGGGAACATTTCATGCAAAGATGGGCTCAATAAAGGACAGAAATGGTACGGACCTAACAGAAGCAGAAGATATTAAGAAGAGGTGGCAAGAATACACAGAACTGTACAAAAAAGATCTTTATGACCCAGATAATCACAAGAGTGTGATCACTCACACTTACCTAGAGCCAGACATCCTGGAATGTGAAGTCAAGTGGGCCTTAGGAAGCGTGACTATGAACAAAGCTAGTGGGGGTGATGGAATTCCAGTTGAGCTATTTCAAATCCTGAAAGATGACACTGTGAAAGTGCTGCACTCAATGTGTCAGCAAATTTGGAAAACTCAGCAGTGGCCACAGGAGTAGAAAAGATCAGTTTTCATTCCAATCCCAAAGAAAGCCAATGCCAAAGAATGCTCAAACTACCACACAATTGCACTCATCTCACACGCTAGTAAAGGAATGCTCAAAATTCTCCAAGCCAGGCTTCAGCAATACATGAATCATGAACTTCCAGATGTTGAAGCTGGTTTTAGAAAAGGCAGAGGAACCAGAGGTCAAATTGGCAACATCTGCTGGATCATCAAAAAAGGAAGAGATTTCCAGAAAAACATCTATTTCTGCTTTGTTGACTAAGCCAAAGCCTTTGACTGTGTGGATCACAATAAACTGTGGAAAATTCTGAAAGAGATGGGAATACCAGATCACCTGACCTGCGTTTTGAGAAACCTGTATGCAGGTCAGGGAGCAACAGTTAGAACTGGACATGGAACAACAGACTGGTTTCAAATAGGAAAAGGAGTTACATCAAGGCTGTATATTGTCACCCTGCTTATTTAACTTATATGCAGAGTGTATCATGAGAAACACTAGACTGGAGGAAGTACAAGATGGAATCAAGTTTGCTGGGAGAAATATCAATAACCTCAGATATGCAGATGACACCATCCTTATGGCAGAAAGTGAAGAAGAATTAAAGAGCCTCTTGATGAAAGTGAAAGAGGCAAGTGAAAAGGTTGGCTTAATGTTCAACATTCAGAAAATTAAGATCATGGCATCCGGTCCCATCACTTCATGGGAAATAGTTGGGGAAACAGTGGCTGACTTTATTTTTTGGGGCTTCAAAATCACTGCAGATGGTGATTTCAGCCATGAAATTAAAAGACGCTTACTCCTTGGAAGGAAAGTTATGACCCATCTAGACAGCATATTAAAAAGCAGAAACATTCCTTTGTCAAGAAGGGTCCATCTAGTCAAGGCTATGGTTTTTCCAATGGTCATGTATGGATGTGAGAGTTGGACTCTAAAGAAAGCTGAGTGCTGAAGAATTGATGCTTTTGAACTGTGGTGTTGGAGAAGACTCTTGAGAGTCCCTTGGACTGCAAGGAGATCCAACCAGACCATCCTAAAGGAGATCAGTTCTGGGTGTTCTTTGGAAGGGTTGATGTTGAAGGTGAAACTCCAATACTTTGGCACCAGATGCAGAGCTGACTCATTGGAAAAGACCCTGATGCTGGGAAAGATTGAAGGCAGGAGGAGAAGGGGACGACAGAGGATGAGATGGTTGGATGGCATCACCGACTCAATGGACATGGGTTTGGGTAGACTCTGGCTGTTGGTGATGGACAGGGAGGCCTGGTGTGCTTCGATTCATAGGGTAGCACAGAGTCAAACATGACTGAGCAACTGAACTGAATATTAAATGTATGGTCAGTTCTTCTAGTTCAGGGATGCATTTTTGATAGTTTCAAAAATGAGGGAGTGACTAACACTGTCCCTTTCTTTTTCAGGGTAACACCATGTATAAAAAGTAGCTTGTGCTAGTTTATTCAACATACACTCTCCCTTCAGTGGAAAAGACTCATGCTGGGAAAGATTGACGGCAAAAGGAGAAGAGAGCAGCAGAGGATGAGATGCTTAGATAGCGTCACTGACCTAATGGATACAAATTTTAGCAAACGCTGGGAGATAGTGGACAGGGAAGCCTAATATGCCGCATTCACTGGAGTCACAAAGAGTTAGACATGACTTTGCAAGTGAATAATAACAATTTTGCTAAATTCTGTCAGGCATTAAGCTGGATATATCATATATTAGTTTCCTATAAAAATTTGTCATAACAAATTTTCTTAAACTGAGTGGCTTAAAATAACACAAACTATCTTAAAGTTCTAGAGGACAGATATCCAAAGTAGGTCTCACTCAAATAAAATGAAGATGTCAGCAGGACTGCATTCTTTAAAGGCTCTGGGGGGAAACCATTTCCTTGACTTTTTCAGTTTCTAGATGCTGCTTTCATTCATTAGCTCATGGTCCCTTCTTCAAACTCAGCATTGCAACATCTTCAAATGTCTCTCCAGTTCTCACCTTCTTTTCTGCCTCTCTCTTCCACTTTACAAGACATTTGGACTCATTTACATCATTAAAGACAATCTCTTTAAGCTCAATTTATTAGTAATCCTATCTAATCTGCAACCTCATTTCCCCCTTGCCATGTAACATACCAGTCATAGTTTCTGGGCATTGAGATATGGACATCTTTAGTTGGGGGCCTTTTTTTTTTTTGGCTACCATACCTGATAATTTAACTGTCTCTCCAGTAGCAAGTGACTCTAAAGGCTGTGACTTTCCTGTTCAGTGTCTCTCACTTGCTTTCTCTTTCAATAGGTACCAGCAGGTTATCTGCAGGAATTCAGAAGAAAGCATCCCTCAAAATGCATATTGTCTGGAGGAAGGCATCTTTGAGGGAATGAGGTTCCATTTGGGTTTTGAGGGATGAATATTATTGTCATAAAAACATAACAGAGATGTGGGCTATCTAAGGAGGGAAGGCAGAGAGAGAAGAGGTACAGAAGAAAGGATGTAAAAGACATGTGTATAGAACTATAATTAGATTAGTGACAGAAGTTTTTTTCTTAGGTACCAGGGCTTCCAGTAAAGCAGTGATATTGTAGGATGTAAATGACATTTGCAATTACATTGCTATTTCTTCTTCATGGCTGACTGAGCTGCAGTACTGTTGGGATATAGGAGATGCTAGGGAATGAAGGATAGCCTGACTCAACAACTAAGCCTTATAAGTCCTTGTTTCACTGGAGTGTGGTGGGTGGGGAAGGCAGAGTGAGGGAAAGTTTGTCATTAGCTAAAGACTCAATAAAAATTCTAAACACTGGCATTTTTTAGCTAACTTTCTCTCCTTTCTCCAAGTTTCCAGAAGAGTCACCAGATTAACATTCATTGCCAATACCAACACATCTGTGATCCATGGGATGCATGTGACACAAAGGTTAATGCAGAAACTAGCACAGCATTGTTAATAATTATACTCCAATTTTAAAAAATAATAAAAAAGGAAAAGAAAAAGACTGATTGCAGGCCTGTGGCACTGTGGAGGAGGTAGTTGATCAGAAAACCTTGCCTTTACTGAACAAAGAGCTTTCAGAAAATTCTCTTTTGGGTAAGAACCCAAGAACTTAGTTGCCGTCTAATCACAGAAGACCCATTCCTGCTTCTACTTCCTTTTTCTCTGGTCTCAATTTGATTATGAAGATAGTTTTACAACATCTACCCCTGCCTTTGTGCTCATTCATTTTCTAGTAGCCAGAGTGATCTTTCTAAACTTTAAATAAGATTATTTTATACCTCATCTTAATATCCTTAGGATTAAGTTTAAATTCTTATTTTAAATTTATTTATTTTTTAATTGAAGGATAATTGCTTTACTGAATTTTGTTGTTTCTGTCAAATATCAACATGAATCAGCCATCTCCCTTCCATCCAACCCCTCTAAGTTGATACAGAGCCCCTGTTTGGGTTCCCTGAGACATACAACAAATTCCCATTGGCTATCTATTTTAAGTATGGTAATATAAGTTTCCATGTTACTCTCTCCAAGCATCTCTGCCTCTCCTCCCCTCTCCGCTCCCCATGTCCGTGAGTCTGTTCTCTGTCTGTTTCTCCATCGCTGCCCTGCAAATAATTCTTTAGTAGTTCTTTCTGTGTATAACCACATCCTTAGCCTCAACTCTTTTCATTCCTATCATCCACTATCTGCTTGCATATTCCATTAACTGTTGCATAGCACCATTCACCCAACAAATATCCATGGAGCATCTGCTTTGTGCCTTTGCCTGAGTGCCTCAATTTAAGTAAATTCACCCAACAAATATCTATTCAGCATCTGGTATGTGCCTTTTCTTGCACTCCCTAATGCTATAGAATACTTATGCCCTGCCTTTGGTCAGATGAAGACCACTTTGGCCAGAGCCTTGACTAGGGCGTGACTTAGCCAGAACATACTTCACTCTGTGAACAGGACATTTTCAGTGCATTATGTTTAGGACCAACCATGAAGGGGAGAAATAGCATCAGAAAAGCAGATGGCTTGTGTAATTATGTCTGGATCAGTATAACCTCTGCTTTGATACTTCTGGCCATATTTCAGCCACTGAAACATGGTTCCAAGTTAGCCACATAGTTCTGTATTAGATCTGTGGATCTGGCTTCTTTTTTCCCTGCTTTAGATTTTGGATCTCTAAACATTTTTCTTCAATTTTTTTTATAAGTCTTGTGTCTTCAGCTTTTAGATACTCAAAGCACAGAATATCTGATTTTATCCTGATATTGAATAATAAGAATAATTTCTCTCTCTTCTAAGGGTATTGTGATCATCCTAAATCTCTTCACCCTTCTCTGTAATAGGGTTTATTTAGAGTCTAGATAAAAATATGATTGCTCACCTAAGAATAATTTACCTGTGACTTCAAGGTAATATTCTAGCTCTGTCATTTCTTAAACAGAGAGAAATAGGAGACTTACTGCTCACCTTTACTGAGCTGAGATGGACAAGTATCTGCTATCTCATGCCCACAAAGTAGCTTTCAGGTGCTGCAGCAGTTTGAGCTGGGTAGGACATAGCTACATATAGCTACATTATTATCTGATCAGCTACCTCGTTCTGATGATTTGTCTTGGTTTCCATCTTTCAAGATGGATCTCCCTGCAATTTTTATAATCTCCCTTTAACTGCTCATTAATCTGACGTCTCCAGGCTCAGCAATCCTTCAGTAGGTGTGAATTCCTGCAGCAGTTTTGTAGATCATCTGGTAATTGGAGTGTATGAAGGAAAATGTAAAGTATAGAAGGACTTCCTTTCTCATTAGTCAGATGCTGACTGAATTGGCAGGCTGGATTCTTTCCATTGAGGACACTTGTCCTTTAAGTGCCATCACTATGCTTTCCTGATGCCGGGCTGGATGAAGCACAAGCTAGAGTCAAGATTGCCGGGAGAAATATCAATAACCTCAGAAATATCAATATGCAGATGACATCACCCTTATGGCCGAAAGTGAAGAGGAACTAAAGAACCTCTTGATTAAACTGCAAGAGGAGAGTGAAAACATTGGCTTAAAACTGAACATTCAAAAAACTAACATCATGGCATTTGGTCCCATCACTTCATGGCAAATAGATGGGGAAACAATGGAAACAGTGACAGAGTTTATTTTCTTGGGCTCCAAAATTACTACACATGGTGACTGCAGCCTTGAAATTAAAAGTTGCTCCTTGGAAAAAAAGCTATAACTAACCTAGGTAGTGTATTAAAAAGCAGAGGCGTTACTTTGCCGACAAATGTCCATCTAGTCAAAGCTATGGTGTTTCCAGTAGTCATGTATGGATGTGAGGGTTGGACTATAAAGAAAGCTGAGTGCCGAAGAACTGATGCTTTTGAACTGTGGGGTTGGAAAAGATTCTTGAGAGTCCCTTGGACTGCAAGGAGATTAAACGAGTCAATCCTTAAGGAAATCAGTTCTGAATATTCATTGGAAGGACTGATTTTGAAGCTGAAGCTCCAATATTTTGGCCATCTAATGTGAAGAACTGACTCATTGGAGAAGACCCTGATGCTGAGAAAGATTGAAGGCAGGAGGAGAAGAGGGTGACAGAGGATGAGATGGTTGGATGGCATCACTGACTCGATGGGCATGAGTTTGAGTATGCTCTGGGAGTTGGTGATGGACAGGGAAGACTGGTGTGGTGCAGTTCATGGGGTTGTAAAGAGTCGGAAATGACTGAGCGACTGAACTGAACTGAACTGAGGGTCCTTTCCATAGAAGTTCTTTAGGTATAAGTGAATGTGAGCAATTCTCTCTCAAACAAGAAAAAGGGAATCACTTAAGCTTCTCTGGGCAGGTTTACTTGAAGTGGGCTTACACGGGCAGGATTATATCTATCCTTAGCTAGAAGCGAGATCAGTTCCTCCTCATGCACTGAACGTATCTGTAGTAGATGTCTAATTTTTGGCCTGTTTGGAACACCCTTTCTCTGGGTAATACCAATTTTGAAAGGAGTTACCTGCCACATAATTTGATACAGGATGATTATACATCCTAAACTCGACATCCAATGCAAACTTTCTTTATGCCATTTGAGAGCATATCATGATGCTATAGGACTTCCTAGGTGACTCTGGTAAAGAATTTGCCTGCCAATGCAGGAGATGCAAGAGATGCAGGTTCAATTGCTGGGTTGGGAAGATCCCTTGGAGAAGGAAATGACAACCCACTCAGGTATTCTTGCCTAGGAAATCCCATGGACATAGGAGCCTGGTGAGCTACAGTCCATGGGATCACAAGTATTTAGACATGTGACTGAGAGCGAGCATGATGTTAAATAATACCCTTCATTATTAACAGATGCTGATTGGTTGTTTCTCTTACTGAATGGGCTCCATCAATCACACTATGAACCTTAGCATAGGGATCTAGATTTTATTAAGTACATGCATTGGGATTTACTTGCTCAGGGTGGGGTGAAAATGAAGTTTAAAGTTGCTAGAAGCCAGCTAGGGATAGCAGACAATAGCAGTGTTGCTAACAGCACCATAACTCAAATGGTCAGATAGATGAATGCAGGATATGTATATGTAGCAATAGGTTAAGAAGATTGTTTTTGGCTATGGATAATTTGAAAGATTTCTAGAATTTTAAGGTAGATTTTTGGCTGAAGCCATTGCAATATAGCTTTTACGAGTCTTTTTGTACATGCAAATAATGGTTGATGTTCTCAAAATGCTGTATTCTGGTAAGGCAAAGGCTACTTTACTGCTGAGTGAAGCTGAATTTTTTGTCCGTGGCCTCCCATATGGAGAACATTGGATAGCTTTTGCATAAGTCTTCATTTTTCTTAATGGAGGTTGAATGTGGGCCTTAGGGATTCCTGACCAATTAGGCATCAACTGTTTATAGCATTCTTCTGAATGGAACCCTTGGACTTGAGCTGTGTGGGTCCATAATGAGTTGCAGGTGCTGAGAGGGATTGGAATAGCTCTCCTTAATTACTTGTCACATGGCTAATCTGATGAGGGGGACACCAGTGCCAGGGAGATGTGTTTTAGGCAGTAGCGGTTGGCAGTTTTCTCATCCACAAACTGAAGCCGTTTTTGGGCTAAGAAATTAGAAGATAAAAATGATAAGCATTCCTCTCTTTCCTTATAAATAGTTCTAAGAATATTGATTAGGATCTGACTTAAGTTTGTGAATATAATAAAAATAAGAATGATAAATTCAAAAGAATATAGACTGATATAAGAGCCTCCTAAGTTATCCCCATTGGCTGTGTGCCCTTCAGCAATCAATTAAACTTTCCTGAGTCTCAGTTTCTTACTTCATAAAATTGGCATTAAAATATTTAACTCTATAGAGTTTTAGCATTAGTGATAACCTAAATATCACATCTTGTATAATGGAGGATGGTGGTTCTCAAAGTGTGGGTCCTGGACCAGCAGCATCAGTATCACTGGAAGCTTTCTGGAGAAGCAGTTTTTACTACTCTTGGCCGTCTCCCCAGGCCTGTTGAAAAGAAACTCTATCCCCACAGTCTGGTGTAACAAGCTCCCCAGGTAATTCTGATAAGGCTAAAGTTTGAGAATTACTAGTGTAAACCTTCAAAATGTAACTGTTAAAATAAGAAAAAGGGAGCTAGGATCAAAATGTTAAGTAAACACAAGAAGTTGGAAGTTGAAGTCTAATTGCACAAAGGAGGGAGAAGAATTGATGAGCAAGGAAAGACAAGGTAAAATATATCCTGAATAGAGACTAGGATTCTAGGCACATAGGTGAATATCTTTGGTAAGACAGTCTTTTGAAACTCATCAGGGACTACTGGTCAACCTATGAATACTGTATTCTGCTTATTTGCTTCATGGCTGGCAGTTGAGTTACTTTCCATTTGTACCTGATTTCTCTAAAATCTGTCAAGTTTTCCAGAGTCTATTATCCCCCAAATAAATAATATTTTGATTGAAATTTGAAGTTTTTGGAATTTAAACCGACACTTTTACAACAAATTAAGTTTATAAAGACCCCAATTAAAATAATGCAAAATGTTTTATATTAATAGAATCATGACATAACATATCTCTGCGGGAGAGTAATAGTTGTGTAATAATATAAGCTTTATACACCGCCTTGTTTTTTATGTTTTCAATGAGGACTCTAAATATATCTGACCTATGTAAGAGAAGCTGTAACATGAACAACCTTCTAATATTGACAACAATACATAGGTTTTACATAGCTTTTTACAGTTTCCAATTAACCTCAGCAATCAATGCAAAGAAATTGAGGAAAACAACAGAATGGGAAAGACTAGAGATCTCTTCAAGAAAATTAGAGATACCAAGGGAACATTTCATGCAAAGATGGGCTCAATAAAGGACAGAAATGGTATGGACCTAACAGAAGCAGAAGATATTAAGAAGAGGTGGCAAGAATACACAGAAGAATCGTACAAAAAAGATCTTCATGAACAAGATAATCACGAAGGTGTGATCACTCACACTCATCTAGAGCTGGACATCCGGGAATGTGAAGTCAAGTGGGCCTTAGGAAGCATCACTATGAACAAAGCTAGTGGGGGTAATGGAATTCCAGTTGAGCTATTTTAAATCCTTAAATGTGATGCTGTGAAAGTGCTGCACACAATATGTCAGCAAATTTGGAAAACTCAGCAGTGGTCACAGGACTGGAAAAGGTCAATTTTCATTCCAATCCCAAAGAAAGCCAATGCCAAAGAATGCTCAAACTACCACACAATTATACTCATCTCACACGCTTGTAAAGTAATGCTCAAAATTCTCCAAGCCAGGCTTCAGCAGTACATGAACCATGAACTTCCTGATGTTCAAGCTGGTTTTAGAAAAGGCAGAGGAACCAGAGATCAAATTAGCAACATCCACTGGATCATTGAAAAAGCAAGAGTTCTAGAAAAACATCTGTTTCTGCTTTATTGACTATGCCAAAGCCTTTGTGTGGATCACAATAAACTGTGGAAAATTCTGAAAGAGGTGGGAATACCAGACCACCTGACCTGCCTCTTGAGAAACCTATATGCAGGTCAGGAAACAACAGTTAGAACTGGACATGGAACAACAGACTGTTTCCAAATAGGAAAAGGAGTACGTCAAGGCTGTATATTGTCATCCTGCTTATTTAACTTCTATGCAGAGTACATTATGAGAAATGCTGGACTGGAAGAAACACCAGATGGAATCAAGATGGCCAGGAGAAATATCGATAACCTCAGATATGCAGATGACACTGTCCTTATGGCAGAGAGCAAAGAGGAACTAAAAAGCCTCTTGATGAAAGTGATAGAGGAGAGTGAAAAAGTTGGCTTAAAGCTCAACATTTAGAAAACGAAGATCATGGCATCTGGTCCCATCACTTCATGGGAAACAGATGGGGAAACAGTGGAAACTCTCAGACTTTATATTTTGGGGCTCCAAAATCACTGTGGATGGTGATTGCAGCCATGAAATTAAAAGACGCTTACTCCTTGGAAGGAAAGTTATGACCAACCTAGATAGCATATTCAAAAGCAGAGACGACACTTTGCCAAAAAAGATCCGTCTAGTCAAGGCTATGGTTTTTCCAGTTGTCATGTATGGATGTGCGAGTTGGACTATAAGAAATCTGAGCACAGAAGAATTGATGCTTTTGAACTGTAGTGTTGAAGAAGACTCTTGAGAGTCCCTTGGACTGCAAGGAGGTTCAACCAGTCCATCCTAAAGGAAATCAGTCCTCGGTGTTCATTGGCGGGACTGATGTTGAAGCTGAAACTCCAATACTTTGGCCATCTGATGCAGAGAGCTGACTCATTTGAAAAGACCCTGATCCTGGGAATTACTGAGGGCAGGAGAAGGGAACGACAGAGGATGAGATGATTGGATGGCATCACCGACACAATGGACATGAGTTTGGGTGGACTCTGGGGGTTGGTGATGGACAGGGAGGCGTAGTGTGCTGCCATTCATGGGGTCGCAAAGAGCTGGACATGACAGCTACTGAACTGAACTGAACTGAATATGTCTTTATATTTATTCACTCCTTCTACTTTCTATCCACAGAGGATCAAAAACAAGTGTGAGTTTTGCCGATGTTGTCGCTGTTCAGTAGCTGAGTCATGTCTGACTCTCTGCAACCCCATGAACTGCAGCATAGTTCCTGGAGTTTGCTCAAACTCATATCCACAGAGTCATGCCATTCAACCATCTCATCCTCTATCAATCCCTTCTCTTCCTGCCCTGAGACTTTTCCAGCATCAGGGCCCTTTCCAGTGAATCTTTGCATCAGGTGCCAAAGTATTGTAGCTTCAGCTTCAGCATTATTCTTTCCAATGAATATTCAGGATTGATTTCATTTAGGATTGACTGGTTTGATCTCTTTGCTGCCCAAGGGACTCTTAAGAGTCTTCTATAACACCAAAATTTGAATGCATCAGTTCTTTGGTGCTCAGCCTTATTTATAAAGTCATATTCATAAAATACTAAAGAATGTGAGATCAGCCTTCTTCAGTGTTTTGTGGATATGACTTTATAAATGTGCAAAATTGATAACACTGGCATTTGGGTATGAATTGAGACTATGAGACATTATGGTCATCATAACACCAAGGTTTGCAGCACTTTTAAGGAGGAGGATGATGGACACCATCTGCCCAGGCTCAGTCTGAGTACATTTCTTCCAGAGTCAGCTGGGGTGCCATGCACAACCTCCTGGAAGTGTTCCAACTGTATAATTATATTCTGTCTCTCAAAATCATGCTTCATCTTTCTAATTGAATAAGGCTACATTTCATCATGCTCATTTTAGATACTTTCTCCTCACATTTCAAGGGTTTAAATAACAGGCATCCATCACAACTCCGGGTATATGAGGAAGAGCAGCTTTCTGGAATTAGGTCCAGCCTCTGGCGGCATCTCCCAGCAATCAGGCTGAGATACTCAACAACGGTTCTGTCTGTCCATTTCGCCTGTGATCACAAACATAGTAACCAGCTTCTCCAATGAATGCAGTCAGAACTCTGGCCTGCAGGGCAGCACCAGCCCGTGGGACCATGACTTGGTTAGGAATTACTTTACCAGACTTCTTTTCAGCTTCATTTCAGAAACTTCATTTAGTTCTTTAGCTGCTTTAAGCAATACTTGTGAAAGAAGAAACTCTATTATGTAGCAAAAAATTTAATTGATGCTTATAAAATTGCTTTTGTATATTATCCCTTCTCTGTTGCTATGGAAAGAAATTAGAGATTTAGTTCCTCTCATCACTCTTTCAATTAATCACCATGAGTCCTATGATGTACAAGACAATGTAGACCATAGAACTATGAGTTCTATCTAGAATCTGTCTTTAAGGAGTGTGGGATATAATATTATAATTATAGTAATGCTAGTCTCATGGAAAATCCTCCCTAGAACCACATAATCCTACAGCATATTAAATTAATGTGCAAGTCAAGATAAAATCACATAAAGTCAATGAAGAGGTCAAGAATCTCAAGTGGAATAGGGCCAGGGTTCAGTTCAGTTCAGTTCAGTTGCTCAGTCGTGTCCAACTCTTTGTGACCCCATGAACTGCAGCACACAGGGCCTCCCTGTCCATCGTCATCTCCCAGAGTTCACTCAAACTCATGTCCATCGAGTCAGTGATGCCATCCAGCCATCTCATCCTCTGTTGTTCCCTTTTCTTCCTGCCCCCAATCCTTCCCAGCATCAGAGTCTTTTCCAATGAGTCAACTCTTTGCATGAGGTGGCCAAAGTATTGGAGTTTCAGCTTTAGCATCATTCCTTCCAAAGAATACCCAGGGCTGATCTCCTTCAGAATGGACTGGTTGGATCTCCTTGCAGTCCAAGGGACTCGCAAGAGTCTTCTCCAACACCACAGTTCAAAAGCATCAATTATTCAGCGCTCAGCTTTCTTCACAGTCCAGCTCTTACATCCATACATGACCACTGGAAAAACCATAGCCTTGACTAGACAGACCTTTGTTGGCAAAGTAATGTCTCTGCTTTTCAATATGCTATCTAGGTTGGTCATAACTTTTCTTCCAAGGAGTAAGCGTCTTTTAATTTCATGGCTGCATAGAAGGCTATTAAGATGAACCAGAGAATAGAGATGCTTCTGCTTAACAGTGTGTATTACTGTTAGAATAGATACATTGTCTATTTAAAAGACATTTCTAAGTAAAATGCTTTGAAATAAATTGGAACAAGTCCAGAATTTTAGATGCACATCAATTGCAAGTGTAGGACAGCTGTGTCCATTGTGGGGATTGTCCATATCCAGCTGCTGAGGGTACCATTCATATGGATTGTTATATACCCTGCAATGTGCAGCCTGTACAAATGTATGTGGAGATCTATGTGAATCCTTCTGCAAAAAATATACAAATACCCCTTAATGTAACTATTCACACTGGGATTTGTTTGTGGCCAAAGCAGATTATAGGCAAGTTTTCCAAATACAGTGTGACAAAAATTTCTCTAAGATCAATTTTTATGAAATGCGCCTATCCTTACTCTTAGTTATAGTCTCAGCCTCTCTGTTTCTCCAGTTAACCCAACTGGGAAAACTACTTCAAGGCTTTCCTCCCAAGGTCAATGCTTATGATGTTTTACTTCTTCACCACACATTTTTCTGTTCTATATGACATTCCCTTGTCAGATTTTTCCCTGCTTGAAAACTGTAAAACTAGTTCATACTATACTATAGTGAAGATATTAGTGTGCTTTGTAAATATACCAGATAATGCATATGATTAGAAAAAAGCAGTCTTCTCCAGAAAGAACTTTAATTTATCTGTCCTCATGACGTGATATTTTTTAAAACAATTTTCTGTCACAGGCTTTGTCTTCTGATTTTTGCTGTTGTTCAGTCTCTAAGTTGTGTCCGACTCTTTGAGACCCCATGGACAGCAACACACCAGGCTTCACTATCTCCCAGAGTTTGCCTGCAAGTTCATGTCCATTGAGTTGGTGATGCTATCTAACCATCTCGTCTTCTGCCACTCTCTTCTCCTTTTACCTTCAATCTTTCCCAGCATCAGACTTTTTCAGTGAGTTTGCCCTTTGTATCAGGTGGCTAAAGTATTGGAGTTTCAGCTCTAGCATCAGTCCTGCCAATGAATATTCAGGGTTGATTTCCTTTAGGATTGACTGGTTTGATCTCCTTGCAGTCCAAGGGACTCTCAAGAGTCTTCTCCAACTCCACAGTTCAAAAGCATCAATTCTTTGGCGTTCAGCTTTCTTTATGGTCCAACTCTCATACCCATACATGACTACTGGAGAAACCATAGCTTTGACTAGATGACCTTTGTTGGCAAAGTGATGTCTCTGCTTTTTAATATGCTATCTAGTTTTGTCACAGCTTTCCTTTCAAGAATCAAGCATCTTCTAATTCATCACTGCAGTCATCATCTACAGTGTTATTTGTCAGTCAGTTCAGTCCTTCAGTCATGTCCGATTCTGTGACCCCATGAACTGCAGCATGTCAGGCTTCCCTGTCCATCGCCAACTCTCAGAGCTTGCTCAAACTCATGTCCATCAAGTTGGTGATGCCATCCAACCATCTCATCCTCTGTCATCCTCTTCTCCTCCTTCCTTGAATCTTTCCCAGCATCAAGGGGCTTTTCCAATGAGTCAGTTCTTTGTATCAGGTGGCCAAAGTATTGGAGTTTCAACTTCAACATCGGTCCTTCCAATGAATATTCAGAAATGATTTCCTTTAGAATTGACTGATTTGATCTCCTTGCAGTCAAAGGGACTCTCAAGAGTCTTCTCCAACACCACAGTTCAAAAGCATCAATTCTTTGGTGCTCAGCTTTTTTCACAGTCCAACTCTCACATCCATACATGACTACTGGAAAAACCATGACTTTGACTAGATGGACATTTTTGGCAAAGTAATGTCTGCTTTTTAATGTGCTGTCTAAGATGGTCATAGCTTTTCTTTCAAGGATCAAGTGTCTTTTAATTTCATGGTGTCAGTCACTATCTGCAGTGATTTTGGAGCCCCCCAAAATAAAGTCTGTCACTGTTTCCATTTTTTTTCCTCATCTATTTCCCATGAAGTGATGGGACTAGATGCCATGATCTTAGCTTTCTGAATGTTGAGTTTTAAGCCAACGTTTTCACTTTCTTCTTTCACTTTCATCAGGAGGCTCTTTAAATATTAGGTACAATGATATTAGATATTAGATACAGTGATATTAGAGCCCAAGAAAAGAAAGTCTGTCACTGCTTCTGTATTCTGATACTCCATTCAAATTTGAAAGTCTCCATTTCTTGCCCTTGGGGTCATCCTCCTCAGCACAAACTTCCAAATTTAAGTAATCCCCCATCATACTTCTTTGGAGCACTGGTTGAATAGTTGTGACATCTGGTAAAAGGAGACTCTTCTAGGGCAGTTGGTAAACACCTTTGGAACTGCAAGTTCCATGGATTAGAAGGAAGAGGAGAAAAGGTGAAACTGAGGTACCCTACATCAGACAGAGGAAGTGTATGCTGTCACACAAATCCAAGTTGCTTCAAGCTTTCTTATAAGAATAAGATCTAGAATGTCTTTTTTGCAACTCTAGTTTCTAAATGGAACTTTTCTATCAGATTTGTGTGCACACTTTCGATGCCTATAAATACTAATTTCCCAAGGAGAGACACTAGTTCTTTGTCTAAACCTCATTAGAGGAAAGTAAATTTGTTTGAACTGCCCTGTAATTTGTAATGCTACCTCTTTTTAGTGGAGTTAGATTTTCACATTATTTGGTAGAGAAACAGAATTCCTTGCCTAACTGGTTTGTCCAGAAAGTAGAGCCTCAGGAAAATGATAATAGAGGGAGTAGACCTATCAGTTTCTTAAGGAGTTTAATCCATTGGGATGCAGAAGAGAGATAAAACAGAGAGACAGGGCAAGAGGGTCTGAGTTCTCTAAGATGTCTTAATGCTGCTGCTGCTGAAGTCTCTTCAGTTGTCCCCGACTCTTTGCCACCCAGTAGATTGTAGCCCGCCAGGCTCCTCTGTCAATGGGGTTCTCCAGTCAAGAATACTGTAGTGGGTTGCCATGCCCTCCTCCAGAGAATCTTCCCAACCCAGGGATAGAATTCTTGTCTCTTATGTCTCCTGCACTAGCAGACGGGTTCTTTACCACTAGTGCCACCTAGTTCAGTTCAGTTCAGTCGCTTAGTCATGTCCAACTCTTTGCGACCCCATGAATCACAGCACGCCAGGCCTCCCTGTCCATCACCAACTCCTGGAGTTCACCCAAACTGTTGTCCATCAAGTCGGTGATGCCGTCCAGCCATCTCATCCTCTGTCGTCCCCTTCTCCTCCTGCCTTTAATCTGTCCCAGCATCGGGGTCTTTTCCAGTGAGTCAACTCTTCGCATGAGGTGGCCAAAGTACTGGAGTTTCAGCTTTAGCATCATTCCTTCCAAAGAACACCCAGGGCTGATCTCCTTCAGAATGGACTGGTTGGATCTCCTTGCAGTCCTAGGGACTCTCAAGAGTCTTCTCCAACACCACAGTTCAAAAGATTGAATTCTTCAGCGCTCAGCTTTCTTCACAGTCCAACTTTTACCTCCATACATGATCACTGGAAAAACTATAGCCTTGACTAGATGGACCTCTGTTGGCAAAGTAATGTCTCTGCTTTTGAATATGCTATCTAGATTGGTCATAACTTTCCTTCCAAGGAAATTTCATGGCTGCAATCACCATCTGCAGGGATTTTGGAGCCCCCCAAAAATAAAGTCTGACAGTTTCCACTATTTCCCCATCTATTTCCCATGAAGTGATGGGACCAGATGCCATGATCTTAATTTTCTGAATGTTGAGCTTTAAGCCAACTTTTTCACTCTCCTCTTTCACTTTCATCAAGAGGCTTGTTAGTTCCTCTTCACTTTCTGCCATAAGGGTGGTGTCATTTGCATACCTGAGATTATTGATATTTCTCCCGGCAATCTTGATTCCAGCTCTTCTTCCAGTCCAGCGTTTCTCATGATGTACTCTGCATAGAAGTTAAATAAGCAGGGTGACAATATGCAGCCTTGACATACTCCTTTTCCTATTTGGAACCAGTCTGTTTTTCCATGTCCAGTTCTAACTGTTGCTTCCTGACCTGCATATAGGTTTCTCAAGAAGCGAGGCAGGTCAGGTGGTCTGGTATTTCCATCTATTTCAGGATTTTCCACAGTTTATTGTGATCCACACAGTCAAAGGCTTTGGCATAGTCAAATCACTAGGGCTATAACAGTTGTTCAATGCTCAGTCAGTTCAGTTCAGTTCAGTTGCTCAATGCTCAGTCAGTTCAGTTCAGTTCAGTTGCTCAGTCATGTCCGACTCTTTTCAATCACATAAATTGCAGAACGCCAGGCCTCCCTGTCCATCACCAAATCACAGAGTTCACCCAGACTCATGTGCATTGAGACAGTGATGCCATCCAGCCATCTCATCCTGTGTCGTCCCTTTCTCCTCCTGCTCCCAATCCCTCCCAGCATCAGGGTCTTTTCCAGTGAGTCAACTCTCCACATGAGGTGGCCAAAGTATTGGAGTTTCAGCCTCAGTATCAGTCCTTTCAATGAACACCCAGGACTGATCTCGTTTAGGATGGACTGGTTGGATCTCCTTGCAGTCCAAGGGACTCTCAAGAGTCTTCTCCAACACCATAGATCAAAAGCATCGATTCTTCAGCACTCAGCTTTCTTTACAATCCAACTCTCACATCCATACATGACCACTGGAAAAACCATAGCCTTGACTAGATGGACCTTTGTTGGCCAAGTAATATCTCTGCTTTTTAATATGCTATCTAGGTTGGTCATAACTTTCCTTCCAAGGAGCAAGCGTCTTTTAATTTCATGGCTGCAATCACCATCCGCAGTGATTTTAGAGCCCCCCAAAATAAAGTCTGACACTGTTTCAACTGTTTCCCCATTTATTTCTCATGAAGTGATGGGACCAGATGCCATGATCTTAGTTTCTGAAGGTTGAGCTTAGGCTTTAAGCCAACTTTTTCACTCTCCTTATCACTTTCATCAAGAGGCTTTTTAGTTCCTCTTCACTTTCTCCCATAAGGGCAGTGTCATCTGGATATCTGAGGTTATTGGTATTTCTCCCAGCAATCTTGATTCCAGCTTGTGCTTCTTCCAGTCCAGCATTTCTCATGATATACTCTGCCTAGAAGTTAAATAAGCAGGGTGACAATATACAGCCTTGACGTACTCCTTTTCCTATTTAGAACTAGTCTGTTGTTCCATGTCCAGTTCTAACTGTTGCATCTTGATCTGAATATAGGTTTCTCAAGAGGCAAATCAGGTGGTCTAGTATGCCCATCTCTTTCAGAATTTTCCACAGTTTATTGCGATCCACATAGTCAAAGGCTTTTGGATAGTCAAACATCCCCATGTCCCAGGTAAGAGAAACCCAAGTAGGACTGTAGGTGTTGCGAGAGGGCATCAGAAGGCATACACACTGAAACTATAATCACAGAAAACTAGCCAATCTGATCACATGGACCATAGCCTTGTCCAACTCAGTGAAACTAAGCCATGCTGTGTGGGGCCACCCGAGACAGATGGATCATGGTGGAGAGGTCTGATAGAATGTGGCCCACTGGAGAAGGGAATGGCAAACCACTTCAGTATTCTTGCCTTGAGAACCCCATGAACAGTATGAAAAGGCAAAATGATAGGATACTGAAAGAGGAACTGCCCAGGTCAGTAGGTGCCCAATATGCTACTGGAGATCAGTGGAGAAATAACTCCAGAAAGAATGAAGGGATGGAGCCAAAGAAAAAACAATACCCAGCTGCGGATATGACTCGTGATAGAAGCAAGATCTGATATTGTAAAGAGCAATATTGCTTAGGAACCTGGAATGTCAGGTCCATGAATCAAGGCAAATTGGAAGTGGTCAAACAGGAGACTGCAAGAGTGAACATCGACATTCTAGGAATCAGCGAACTAAAATGGACTGGAATGGGTGAATTTAACTCAGATGACCATCATATCTACTACTGTGGGCAGGAATCCCTCAGAAGAAATGGAGAGTCCAAAATGCAGTACTTGGATGCAGTCTCAAAAATGACAGAATGATCTCTGTTTCCAAGGCAAACCATTCAATATCGCGGTGATCCAAGCCTATGCCCCAACCAGTAATGCTGAAGAAGCTGAAGTTGAATGGTTCTATGAAGACGTACAAGACCTTTTAGAACTAACACCCAAAAAAGGTGTTTTTTTATTATAGGGGACCGGAATGCAAAAGTAGGAAGTCAAGAAACACCTGGAGTAACAGGCAAATTTGGCCTTGGAATGCAGAATGAAGCAGGGCAAAGCTAGTAGAGTTTTGCCAGGAAAACACACTGTTCATAGCAAACAGCCTCTTCCAACAACACAAGAGAAGCCTATAAACATGGACATCACCAGATGGTCAACACCAAAATCAGATTGATTATATTCTTTGCAGCCAGTGGTGGAGAAGCTCTATACAGTCAGCAAAAATAAGACCGGGAGCTGACTGTGGCTCAGATCATGAACTCCTTATTGCCAAATTCAGACTTAAATTGGAGAAAGTAGGGGAAATCACTAGATCATTCAGGTATGACCTAAACCAAATCCCTTATGATTATACAGTGGAAGTGAGAAATAGATTTAAGGGACTAGATGTGATAGACAGAGTGCCTGATGAACTACGGACGGAGGTTCATGACGTTGTTCAATGGTACCGATTGCTTAATTCCTTCAAAGAAACTGGGTGTTGGAATCATCCTTCAGAGAGAAAAAAATGCATCTGTTGGCTCCTGTATCTTACTTGTCAAAATTCTCCCCACAGGAAAGTTAATTTTCTCATACTTTTGGACGTGCACATTTGGAGAACAGATGGGGTTCTGTGATGACTTTAGTAGTCAGGGCAGGCAAGAGGTACAGAAGGCAGGGCAAAGAAGTCTGAGCATGTGTGAAGTAGTGGAGCCTGGATGTCAGCGAAGTGAGCAGAGTCTAAAGTGGACCACAAGAACCATATGAGACAGTCTCTGTAGTTCTCCTTCTTTTAGGGTTCTATCTTCTTAGACATGAGGCAAATTAAGAATTAACTTATTATACCATGCAAATATATTTTTCCTCCATCTTTTCTTTGCATCCTTCCTTTTTTTTCTTTGTATAGAAGAATAATGTCAGTGTTTCACATATGCATATGTACAACCCAAATCGTACCAAATGTATTATATGAAAAGTATTCTCTAGTCAAGTTCTACTCCCAAAATAAACCACTTTTTAAATATTTGTAAAAAAAAAATGTCTTTACTGATGACATGTCAAGTGTTTAAAACAACAATGACAAGTCAAGTGTTCAAACAACAATGAAAAGGATAACAAAGTTAAAATATTACTTAAAATTCTGCCACATATAAAGTACCATCATTATATCTGCCACATATAAATTACCATCATTGCCATCTAGACAGCATTCTATAAAGTAATATATAATATAATAATATACATTATACAGAGGTGGATACAGGTAAATATATAGTTGAAAAAATTATAGAGATAAAATTTACTGAACAAGATAAGGCTTATTATATTTTATTCAATTACTACATTTATTTTCTCTCAGTTTTTATAGATGAAAAAGAAATTGAAATTCAATGGAAAAGATAGCACAAATAAATATGAAGACTTCACAAATAATACTCAAGTAAGTATATTATTAACTGTAAGAGGTATATTTATCTTAAATATTATATCTCTCTATATATAAAGACAAAATAATGTGAAACCCAGTAAGAATTTAGAGGTTATATTTTTTAAAACTTTACATTGAAATCTTATACTCTATCAATTCGCTCTCCACTGTGAAATATGATAAAATTAGCACTCATATTTTTTCACCATTCTGTCTTTCTTCCAAATTTTTATTGTTATGTTATTATTTTTACAATTTCAAGGTTTATAATAATCATAGTCTG